>NC_139344.1:57143406-57210906 GCF_055883805.1 Amblyomma maculatum
ACACTGTGTTTAAATATCATTGAAAACGACAAAATTTGTGGCTTCCAATTGCAAGCTGCAGAGGTTAAGCTGCTGGCATATGCGGACGATGTGGCTGTATTCGCAGTGAATCGCGAAGGGGTAATCGAGGCCGTGTCGTCTGTAAAAGAATTCACAAAAGTTTCCGGCAGTAAAGTTAATTGGTTAAAGTCCTTGGGGCTTTGGCACGCAGAATGGCCAACGACGCCCGAGAAGTTCGCAAACATGTCCTGGGTGACAAAACCAGGAAAGTGCTTGGGAGTCCCACTAGATAGTTATCGCGATAGCGAATCGTACTGGAGGGCACAGACTCAAGCCATACGGGAAAAGGTGGAGGGGTGGAAAGGGCAACAATTGTCAGTTTTCGCCAGGGCCACAGTGTGCAATATGTTTTTTATGTCGAAGCTGTGGTACGTGATGCAAGTGTTGCATTGTGCAAGGATGAACGTACAGAGACTGCACCGGATATTTGCCATTTTTGTGTGGGCAGCAGAATGGGAACGATGTAGCCGGACCAGTTTGTTTAGGCGGGTGAAGGACGGTGGACAGGGTTTGGGGCATTTATTTCTAGGACAGATTGTCAGCAGATTTCTTTTTGTTCGCGATGTAAAAGATCCATTTTTGCGTACTGTGTGCCAATTAAGGCTCGGAAATGCACTGCCGGACTTTGTTGTCTCGACCGAAAGTGTATCGGGACGCATTTTTGGTTATTTTAGAGAAGTTGTCGCTAGTGTGCGATTCCTGTCTGTTCGATTTTCTTATGAATATTTATCTTGTGTTAACAGGAAGAAGCTGTACAAGGATTTGCGTGACGTAGTTCTTCCCATACCAATGTACAGGGCCTTATACAGTGGAGGACCAGGACGCGACGTACTTAAGCGGGTGAAGGCGATGCAGGCGCCTTCAAATGCAAAAACTTTTTTCTTTAAGTTACGCACGGAAACACTGCCAGTAAAGAAGTTCTTGGAAGGGAAGAATTTATTTTTACCTTGGGGTTCGCATTGCTTAATTTGTGAACAGCCAGAAACTATAGACCACGTTTTCCTACATTGTTGGGAAGGGGTATACTTTTGGGATATTTTACAAAGGACTCTAAAAAAGGAATTTCCATTAGACTCGCATGGTATTAGGTACTTGCCAGTAGAGAATGAGGATGGGGTGCCACTTGACTTTATTATGCTAATGGCCCTCCACTGTATTTGGCGCTCGAGAATGACAGGATACCATTGCGATCCTGACGCACGGTCAGCACGGATCTATTTTCGGGAAGGCATGAATAGATATATTGAAATTCAGAAACTTGCTCCTGAAGTTCCCGAGTGGCTCGGAAGATTGGAGCCATTAGTGACCCTAAGAGAATTTTAGCATGACGACGCCACAACCCACCTGGCTGATTGTTGTATTAATGAATGCTCATTGTGCCCTGTAAGTGGTTTTGTGTATTGTGCCGAAGTCAGGCAATAAAGGAAAAAAAAAAGCTTCAGTGGCGGAATGGATTGACACTACTTACCTGCCCACTGAGCGAATAAAACATTGGTTCGAATCCTGCATGTGCAACATTTTTCCATTTTTTTTAAATCGTGCAACATTTTTTTTTATTTGTTTTTAAATCGCGACGTTAAATTAACCTACTAAGATCTCGCCTTGGGTGTGTTCCCCTTTAGGTCGCATTATGTGACGTTTTTAATTCTTAATAGCCGCGAAACCAGCCGTCAACAGAGCCATGATGTGACAGCATGACAACGCTGACACTATTAAATTACCTTCACTGTAACCATTTCCTGCCTTCAGTGAGTGTATGTTACCTTTAGGTTGCGTTCACACACATCTCTCGGTAAAAGTCGCCGTTTAACCCGCTGAGAGGCAACCAGTGAGGAGAAAGAAGTTGCGGGACCCTACCGTTGAGGAGACGGAATCACGCCATAGCGAGTGCCTCAGCTGACCAAGCGCGAGCATTTATAGACCCATCTTTCCCTCCTCCTCCTCTCAACTGCGAGAGAAGAGGGGACAGCAGCGCCTTCACTTGGTAGCAGCGCGGCTCCAGCTGCAGCGCGCCGTGCCTACCGACCGCCGCTACCCGACGACTCGACTTCGTAGCGCATCTTTCTCAGCTGGTATGACGCCACAGTGACGTCATCATCTCATACGCGGCGTGCCGCGGCAACGAGGCGGCGCACGAGCTAGCCCGAGCTCTCTACTTCCGGGCAGCCGTAGAGCCGTCTGATTGCGATGGGATGGACGAGAGGCTGCAAACTTATAAGGAAATTTTAGAACACTACAGACTTAGCAGAAGGTCCCTGCCACCACCGGACCGAACGCTAACAAGGAGGCCGTCGCTTGGCGGCGCCTGCAAGCTGGGAATTTCCCAAGTCCCGTCTGTCTTTTCCACACGCAAGTGGAGGAAAAGGCGGACATAAATGCGAAACCTGCGGAGAAAGGGGTACTCTGGATCACATAATCTGGCAATGCCTTGATTCCCCTGGCGCCAAGGAAAACATAAATAGTAGAGAAGCCTGGGAACTGCTACTGCGGAGCCAGTCCCGCGCCAACCAGCAGCAAGCTATCCGCCTGGCAGCTGAAGCCGCGAAGAAACACTGTCGCTTCGCCTGTCTTTAGTCGCGAAGGCCCCGGCCTCCGTCCCATAGGCCTGCGTGCCGGAGGCGGGGAGTAGGGGGCCTCCTACATCGGTAGAAAAATAAAGTTCATAACAACAACAACAGCGCGGCGCGCCGTGCCTACCGACCACCGGCACCAGACGACTCAACTTGGTAGCCCATCTCTCGCAGCTGGTATGACGTCACAGTCATCTGGGGTCATTAAAGGTCAAACATGCCTACCGACCGTGGCTACGCGAAGGGATCAAAAATTGAGTATTGCTTTCGCGGTAAAAGAAATAGTGGGAAGTGATTATTTTAAAGAACATTTGTTGATTCACTGCACCTTGTGTCCACCCTTAAAATCTTCGACAGTATTTACATATATCGTTAAGTATCCTTTTAAACCTGAAGTAAGGAGCGCAGTTTTCCCCTTTCACTCTAGCATACATCTGTCTGAGTCGCCCTTCCTATGCGGGTTAAGCGCCGAGGGACAACATCGGATACGATGTGCGTTCTTGCTCACAGCTTCGCTAATTCGTTGCTATTGACCTTACAACGGATAACAGAAAATTCGTATTCGTTGCACCACCAGCGATATTTGTTTTGTGCCAAATTTCACGAGAATCCAGTAAACAAAGACGAAGAAAAGGGCGCGGCCCATGCTTTCAGGTCGCGCACTGGGTTAGATGAAGAAGAAAAAAGGAACCGATGCAGGTCGGACAGCTCCTCCTCAACAAAAAAGGAGACCTGCATTCGTACTGGCCCCACGGCTGAACGACGCCACGCCACGGAAAGCCCGTATTGTGCCCGCTGGTGTCATTATTGTAGGATATCTGTCCACGGGAAACAGGCGGCATGGCCAGCGCCGTGCCGTCTTCCGATCGTCCAGGTACGTTCTCCCGCCTGCTTGGGCACATCGCGTCAGACTTTTCGAAACAAGTCAACGCCAAACTTCACTTTTCTGAAAATCGGTTGTCCTAGCGATGTTGGGGTGAAGCTGGTAGCTGTGGCTTTAGGGCTTCGCATGTAAAAAAAGAAACTAGATTAAGGTGACAATGGCCGTACGGAAGGCAGGTGCGAGCGCGCAAGCATCAAATTTGATACATGCGCCATCAAAATACGCAGAGAGAGAGAGAGAGAGAGAGAGAGAAACTAAACGCTTACTCATCGCTTGTAGAAGAAAGAATATTCATGCATTTACCAACTGCTCTGAGATACCTTGTGCTTCAAGCACTCGGCAGATTGGAAACGAAATTAGCGTTTAGAGCAGATAAAACTTGCCCCATCTTTTCTCTAGCTTCATACAAAATACCCTCTCTTTTGTTTGTGCGTGTCTTAATTAGGGGCTGAGTGTTTGATCCAACCGTTTTCGACATCACGAAATTTAGTTCGGCACAAAGTTTGGTACGTAATGAGTGCTTTTCTAGGTTGAAGGGTAACTTGCAAGTTTTAAGCGATTTCTCGTGAGAGCCTTGCTCCCGAGGGGCGGTATGGTGCGACTTATGAAGCTTCTTCGTGACCTTGACCAGCGATACCGCAAAAAAAGACATGACGGCGGTTATGTGTAGCGAGCTAGTCGAGTGGTACCCGCGTCTGACTTCACGAGACACCTCTTATAAAAATCTTATTTCGCTGTTCGGGGTAGCAGCTTCTTTCTATTCGCATTCATGTAATTGCCACAGCTGACACCAAAGGTGTATTCCTAAATTTCATCACCGAAGAAAACGGCCTCATGCATTAACGTTGTCATTGACGAATGCCATTCGTATCTTGATTCACTTCAATTTGCACTTGCATGTCGTTGTAATAATATATTTGTTACTCATTAAGGTAGGAGGTGCTATTCCTAACAGGTTAACAACAGCAGCCTCATTTCCAAAACTTAGAGATGGTCAATAACATGCCCAGACAGTACACATGACGAATAAATGACCCCGCGAAGAAGTTTCCGACTAGATCACCCACTTCCCCATCCTCTAAGCGCTCGACCCTGATGGCTTTATAAGTCATATGAAACAAAATCAACTTTCTGCTTCATATTTCGGCCTGTTATTCGAACCTGCAGGTTTCTGGCCAGCAAAAAGACGGGAGTGAACATTTGACCTTTGAGAAGGCGGTGTAAAGTGAACAAATCGGGTTACACACATGCAACCTCACCAATAGACACGGCCAGCCGCTGGTTTAGACGCTTGCTATTTCAACTATGACCTTGCTCGGGAAGGGATCTGTAACGGTTGCGTTCGCGCGTTTGATCTTTGCAGCTTTGGACAAGCGGAAGGCATCCGCGAAGATGCTCGTGTCTCTTTACCCGAGGGTACGTTTTGGTAATGTAATGATGGCTGCGCTTCCGGTGACATGCGCATCTGCCATAGTTATGCGTGATTTATTAGTTTTCTGAGTCACCCACTCAAAGTAAGGACAAGCTAGAAAAATTTCGTTGCGCATCCGAGCAATTTTAATGCAGTACTGCAAACGAAAAGCATGGGAAAAATAAATCGGGGCCTGAAACGCACTGGGGACAGCGGTCGTAAACATATTCGCTGTCATGGGCATGAAACAGTCTCATAGACGTTGCTGAAAACAAGTAACCAATTACAGTAATGTAACTGCTTTCAGCAGCCAACTGCATAATAAGAAGAGTGATCGAAGAATCACTGATAAGTATTGGATTATGACTAGCAGCTTACCGGTATCGCTCAAGAGGAAAGTATACAACAGTTGCATCTTGCCTGTACTCACCTGTGGGGCTGAAACGTGGAGGCTAACCAAGAGAGTTCTACTTCAGTTGAGGACAACCCAGAGGGCTATGGAACGAAACATGGTAGGGGTAACACTAAGAGATAGGAAGCGTGCACAGTGGGTCAGAGAAATAACTCAAGTTACCGACATTCTAGTGGAAATTAAGAAGAAATGGACATGGGCAGGACATGTAGTGCGAAGAGAGGATAACCGATGGTCGTTGAGGGTAACAAACTGGATTCCAAGGGAAGGAAAGCGTAGCAGGGGGCGGCAGAAAGTTAGGTGGGCGGATGAGATTAAGAAGTTCGCAGGGGTCAAGTGGATGCAGCTACCACAGAACCGGGTTAAGTGGAGAAATATGGGAGAGGCCTTCGCCCTGCAGTGGGTATAGTCAGGCTGATGATGATGATGATTGGATTATTCAGACATTTTTATCCATCTTTTATTCAGTTCAGTTCAGTTCAGGCGTTCAGTCGTGTCCGACTCTTCGTGACCCTATGGACCATGTCACGCCACGCTTTCCGGTCTCTCACTATATTCTTAACATCACATAGCTTCATATGCAATGCCTCGAGAATGCCATCTAACCATCGCGTTCGCTGCCTACCCCTTCTCCGGCGACCCTCAACCTTTCCCAACATCAAATCTTTCTCCAGCGACTCCTCTCTTCTCATCAGATGACCAAAGTAGCTGAGCTTTAACTTTAGAATTTGACCTTCCAATGAGCAGTCAGGGTTTATGGTCGACAATATCGACTGATTTGATCTTTTGGCAGTCCAAGGAACTCTTAAGAGTCTTCGCCAGCACCACAATTCAAACGCGTCAATTCTTCGGCGGTCAGCCTTTTTCACAGTCCAACTCTCGCATCCATACATCACAACTGGAAAGACCATAGCACGGGTTATACGGATCTTGGTTGGCAGACTAATGTCTCTGCTCTTTACTAGGCGGTCAAGGCTAACCATTGCTCTCTTTCCCAGAAGCAGGCGTCTCCTAATTTCATGGCTGCAGTCTCCTTCCGAGGTAATCTTGGCGCCCAAGAACAGAAAATCTGTCACAGCTTCCACTTCTTGTCCATTGATGCTCCAGGACTTGATAGGGCAAGACGCCATGATCTTCGTCTTTTTAATGTTCAGTTTAAGCCCAAACTTCTCACTCTCTTCTTGTACGCGCATCAGAAGTCTCTTGAGTTCCACTTCACTTTCTGCCATTAAAGTGGTATCATCCGCATATCTAAGGTTGTTGATACGTTTTCCAGCAATCTTCACTCCAGCTGAAGACTCGTCCAGACCGGCCTTTCTCATGATGCACTCTGCATATAGGTTAAATAGGCAGGGCGACAGTATGCAGCCTTGCCTCACCCCTTTCTCAATCGGAAACCAATCAGTAAGACCATGCCCAGTTCTGACTTTGGCCTCTTGCCCTTCATAAAGGTTCCTGAGGAGACAGATGAGGTGAATTGGAACTCCCATCTCTTGGAGAGCTTGCCACAATCTGCTGTGATCTACGCAGTCAAACGCTTTCGCATAATCAATAAAGCAGAAGTAAATGGGTTTCTGGAACTCTCTTGCTTTTTCCATGATCCAGCGAAGGTTGGCAATTTGGTCTCTAGTTCCTCTGCCCTTGCGAAACCCAGCTTGCACGTCCGGAAGCTCCCGATCCACATACTGCTGCAGCCTACCTTGCAGGATTTTTAACATCACCTTGCTAGCATGCGAAATAAGCGCGATCGTGCGGTAGTTGGAACAATCTTTGGCACTGCCTTTCTTTGGAATGGGGATGTAAACTGACCTCCTCCAATCCTGTGGCCACTGCAGGGTTGTCCAAATCTTTTGACATAATGTATGCAGTGTGTTAACAGCGTCGTGGTCGAGGTTTTGAAGCAACTCAGCTGGAATACCATCAATTCCGCTAGCTTTGTTCTTAGCAAGGCTGGCTAAGGCCCATTCAACTTCACTCTTCAGGATGCCCGGCTCGAGATCAGTAATCACAACCGGCTTATGTTGGGTTTGCACATCCGGGTCCTTCTTGTACAGTTCTTCTGTGTATTCCTGCCACCTCTTCTTTATCTCTGAGGCTTCAGTGAGGTCCTTGCCTCGTTTGTCTTTTATCACGCCCAGCTTAGCACAGAAGCTTCCTTTGATATCTTTTATGGCCATCTTTTATTAGCATATCATAAATTTAAACGGAAGAGATTGAGTTCGAGCGGCACTTGATCTATCAGTTAGTTTCAGCACATAGATTGGTAATTCAATCTGAATTTGTTCTCAAAAGTTATTTCTATCATTTTTTTTCTTTTCATGTTTCCTTGTGCATGGATCGGTAGCGACATTGAAGGGCAGTGTGGAGAAGTATCTGATTGTACGCGCCATGAAAAAGTGCGTTGCTTCGACGTATACAAACACCTTGCGAACTACCTCGAGGTTACGCCAAACATCGCCCTTCACTTTTCGCGCTTTCAGGAGAGAGACAAAGCATGGGCTCAGTAAGCCTGACACTCCATTGTGCCGTCGTTGTGGAAGGCAAAATGTGAAACGCTGAACGCGGGACCAGTCAAATGCTGACCGGGCTTTCAGGCGCGGGCATCTACGCGTGCGGCGCCTCCGCAGCTCGAAAGTTGTCTCTATATCGGGAGTGAATTCAAAATTCCGTAGTACGCTAGCGTTTATCACCGGTTTCAGGTCCTCAATGTTATCAAAATGGTTGCAACTTGTTTTTGGAAACAAGTATATAGTAGATTTCTAGTAATGGATGACTGAGAAAGATCATTGGATTATTGAGAACATTAGACCTCGTAAAAAGCGATCAATTCATTAAAATTTTAGAAATTGTATTAAGGTACAAGTAATTATTACTAATAATTCGCTGTGCACATGTCCTGCATAAGACACGCCTCCTACATATCGCTTGCGTCACGTGGCGGCGAGAACAACTCGCGAAGATGGATGAGCAGTAATTGACCATAATACATGCAGGCACTGGAAGAGAGAGACAGAGCACAAGGAAATGTGATTCCTGTGGTACACAAAACAAAAGGAGCAAGATCTGACAGAAAGCCTCAGTGTGTAAGCCATTTCGACATGAGGACCTGTCTTTGCAGAAACGGCTCGTGCACTGAGACGTCTAGTAATGATGAGGTTCTTCCTTCTGGTGAGAGCAAATCTACAATATATGAAAGCGCTCGTTGGTATAGTGCCTGTTGCTTCAAGATTGTTCGCATCGCAGAGCTTTTAAGGCTTTCGCCATTGTGAAAGACGTTCCTTTCCAGCACTAGTATTCGGTTTTGCAGCAACTAAATGCCTCGCTGATTCGTACATTCGCAGATCCCGAAGACGGCGACGGTGCTGCTGGAGTTCTTTATCAAACGTGAGAGCAAGGTGTCACTTATGCGCGATCCACTGTCCCACTTCTGCCAAGAAGAGGTCGTCCTTCACGCTCAAGAGTGCCTTCTCAAGCTTAACAAGCAAGTCATCACCTACCAGGATGTGCGTGACATGGTCGAGAACCTGGTTGGTCTACACAACATGGTAGGGGAGTACTACACAGTATAAAGCTCAAATGATTCGTCGCACTACAGCTACGGCTACAGAACTCAGCCATAGTGACCAGAGCTATATTTCAAAGAAATGATGAAACTCCTTCGCTGTGATGTTATATTTCACTGAAAGTTCGTTCAATTCTATAGTGCGAACGACTGTTTCAACCTTCATTGCAGTCCTCTCTGTAGAAACAACCGCCTGATTTAGAGCGTGTGAACGTCACATCGTTTTTTGTTGCTTGTCTTTTATTGCCTTTTCTGCATCTGGCAGCATGAAGACGTGTGGAAGTTGTTAGCGTTTGTAGGAGTGTTGTTATTTTCCTGGCCGTAATGGTATCTTGGAGACGCAATTTGTTGCTGACCATTATAGTTTTAATTGACTGAATAAGTAGGACAGACGCTAAATAGTTTTAACACCACTTGTTACGCAGTGCATAAAGAAAAATACTGACGTCGCTAAAGAGCTGGGTGTCACCGTGAGAAAGCTAACCATCATCATCGGCGAAGTCGCTACATCTCTGGAGAAAATTGCCGAAGTTCCCGTCACAGACTGGATGGCCATCGGCGACGCTATTGTCAACAAGCTTGAACGTGTGGGCATCTTATAAATTTTTTACTTAAGAATGACCTCGTGTGCGCCGTTAATTCTAATGGTGTTGCTTTTTTTCTGCACAAGCGAGCTGCAATGCTTTGGAAACGCGACTTCGGTTCAGAAGTTTCGCACAAACTAATGAGGAATGCGATACTTCGATGAAAGTAAACTGGAATAAGAGTTACACGGGAATAAGAGTTACTGCAAGGCAGCAATTTAAAAATACCAAGACATAGTTTAGTAATACCTAAATTAAAATAAAGCTTGAAAATCTCGTCGACTACCGTTCTCTCAGAAAACTGCGCATTATAATATCACGTATTGTCCTGTTAATGGGCAATTGGCGAATATTATAGGGATCTGAATATCAAATTTTCCAGGAGGACGCGTGTAGAGCCCCTTAATCATTAGTAGTTATAAAGACTTGACAATTAGGTTAAGTGTATCATGCTCCGATTTCTGGTGAGGCGCATGGAGGAGAAGCGATGAAGCCAATACTGAGCAAAAATAGGGTAATGAATATGTTGCGTAGTTACGTCTAGTGAACAAATATTTGCTTACCTATATTTTTCAACAATTGGGACCAGCATAACTGATCTACAGCATGATTCGGTGTTTTTGCTTTTGTCTCACGTCCTGCAAAAAAGTTTCCTCGAGTTTTACGTGAGCGCACCAGCACCATTCTCTAGTATGCATGTGAAATAATCTTTGCTAGGCATTCCACGAGAGTAGTCTTTTTTGCTCGGCATTATTATAGCCGGGACTGTACACTGGGAAATGTACCAGGATTCCTCAAGTTGATGGGAAACGCGTGAGAGCGCAATAAATTTTAATAAGGGTAAATTGTTTAAAGCTTTGGCTCTAAAGGAGGGGCTGAACGATTTGTTTTATTATTAATTTTCTCGTTATGGACGTGGTCTGGTTATTTTACTACAAAAAAAAAAAAAAAAAAAAAAAAATATGCGCTGGCAGAAAGCAAGAGGCGCGGTCATAACAAGCCGAAGCAGCTTGCCACGTCAACTTTTAGTATCTATATTTTTTTATTTTTACATGCTATTTTCAGGCTAGTTACAAGTATATCAAAATATTTTCATGAGCTGTTAAAAATACAAGGTGAGCCGAGACCACCGCCCTGAACTCCAGCTTAGAGTTCACTTGCGAAGCATGCTTGCGCCTTCAAGGAATTGTTTCAAAGCTCCTGTCGTTCCTTTCACTTTGCAGATGAATCCAGCCAGGCCGCTTCCATTCGCCCTGTTTATTCCCCGGATGCGTGACTTCAGAAACGTAAAGATGCTCGGGGCAGGTGGATTCGGGTGCGTATGGGCAGTCATATTTATCGACGTCATACTGATATTTAAGAGCTTGCCTATTACTATGAGATGTGCTCGTGTAACCCGCTCATAACGCTGCATTTATAGCAGTCTTAGTGCTTAATGATCGCATATTCAGTCAGTGGTCTTCCTGGCGGTGGACCCAAAATACAAATGTGACCTAATATCACTTAATGAAAAAAAAAGTGACTGTATTGTCATTTTGAAAAGTTGATAAGCATCTCACACGACAGTTTAACATTGAGAACTGGTGTCGAGGCCCAAAAACGCTTCACGAAAACGTCCTACGAGCCAGTAAGAGTTCTTATACTCCAATTCTGCTGGGCACAAATTTGTAACGACACAAGAATGCCTGGGCCAGAAAGTATGTACAATTCGTGGAATATGGAAACCAAGAAAACATTTTTCTGCAGTGATGTAGACACATACGGACAGACAAGCAGCAGTTTTCTTCGGGTCACTGGTTTCCCTCTGTATTCGATCGCCTAATTAATTTCTTAATATTGTGTCTTCAGAAAACCTATGTTGCCTGACCTAGCTCCTAGCTGTTTTCCAATCAGAAATCCAATCGATGCTTTCGCCTACTGGAGGCTTTTCCGACTTCCTGCCCACGTTGTAGAATGGGCTCTAGGATTTTCCTTTTTTTGCACAAATGTGCAGCTAATCTCGTCTGTGCCGCCAATTTTTAGGTTGGCAGCATTTCATTTTTAAGCTACTGCCTTGAGAAAATAGGTACTTCCAAGATTTTTCTCCTTACTTTGTTTGTAGATTTCGTGTCCACTTCAAACATTAATTTAAAATACTTTTCTGCTAGTGAATCTTTACGGACTTCGCATTTTCTGCTTCAAAATTAGTTTACTGTATTTTCCTTCTCTTTCCGTCGTTACTTATCGCAAAGCACCCAGTTCTCCTCTGTGTGGTGTCTGCACTATAGATGCCTAAACTCTTCCTCATATTGCATCTTTTTTTGCGTTTTGATCAAGCGAATCGGCGAACCTATGAATGAACGCAGTCGACCAAAACGGAAATTATTTCAATCTATTGCGTGATGCGGCGTTTGTGCCGAAAGTCTGCGTAACCATTGCCATTGTTTTAGGCATATATATGCGGATAAAGTTAACCCCCGTGATAGAGCCCCCAGAGAATGTTTGGCCTTTGCAATTGCCCAATGGCAAGAATTTCCAGCTGTAATCATTGCAGATCTATTCGGCATAATTTTTTGTTCGGTGTTGAAACACCCGATTGCATCACTGATGCAAAGCTTGGATTTTGGGCGACGGGTCGAGTATCCGGAAACGTCAGTGGTGTCGTGGCGGTCCTAAAAACTGGAGATAGAATAGTCAAGAAGGCATCGTACACTTCTTCACCCGAAACCAGTAAATGCCCGCAATACGTCTTCTTCGCATCATCTTCGCTGTTCCCGTTTGTTTTGATCACATGAATTGAGGTAGAAGAAGTATTTTCTGGTCTTTTTGGAAATTGGCGTCATTGAGCTTTCAGTCCGTTTCACAATAACAACTTGTTTTCGGGCCTATTGTGCGCATGTAGCAAATACAAATGCCAGATAATTCCAGCCTCAGCCCGCACCATTTTCTGGTTCTGAGTTTTCCCGCGTGCGAAGCTGTTCACTGAGCTAAATAGAACTCGTTACACTGAAGCATCGTACCGTGGATTCAAGCGATAAGCGGATATATCGTTTTGGGGTTATGTTCTTTTCAATTAATTCACTAGCGGTAGACCGAGACGTTCTCGCTTCATACAATATTCGCTGGTTGCCCGGCCCCTTTTCACTTTGGATGCCGTGCAAACCTTGTACATTGTAAAGGTCTTCAGTCAGCAAAACACCGACACAGCCAGAGCTGCTTTCTCCCCGAATGTATTATTCTTGAGGATAGACGACTGGAACAAAAAAGGCATGTCCAGATCAGCGTGTGTTTGTTTGCCTTTAGAGTACGGATTCAACGCGGCCTGCTGTCTGCAGTGGCTTTTGTTTTTGAGTCTCGTTGACGCGCCGCAGGGCTGTGTACCTGGCCAACTACCGCCCGGCCAACTTCGTGGCAACGGTGAAGCTTGTGAATATGGATCGGTTCAGCCGACACAAGCAGGCCGCCATGGACAAGGTGGTTGCGTCCGTCATCCGGAACCCATTCCTGGTTAAGTACTACTGCTGCTTCTGCGTAAAGGTGAGCCGCATGGAGATGAGGTAGGCTCCGTCGACACAACCAATAGCTATGACGAAGGAAAAGCAAGTACCCAGGAAGCCGGAATACGCCTCCAGGAAGGCTCTGCGAGGCATTCATTTCCAATACTTCCTGGGAAGTGGCTGGGAAGAGCAGTGTGATGCACGAAGGCCGTGTAATGGCGTTCGTTCGCGCACCACGGTGAAAACCAGATATGATGGCAGCGTCACCACTCTGCTAGCCACTCAACATCGTTTATGAACTGCTCTTCGTAGACGTCAAATGATGCGCGTCGTCGTTTCCTTCCGTTGTGCAATGCTTCTACAAAAATCGAAACATGAAGAACAGTTTTTTCTTTTTTTCAGTCGAGGCATTTAAATGAGTATTGCCTCGAAAACACGTGCTCGCGACTGTTGAATTTAAGACAGGAATTCTGTTAGACCTCGCGAACGTGTTAGCCTGCACTCACGAGCCCCGAAGGTACAGGTGCACACATAAGTCAGTGAAGGATGCCATTCCGTTCCAGTTGCATCACACCTTCCCTACTGGTCATGAAAAAAACATGGTCCACAGGAAAGCTTACTAGCGATCCACTACTAGGACATACATATAGAATTGCTGGCAGTCCTAAATGTACAACGGGTGAAAAAAAATATTAGCAACTGCGTGCTCCTTTTATTATTTTTTCCACACCGGTACATAATGCTGATATGTGACTAAGGTTTGTGCGCTCGTCATGTCAGGAGGCGTACGTGACCATAATGGAGTACATCGCCGGCCTGGACCTGATGCGCGTGGTGACCAAAGAGGAGTTCCTGGAGATCGAAGCTGTGAAATTCATAATGGCGCAACTGATCCTTGCGCTGGAGCACATGCACTTGCGTGGATTCCTCCACCGGGATGTCAAGGTGTCTAAGTGAGTATACGGGAGCCTGGATTGCGTGTTGGTATATGAGAACGCCATTCAACTTTATTGCGCGTTCTGAAGGCAAGGTTCATTTAGTATAGGCCCCTTGGTTTTATAGTGTGACCTTTAGATGGCGTTCATTGGATTCAGCACGCGCGGTCCGACCTTGGTTTCTGCATAACTGAGGCCTAAGATGGGATGGCAGGTGGTATAAGGGCGGACAATTACGTTCTCTTTTTGAGCATAATGATGCACATTTATGCGTCCAGATTTCCGAGGTAGTACTGTAACATAATCGTGACACCTGGATGCTAAACTGTTTGCTGTAATTGTGTCAATGATCTTGTCCCAGTACTGCTGTCTTTTATTTTTGTTTTCAGCGCATTAGAATGGACTTACTGTAACGTTGTTGGCGCTTTTATGACCATGTTTTCGAGCGCATGTCATTAACATAGGACCGTTGTCCCCAGAATTGCTGTAGATGCATGTACTCGGCTTCATCAACTTTCTTGTAAATGCACACTGATATATGAAGCAAAGAGCCAGTTCTTTCTATAGGCGAGCGCACAGCCAAATATAAAATGCACATTTTTCAGTATGCTAATTTTACCGGGCGGCCGGGTGAAGGTCATCGACTTTGACACAACCAAAGTCTGCAACGGTCATTGTAAGTTGTCGCTTTGTCCCTTCGTGGATATTCGATGTTAAAAATATTGATTAAATTAGTGTTGCTTATAAACAAGCTTTAAGCAGGAAAGACTGTTTTTATGTGTAAATTAAATGAAGTTAATGGCAAAGATGTGCTTTTAGGCACCGTTTTTGCGTCTGTCTAAAGTTCCAGTTCCAAGCACCTGTGGAAAATGCCTTTTGCACTGTGCTAACAACACATACATACATATATTGGTTATTTGGTCCTTCAGCGTTATATTCAAAGGTGCCTGGGCGAGAATTTCTTTGTAAAAACTTTTGTTCTTTTTTTTGTTCTTTTTTTTTTTTTGTTTACAACAGCAGCAGGTGCTGTATTTAGCTCTTTGTATCATGGTTTCGTGGGCGGAGTTAGTTTGATCTATCGAAAAGCATAAGTTGCGCCAAAGTTGCCATTGACTGCGGTTTTAGGGGGTATGCTTCGCGGAGGTTGATATTGAAACAAAGTTTCTGAAATGCGCCGCACGTTTTTGCTAGTAAGCACATAGCTAAATTCTTTACAGTTACCTGTACGTTCACGGTGTGCGCAGTTGCTAAACGACTTCTGCGCGGGTACTTTCGGAGAACTCCATTTGAATTCCACGACGGCGAGTCGGCGGGCACCATACCTTATATGGCTCCTGAAATACTGAAGAGGAGACCGTACGGTACGCTTTACTTATTGATGAACCTCCGGCCAATGAGAAGAACTTCATGAGTTGCGTTACCACTGAGTGACGGCTAAAACGTATGTGTATAGACCATCCGAGCCTGATTAGTCGTATACGAAGAGCACGTTAATATACTCGTACGTTACACAGCGGCTGACTGAAAAGAGTTCAGAGCATTTACCACGTGGTGGCCAATGTTTCAGCCATAAATAATTAGCTAAAATTTGAGCAGCAGCGCTTTAAAGTGAGGTTACGCAGATTGATCAGATGATCGCACTTAGCAAAATATTTGCCCACGTTCAAAACCGCCGTCCCGCCAAGGAGGTCGCCCTATCAGCTGAGCTTCTGCAGGCAGTCTGTTAGGCAATCGGTGTGGGGCTTCGTCGATCAGCATCTTCGCGGTTGCAGTTGGCGGGCTGGTTTATGCAGTGATTTAGCACATGTAAAAGCGAGAAGTTAACACCGGAGCACACAACGCTTATAATTACTTTTACTCGTCCCTGACTTCGCGCTGATAAAGGTTACACGTTCGGTGCTGTATAGCATTCAAGAATGTTTTTTCAACGCACTTTCCGAAGCCCTTGAAGTACACATAGCGCCTCACTTTCGTAAGATACCGTATTAAATCGCACTCGGCATACACAACGCTTACAGCCACTGGCTCACCTCGGCGGGGTCTTGCAGCAAAGCAGACTTAGCTCTGACCTCTGCGCTTCTGTGGCACCCAGGTCGGGCCGCCGACTGGTGGTCTGCAGGCATCGTAATGTACAAGTTGATGACGGGACGCGTGCCATTCCGGGGGAAGTCCAAGCAGCTGCTTCGTGAGCGCATCATAACGTCGCCGCTCAAGTGGCCACGGCATGAGGAACATCCGCACTCAGCGACCACTCCGGCCAAGGACATGACCTACCGCATGCTCAAGAAGAACCCCATCGAACGTCTCGGCTCACGCAACTACAGCGACCTGAAGATGCACCCGTTCTTCGATCAGTTCGACTGGCAGACGTTGGGCACCAAGACTTACCTTTGCGAGATCCCCAGCATTACCGAGATCATGAATAGCGACGCCGAAAAAGACCGCAAGAGCGGAGATCCCGAAGACAAGCGCAAACACCAGCAGATCGAAGAGATGACCGATGTGAGCGCCGAAAGCCAGAAACCACTGCTTTGCTACGCTTCGCCCAGCTTCAGGAAGCTCATGCTCAAGGTACTCGAGTTATTCAGTACTGGCCGTTAAGACGTGTGCTTTTCCGAGTTCGGTCCTTCTTCCGCACAGCCTCAGATGCGTACGCTTGCGCCATTATTGTTGGGTTTGAAGACGAACTGAGCAGTTCGACGACATAGTTTTTTTTTTTGTAATAACTGCTACAGCTGGACGGATTGTCTCTGCTACACCCATTGTGCGCGGACAGTAGCTGGCAGAGTAGTTCACATCTAGACAGGCGCAACTAGCACGGTGCATTAAAAGTTTAAAGATATGATTTTCCTTGAACAAGCAACGCCCTTCAATTCGATTTTCTTTTTCGATCTTGAACCCTGCGTCTTAGTCATTCCAAGTACGAAATCGAAATCAGTTTGGTATATATAAGGATTTTCTTTGATTGTTTATAGATCGGTATTTTCCGATCTATAAACAATCCGGTAGAAATCCGTTCAGTTCCTGTCCAATACCTATGACGACCTAAGAAACACACAAAATAGGCAAGACCAGGAAATAATCGACTTGCGTCGACGGGTAGACGCCATGGAAAGTTCACCAGTACTGAAAACTGTGTCCGGACTAAAACAACAGATAAATGATCTAGAGCAGTACAGCCGGAGACAAAACATTGAAATTCACGGTCTGAAACGACAAGACGATGAGGACCTCCTGCTAGAAGTGAATAAATTAGCTCAGCATCTTGAGATCGCAGAACTGACTGAAGACGACATTGAAGGGTTACACAGACTGCCCGAAAAAGACGGCAAGCCAAATGTGGTAATTGTCAGATTTGCGTCGCGAACTCTTAGGGCCAAATGGTTCGAGAAAAGAAAGGAACTACAGACTAAGAAACTTGGCGTCATATTCTTTGACAACCTGACGGCAACCAACAAACAGCTGCGCTGGCTTGCAAAACGTAAAGCGAAAGAAAATGGGTATCAGTATGTTTGGACTTCAGAAGGGCGAGTCTTTGTGCGCAAATGCACTGGTGCAACTGCTATCAGGATCTCAAACGAAGAAGACCTCGAAAAGATTGTCTAGCGCTCAGTTCAAGCTCACTGTGACATCCGAATTTAAGTTATGGCCACGTACACTACTGAAACTTTTAATAGATTACTGAACAGTTTAAATTGCTTGTGCAATAAGCACGTTTCTCTCTTTCATATGAACGCAAGAAGTCTCCGAAACAAACATGTGGAAATCGAAGCATATCTATCGGTTTTCGATTGCGCGTTTGACTTTTTGGTTTTTTCAGAAACCTGGTTTTGCGATAGCTCAGAAGTAGTCAGTTTTTGTGATTATAGGTACGTTTCTGTTTATCGCGCGGAAAGGCGCGGTGGGGGCGTATCTATTTATGTACGGAAGCATCATCAGTTTGAATGCTTGCCAGATTTCACATGCGTGACCAATGATTTTGAAACAGTTGCGATTGTGTGTCACAATGTACTAGTTCTTGCACTCTACCGGCCTCCCCATGTCATTCTTCAAAACTTTCTTAGCTTTTTTGAGAGAATATTGGTTTTAGTAAACGCCAAAAAATGGAACGTTGTTGTCATTGGTGATTTCAATGTTGACCTTTTTTCAGCTGAGCAACCAAAATACCAACTTATAGAAGTCATGCTTGCAAATGGTTGTGAAAATTTAATCACCGAAGCCACTAGGGTAACAATGCATTCAAGCACGCTGATTGATATTTGTTTCACAAACATTCCTAAGGAGACAACTTTATCCGGTGTCTTGTGTTCGGATATAAGTGATCATTTATCCATATTTGCAGCACTTCCCATAGAAAGCAACTCTCAAAGTATAAAACACACTAAAAGACACATTAACAACCATAGTGTTAGTTTATTCACGTCTTTGGTGGCTACTTCAAAGTGGACAAACGTGTACGCTGAAAGCGATCCCTCTAAGTCATATGATGCATTCATTTCTACACTACAGCATTGCTATAATGTTGCCTTTCCGTTATCAACGATACTTCAGCACAAAAAAGCCCGGAAACCATGGATAACTAAGGATCTTTATAAGCGCATCAAACAGAAGGAAAAAATGTTCAGCCTTTTTCTAAAAACGCGTGAAGTCGAACTATTGCATGAATTCAAACGCTTCAGGAATAGGTTAAATTCAGATTTAAAAAAAGCCAAATTTGCATTTTTTCAACGTAAGTTTGAGAACTCTACCCAAAGTAGTAGCAGAATATGGAAAGTTTTTCGTGAGTTGACCAACGCTCCGACGGCTGACTTACCATTAGGACTGGAAATTAATGGAAGAACATACTCCCGCGAATCGTTAGCCAGTATGTTTAACAATTATTTCATAAATGTCGGAGCTTCAATGATCGTGCCAGGTAACCAACCAGAGTGCAACCTTTTAAGTTATATTAATAATGTCGTAAAGGACAGTCTATTTCTTGTTCCTACATCTGAGGATGAAGTTATTTCTATTTTGAATTCCCTTGACAACAAATCGGCTGCTGGTGAAGATGATATTAAAGCCCTACCGATTAAGGCAGTTGCAGATGACATAGCAAAGCCCCTATCTCATATTTTCAATCAAATGCTAGCCCTTGGTATCTTCCCACAACGACTGAAAATTGCTCGCGTTACTCTAATACACAAAGATGGTAAATACAATCAGTTAAACAATTACAGGTCAATCTCAGTGTTGTCACTGTTCTCCAAAGTTGCAGAGCGAATCCTATATAAACGATTTAGCACTTTTTTATCGTCAAGGAAAGTGATAGTTGAACAGCAGTACGGATTTCAGAAGGGGAAATCGACCGAAATGGCCCTGCTGCATATTAAAGATAAAATCATCCGTAACATCGAAGCCAAGTTATTTACAGTTGGAATCTACCTAGACTTTCGTAAGGCGTTTGATTCTATACAACACCATATCTTGTTCAGTAAGCTTGAGGCATATGGTTTTAGAGGCACAGCACAAAGTATTATACTGAGTTATTTACACTCGAGGGCTCAGTTTATTTCCGTACATGGCATTACGTCAGGAAAGGAAAACATTAAATACGGCGTTCCTCAGGGCTCTATACTCGGCCCGTTGTTATTCATACTGTATATAAATGATATAATTAACATTTCAACTGCGGGTGAGGTGTTGCTGTACGCTGATGACACAAGTGTCTTTTTTTTCTGGGCAGAGCCTTGAGGAACTTGAGACCACGTCGAACGCATGGCTGAATGACCTTGGTTTATGGATACATACAAACAAGCTTCAAATAAATACTAGCAAAACAAAATATATGATATTTTCTGCAAAAAACAAGCCCATTCTCAACAATGTGAACCTGTACTATAATGATGCTTTGCTTGAGCGTGTAGATTGTCATACATCCTTAGGTGTTACTTTCCAGTCAAACCTAACATGGCCCCACCATGTGGAAAATGTAACAATGAAAGTAGCGAGATGTATTGGAATGTTAAGCCGCCTTCGAAATCTTATCCCTGTCAGGCTCAAAAAGCAGCTCTATTTCTCACTAATACACTCTCTCTTTAATTACTGTTGTTTAGTATGGGGTACCGGAATTAAGACTGATAATGACAGACTATTTGCACTGCAGCGGAGGGCCATTAGAGCATTATATAAGGAAAGTTTAGACACCGTAACGTTCATGGCAACACATAATATCCTACCTTTCCACGATATATACAAGCAGAAATTATCTGTGTACGTATTTTCTGAAGTGTCGAGCAATTATAATAGATTTTCTAGTCATTATCTAAATAGGGATACTGGTCACAATCTGCGGAGGACTTTCATTGTTGTAGATAAACCTCGGACTAATTATGCTAAACAGACAATTGATCATCAAATCATGAAACTATGTAATAATTACCCAGACATACTTGATATCGCAAGAACAAGTAGAAGTCTGCCAACTTTCAAACGGAGAATAAAACCTCTTTTCACTTCAATAGAAAACCAAATACATGACTAAAGTAGATGCGAAATCGAAATGTATTGTGCTATCCCTTTACATTGTTCCAGAGTTTCATAACTGTTGTTACATTTCCTTATGTTTTGTTATTGGCACGTGTCTGAATGCGTATTTTGTACTGCGGTGATAGTTTTTAACTCGATGTTTTTGTTTCATGTGTTTTTGTTTCATATACGGTGAAGATTGTTGTATGTAGTTGCATGTGCATTGCCTGTACTTTGTACCCGCTGCTGTTGCGCCCAGTGGGGCCAGGACCTCGTCAGGAGACTAATTACCTCCTTTTGTCCTGCCCCACGGGCAGTACCATGTATTGCCCACACAATCACTGAATAAATAAACAAAAAATAAATAAATAAACCTTGCGAGAGGCACACTGGTGCGGTCATTGCAGGTGGACATAACGTTTATGGTAGACCTCAGTGATAAAACGATTAATTAACTAAAATTAACTAATGTATTTTTACTTTTCATTTCAAGGACCTACATTATGTTAAAAACTTAAAGGCGGTCAACACCGGAGTTATGAGTGAAGTTTTGAAAATTTTTTATCGGCAATTGATTTCGAAATATTTAATATAAACAAATACGCATATTTAGCTCGTAAATTTGGCTTCTTGCGAGGCATATATTTAAAATGGAGTCGCCAGCTGTAGTAATGCCGCGGAAATCAAGTTAACCTATTCTACAGCATATATATATATATATATATATATATATATATATATATATATATATATATATATATATATATATATATGTGTGTGTGTGTGTGTGTGTGTGTGTGTGTGTGTGTGTGTGTGTGTGTGTGTGTGTGTGTGTGTGTGTGTGTGTGTGTGTGTGTGTGTGTGTGTGTGTGTGTGTGTGTGTGTGTGTGTGTATAGCAGACAATTGAGAGGAAAATAAGGGGCTCGTTATTAAAGAATTTAAAGGAGCGAGCAGTCTACGAGTGCAAGGCAAACGTTGTGTTTCTTTTTTTTTTTTTATGCTTATACTGTTGGCATTTACACGAATTTATCTTATGGTGATTATTGGGATAAAGAGCATTAAATGCAAGGCGGAAGGAAAAGCAACGCGCCGATGGTGGGAATCGAACCCACGATCTAATATATATACGAAGTGAATTTACTAAACATAAGCAATAACCACTTGTTTGCGCATTAGCGATTGATTTTTACATGCTAAAAAGTAACTTCATGTGTGTATGATTTTGATAAAGTGTACGGAGCCAGGATCATCCAGGATGTTAAAATATCGTGTAGCATAAAGGCCACGGCTTGTTCCTTACTGGTTGTGAAAGTATCTATGGGTCAACATAAGATAAGAAAATGCCTTTATATAGCTGCACTTCGGTGGGTGGCAAGCAATATATTCCATTCGTGTTATTCCCCACTTTAAGAGTGGCCATGTTCATACCCCCCACCTCAAAAAAAAAAAAAAAAAGAAAAAGAAACACAACCTAGTTGCAATATAAGGAGTGATAAATTCGAAACTGTGCCACCAGAATTGGGCAGAGTACGTTCTCAGAAAGAGGAAATACGAGTTTGCTATATGCACAATTGCGTACATAGCCGCTAGAAAGGGTAACAGCACCTTTGAGATGCTATTGTGGTGAAAAGTAGGTGACGGATGAGCGGGAACCTGTAGGAACATTCTATTAGGCATTCTCTCACTTCAATGTGCAGGTGAAATCGAGTAAGTCGAGTATTAAAGTGTCCGACTCTTTCATGGAGACAAGCGGACAGACCTCCACAGCCATCGACTACCAGGCGCACTCTCCGCATTCTATGAGCAGGAGCGCAGCGTTGAGTAGTAAGTGTGACCTCCGCGCACTTCTGAATTAGTTGGCGGACTACATATTTCATAGAAAGGTGGAATGTTGAGCGAGTTGAATGTGGTTCTCGAGAGCGAAAAAAGAGGACCTAGTGTAAGAGGACACAACACGAGCTCGAGTTATGTCTTTATTTATTATTTATTTATCTCAAATACTGCAGAGCATGTATGGTCCTAGCAGGAGGGGCACAATCAAACATTGTTCAAGACATGAAATGACAATCATATATATATATGCAGGCAACATGAGCAGAGAAAAAGAAAACAAGAATAAAATTCAGTCAGAAGTGAACAAAGACTGACATCATAATGCAAAACGAAAAACTCCTTATGAAATGCTAGCTGCCGGCAGCGAACCTCGGCGAGGTGGTCGAAATTATACTCAGTTCACTACGGCGACTCTCGTAGCCTGAGTCGCTTTGGCACGCGTTAAATCCGCGAAAACACTCGATTTCGATGCTTAATGAGGTGTCCCCCATTCCAGTTCTCCAGTTCTCTCGCAATATTACCAGGTAGAAAAAAAAATTTAAAGATGGATTAGCTCTGCTATGCCTGGATATACGTAACGAAAAGCAGTGGCTGTACCTCGGGATCAGAAGAAGTTAATTTCTCCAGTCTTCGGCGCATTTCGCCAGCAGCTTAACTCTCCTTGGCTTCCATGTCGAGCGCGTCCAAGTTCACCGGCGTTTTATAATTCGTTTACAGGAAAGGAAAGGCGCAGCATCTGTCACTCGCTGAAGGCAAGAAGTGCCGTTCGGCGGCGGGGATCGGCTGGGATCTAAAAATTCGTGGTTCGATTCTAGGTTTTTTTTCTCTCTTTCTTTTTTTTAATGAGGAGGAGTCGCACATTTCTTAAGCGTTGCTAGGCAATGCCGGGAGAGCTTGGCGAGGGGGCTTCGCAGGTGGCCTTGGCTGTAACGTCACTCGGTCGCGGCATACGCGAAGCGTGGCTCCGACCCTCGTAGTGAAGCTTTTCGCTTCAAAATATGAAAAGGTAGAGCATTCCATTCGGATACAGTTCTCGGAAAAAAGCAATTTTTAAGTGTGCTTGTGCGGGCGAAAATTGGTGCTAGTGCGTGTTCCCGTGTGTGTCTAGTCTTTCTCGTAAAGTGAGTTTTGACGCATGCAGTCATCTTCATTTTGTAGGCAGTGATTTAGCAAAATGAGGCCACTAACCTTTCTTCTGGGTTCCAAAGTGTGCATGCTATGCTGATTCATTAGCATAAAAGGTGAGTCATGTCTTCTATACTTGCCAAAAATAAACCGCACAGACTGTCTTTGTACACGCTCGAGTTGTATGATACCTTTTTTTTATTATGCGGGTCCCATACAGCTGTCGTATATTCAAGTTTAGCTCTAACACAAATGTTATATGCAAGCTGTTTAGTTTGGTTTGGTTTGGTTTGTGGGGTTTAACGTCCCAAAGCAACTCAGGCTTATGAGAGACGCCGTAGTGGAGGACTCCGGAAATTTCGACCACCTGGGGTTCTTTAACGTCCACTGACATCGCACAGCACACGGGCGCCTTGCTTTGCGCCTCCATCGAAAAGCTGCCGCGGAGATGGGGATTCAATCCCACATTCTTGAAAACAGAAGTCGAGCGCCGTAACCACTGCGCTACCCCGGCGGGCAAGCTGTTTAGTAGTGGCAGGAGCATCCTTATGCGTTATTTAGTAGTGGCAGGAGCATCCTTATGCGTTATTTAGTAGTGGCAGGAGCATCCTTATGTGTTTGCTTCAGGAGCCGCAATTTTCGCGGTGCGGCAGCAGAAGTTTCTAATATGTGTTTCGACCAGGTTAATGCATTTTCATGAGTAATTCCAAAGTATCTCTAAAATGTAATAATCGTGAAGCTTATATGTAAATGTGGAGGGGTGTAGCTTACTTGTCATCTTAAATGTACCGCTTTATCAACGTTTAATTCAAACCCCAATTTGTACACCAGTGGGCAATAGCTTCTAAAGTGTTCTTGATCTTTTGTGCACGTCATTTCTTTAAACACAACACAATCATCGGCAAACAAACGGGCAGACACTTGCGAGGGAATACCATCTAACAAGTCGTCGATAAAGACTAAAAGAAGGAGCGAGCCCAGGACACTTCGATCCCTGGAGCACACCAGACGTAACATTTAACAAACGAGAAGAACAGGTTCTAATGCTGACGTACTGCTTGCTATCACTAAGATAGGCTTTGATCCTATGAACTATGCTTAATGGAAGACCAATACGTTCCAGTTTAAACAACAGTCTGGCATGTGAAACCTGGCCAAACGCCCTGGAGAAGTCAAGCAAAAGCACATCTATTTGACCGTTCCCATCTAACACACATCCAAGTTCATGCACAGTCGAAAACAGTTGTGTGACAGTCGACAATCCTTTTCGAAATCCCTCTTGAAATTCGGACAATACTTGGTTGTCCGCTAAACGTTGTCGAATATACGATGTTATTCCCGGTGCCACCGGTTTCCATGGGTGCAAGATTTTCTTCGGCCAAAAATGTTGCTTAACAAAAAAAGAAAAAAGGGCCACACAAGGCGGACTTGGTTGTCCGATGCCGGAACGGATCACTTCCCATCGGCGCAACTATACAGCAAGGATCGAACCCGGTACCTCCCAAATTTTCCTACATTGGCCCTCATTTTTTCATCGGTAACTTAACCATGAATGCGCTACATGTCTTCCTTTATCGCACAAAGAGTCGTCCGAATTCGCTAATAGGCGATAACAACACTTAAATAACTTGGTCTGCGCCAAAAACATTTTTCCGTTAAATCTTAGGCTTGTCATTGGCAATGAATGAATGAATGAATGAATGAATGAATGAATGAATGAATTCATCTGGAATGTATGGGTATAATTGGTAATAAAACATGCGATTGAGGAGGTAACGCGGCTAATAAATGTCAAGGTTTGATCCCATGTTGAAGAGAACCGCCTAAGGTGTAGTAGGTTTGTATTAAGGGAATAAATAAATAACGTATGGTTGGGCTCTCGCCCAACCATACGTTATGTGTCCTGATTAGCTCACGCGGCAAAGTGACGGTCCCGGTGAGGCCGTGGTCCTGGGTTCGAACCCTGGGCCTAGACAAATTTTGATTCAGCCATGAACTTTTGTTGAAGCTGGATAGCTTCCCTTTGTAGTCGCGTGAGGGAATTTGTATGGCCACTAATTAGTAATTGCTCCTTTAATACATGTCAAAGTTTAGCGAAGTAGACACCGCAAAAGTCAATTTCGCGACATACTGCGACTGGTAACTGAAGCTTGATGGCTCTGCACGTGTCAGCTCGAAAGCCTTTGCATGGACTGGAATAGTTGCCAGTAAAAAAACAACGTATCGTGTACAAACATAGAATTCGGGATCTCTAACAGGCAGAGCGTATGTATATAACTTAATGCTTTGCTATCTGAAACAACCATGGCAACGATTTTTAACAAGCGTTCGTTCATTGCAGGTATGGAGGGCAGAGAGACCTTGATCGCTGAAAAGGTTGATCTGATGCTTTACCGAAGAAAGAAGCTCTTCAAGTTTTGGGGCTTCGGTTTCTCATTGCAGCATGTCAAGGGAGAAGAAGCGACCTTTACTTACGTCGATGTGAGCCTCTGTCATTCCCTCATTTTAATTTGTGGAAACGTTCGAAAACACGGGCATTTCATGCCGCACACCGTTGAGCGTCACTACCTGTTTTGGCAATATCTACTAGCTCACTGCAGAGAGTATATTGGCTAACACTATGGTGAAAATGCACATGCTAAGACTGATGAAGATACAACAGTTGATGCAGCTGATGTAGCGACGTATTCGTTTTCTTTTTGGTGACCAAAGCGAATTAACGTTAAACTTCGTTAACGTTAAGAAAAGTTAGCGCAGGTATATATTGCTTTTCTTTTCCTGAACGCACAGAGCATCCTATTATTGGGCGTATGTACCTACGTCACAGTGGTGGCCACTTTGTGGTGCATGAAACACGGCGAAAGGCTGCAGACATCTGTATATGTTCAGGCTTGCACTGCTCACGCCGTGCTCTGCCCCACAAAATGACGCCCATGATGTCATTTGAATATTTCATGTATTGAACACATCTGCTTTGAATATCACGAGGTAAATGATAAGCTTCGTAACGTTGATCTATCGTGGAACATTTCTTCGCCGAGCTTCGTTATAATTAAGCGTCTCTTTGCCCAGACGAATACAAGTCTACTTGTCAAAAAGTTGGCTCGGCTTGCGAACGGAGGCTACCCTTCAACCATTGTTCAGCGCCCTTTCATACTGTGTAGCCTTCTTATTTTCTCGTTTTACCCTGGCTTCGCTTTGTATCGAGCAAGTTATCAAGTTATGCGCGCCAATTCACTCGCACGTTTCTCAGCCCTCTGAGCTTGATTGGCGCAACAGTGATTTTACAAAAAAAAAAAAAAAACAAATAAAAAAACAAACAAACAAACAAAAAACTGCACAATGGCTTGACAAACCATCTTACGACCCACTAACGTGTGCAGTGGATTGCCAAAAACTGCGCGAAGACTGACAATGCTGCTCTCTTCGTGCTGGAGGCTACAGGCGGTGACCAGGGGAACGCCTGCCGAGCTGTCCAAGGTGCTGCCATTGGACTTCATATTGTTTGTGAACGGCGTTGCGGTGTCGGACGCTCCGCTTCCCCGCATCAAGAAGATCATCAGCACTGCTGGCGACCAGATGGTGCTATCGGTGATGGCCTCCAGTCCGTACCGGTTGCTCACCAACCGCCGGGACATGCTGTCCGTTATGCGCACCATACCTCGCGAGACCGCAGTAGTCAAAGCCGCCGCGGCCAACTGCATGGGAAGCAAGCCGTTCGGCATCGGCATCCTCGATGTCGACGTGGCTGACGACAAAATAAGGCAGTCGGCCAAGTGCTTTGTGCTTCTGGTGAGGTTCCAAAAAGGACAAAAACAAGTGTGTCAATCATACTCCCTTTTTTCTTTACAGTTGATTAGCGCTGAAGTAGAATCTAGCATAAGCGAAATAATACCAGGATACGGATAACGTAATGCTCTCAACTTCAAAACTGATTTAAAAGTCTCGCTCCTGGCATCAAGGTAAATGGCTAAGGAACGGTTGTAAGTTCCGGTAGGTCATGATATGACATCGCACTTCGAGGTTAGCAGCGATGTGGCGAACTGATAGAAGCCTTAAACGTGGTTATCTCGCATCATGTTCTCGAGACAAGATCATTGCAGAACTGACTGCTGCAATAAAATGGTTAGATTCAACTTGGTAATCAGCATATATTGTTCTAGAAGCACTTTAATGGCTCACGAGTCGCCAGCCTGTCCGTGCGTGAGCGGCGAGCGTCCGCGAGAAGTTTTCCGCGGCATTTCACTTATCAATCACCCTGATGACGACATCACAGAAATAAAAATCCTTTCTTCAGCGGAAATCGTACCTCCATCCCTCGCATCCTCAGCCGAGCGCTTTAACCAACTGCGCCACGCCCGGGATGGTGAAACGCGCCTCATAATTCTCTTCGTCTACCGTGAGGATGATAGAAGCGGGATTCCGCGAGTGACAGATAATGCGCCTCTCCTTTCTTGTAAACCAATTATACAACGCCAGTAAACTTCGATGCGTTCAACGGAACGCTGGTTGTGTTCGACAAGGGGCGCGTAATGTACCGTATGCAGAAGCAACGCTCAGGCTTTCGCATTTCTCTACTGCAGATTCTGCAGTGCTCTCGGAATTTTTTTTTTTTTTTTGGATATCGTGTCGGCACACCTGTTTCGTACATATGGAAGCCTTTCAATTATTGGAGCAAGATCTTTTTCAAGATTAACAAAGAATCATGGTGTGCCTCTCATTCGTATAGCGGAACCCTTATGACTTCCCTCCCTAAAAGCCGAAATGTTCGAAAGCTGCGGACGAGGAGTCGCAGAAACTTAGATCGTCAGCCACTATATAAATGAGAAGCAAGCTTAGCAGTCTGGCCATTTTTGGCGAATACGGTAGTTTACTGGTTTGTGGCGCTCGAATCCCAAGGACGCGGGATCGAATCCCGGCGACGGTGTCCTCTTTACGGTGGAGGCGAAAAGCATCACGCCCATGTGCTGTGCGATGGCAGTGCACGTCAAAGAACCCCAGGTGGTCGAAATTTCTGGAGTCCTCCACTATGGCCTCTCTCATAGCCTTAGTCGCTTTGGGATGTTAGGCCCTATAAACCAAACTAAACCAGTACAAGATTAACGTGACAGAAGAAAAGCATTTAAGCACATAAACTGTGGTAAACAATGTCGAGAGGGCTGGCTTAAGCAACGACTGGAGACGGAACATTTTACTCCCAGCAAATTAGAAAAAAAAAAAAAAGAATATCGCAGAACATCGCCTCTCGAAACAAATTCTTACTTGCAACACATTACCTGTTATTACGGATACTTATGACGGAAGTCTCATGCGTTTCTTAGTCTATGCGGGTTATGGATGTTTCAAGCGTCCCAGATGTTCTTTTCTCGCTGCTCGTGCTTTTAGTTTTTGAAACTCATAACAACCACGTTTGTATACGTAATACGACGACTGGTAATCGTCTTCTTACTGTTTACACTGACCATAGATTTGTGATGCCTAAAGAAGAACTAATTACACCATAACTCTCAGCGAAAAAAAAAGCGCCGCCTATAGATTTAGGATGTTTAGGTAAAGAAACATTTCAAAGTTACATGTTGTAACTCGGTTTTATTTCCGCTTATCTGAGTGCGGAGGCGATGACGCTGTGAACAGTAGAATTCACGCGATGATTTGCCAACTCAGACACGAGACCGTAACATTATTACTACTCGGCCTATATTGGCTACTACAGAGCTATTTAACGCCACCGTTTGGGCGAAGGAACCTCAAAACATTTCCAACCGCCAGCGAACCGCTGTGTTCATTGCGCTTACGCTTATATAGAAGGTCCGTAAAACTCGAAGCTATTTTTTTTTTCGACAGCAAGGAGCGTGTAATCTATACCGTCAAAAACATTTGCTTCAAAAGTATACCATTCCATTTTTAAAAACGTAGTTCTTACTCCCAAGCTTTCGCCGTCAAATGCGCGGATCATGGCTCGGGGAAATACTGGGCTGTGAGCAAAAATACACCGTGAAAAGCCGATGCTTTCAGCAAAAATGTTAAATAGCAAGAGTGATACGCGCCGTTGAAATGCACAATTCACAATGATATGCAGAATCAGAGGGACTTGCGGAATGAAGTGCGCCGTAAAAATCTGGGGATAAAATGTAGCGTTCGTGAAATTCAGGGAGAATGTTTTTCAAGGTACTTCCGGAATGGGTGAGTTGGCAGCTGTTAAATGTAAAGATTTGGTTGGTTTATGGGATTTAACTTCCCAAAGCGACTCAGGCTATGAGCGACGCAGTAGTGGAGAAGTCCAGAAATTTCGATCACCTGAGGTTCTTCAACATGCAGTGACATCGCACAGCACGAGAGTTCCTCGCTTTTCGTCTTCATCGGAAAGAGGCCACCGCGCCCAGGATTCGATCTCGTATCCTTGGGTTCAGCAGCCGAGCGCATCACTGAGTCCCCGCGCCGAGGCTACAAATTGAGTCCGTGAGTCGAGGTACGATTTGAGCAGTTTAGGTGAAAGTCCTCCCATTCTATACCTATTTAGTCTTTTAGCAATAAGCGGTGGTGGTTAGATTTATTTATTTATTCAACATGCCCTTAAAGGCATTCATTCAAGGGTATTACATAAGGGGGGGGGGGGGGGGAGGGGGTTCGTGTAAAAAAAACAAACACATGTAATGGGAACATTATTAAACAGTAAATAAACAATAAACAGGCTAAATATAACATGGGAAAATAATTAAGCACCAGAGGATAAAGAAACAGGCAATAGAATACAAAGTATAGGTTTAAGAAAACAATAAGGCATAACAGAAATGAACGCGTACTACAGCGTGTACGTATTGCCAAAAAAAGGTACATTTCAAATGGCGACGTCGCTGCGGATGAGATCGTGAAGTGTGGAGGCGTTGGATTCAATGGCGATGTGTGCTCGTAGATCGTTCCACTCTAGGAGTGACTTCGCAAATGCAGATGAACGACACACGATAAGGCTGATGGTGATAGGAAAAAATCGTGGTGGAGCGATGTATGGTGATACAGTTTATGGGAAAGTGCTAGCCGTGATAGTTTGCGGCGGAAAGACAAGTCTTCTAATTCGGCGCGATTTTTTAGGGCAGTGACCAAGGTTGTATGTGAGTAGTCAGAATAAATAAAACGCGCAGCACGGTTCTGCAAGGATTCAATGTTAGCTATGAGATAGGCTTGTTCAGGATCCCAGATGGCTGATGCATATTCAATCTTCGGACGAATGAGCGTGAGGAACGCTAGTTTCTTCAGATACATTGAGAGCTTTACTGAAATCTAAGTGGGTGGGTAAATTCCAAGTACCATTACTTTTTCTCAAAATTATCTAGTATAATGTTCTTTTGTGCTAGTAACACACACACACACACACACACACACACACACACACACACACACACACACACACACACACACACACACACACACACACACACACACACACACACACACACACACACACACACACACACACACACACACACACACACACACACACACACACACACACACACACACACACACACACACACACACACACACACACACACACACACACACACACACACACACACACACACACACACACACACACACACACACACACACACACACACACACACACACACACACACACACACACACACACACACACACACACACACACACACACACACACACACACACACACACACACACACACACACACACACACACACACACACACACACACACACACACACACACACACACACACACACACACACACACACACACACACACACACACACACACACACACACACACACACACACACACACACACACACACACACACACACACACACACACACACACACACACACACACACACACACACACACACACACACACACACACACACACACACACACACACACACACACACACACACACACACACACACACACACACACACACACACACACACACACACACACACACACACACACACACACACACACACACACACACACACACACACACACACACACACACACACACACACACACACACACACACACACACACACACACACACACACACACACACACACACACACACACACACACACACACACACACACACACACACACACACACACACACACACACACACACACACACACACACACACACACACACACACACACACACACACACACACACACACACACACACACACACACACACACGCGCACGCACGCACGCACGCACACACACACACACACGCTCTTTCTCTCTGTGTCCAGTTTTTCTTCTTTCGCGTGTGCCACGTACCGCTTGTGTGTGTGCTTTGCGTCTTCAGATGCTACAATATTGATCACATTTCATGCTAGAAATCTTCCACTTACACCAAATGCCTTTCTGTTCTTTTGAACACGCCCCGTTCCCGTGTTTCAAACTTCCTTGAATAAAAAGTGTGATTTCTTGCTTTCAGTACGCTGAAGTGGTGACTTCCAACAACAAGATGGTCTTTCCCGGAGACGTGGTGACAGAGATCGACGGTACTTCGTTAGATGGCTTGACGCGGCTACAAGCCGAACACCTACTGCACGTTGACAAACCCGAAATCACGGTGTGTGTGCTCCCTCTTTCACCCATGCGCAAGAAGCGGTTTCTTATCTCCAAGATACAAGAGACAGCGTTGACCGACACCAACCTACCCAGCAAGTCTACTGCTGCTGATATTGACTGAATTCTTTGTTGCTTTCCGGTGATGTGCCGGCGATTCCGTGAACATTTCTGTGGCGTTCATGCGTTCTTCTGCTTGACGATTCGACGGAGCATGTTCCGGCGGTCACAATGACTCGCTGGCGAAAGGCTGAGATATAACGCATGCTATCGGCCGCAGCGCGTTCGCAAATATGCTATAGCAAACGCCTGCGTGCCTTAGCGCTGCATCAGCGCGGATTAATGTGTTACTTAACGATGTTATATATAGCTATGTCGCGACTTGTTTTGTAGATAAGGTTGATGTAGCCACGAATTTATTGCTTACACAATGTTTTACATATTCGTAGTCGGCATCTTTGCTGTATAAACCTGATTTTATTACATTGTTACGTATCAATGCGATTAATAAACTTTCGTAGACAAGCAGTGAGTGTTTACCTTTTCGTGACTTTTCTTGCATTCCTACCTCTTGAGTATAGGTTGTTACAAAAGTGTACACTGTGAAATTAGGATGTTGCTAGTAGTCTGAAATTGACAAAATATGAGGCAAATGGAAATAGGTATCTCGCAGGTGCTTGGCATTGTTGTGCTGCGCGCCCATATTTTGTTTTTGGAATTGCGGGCTACCCTCCGAATGCTCGTGCATAGCGAGCAAAACTTTTGCGGTCATTGCTTCTCGCCGTGTGATGGCCCTCTGGTATATGGCGCGGGATTGTCCCAGACGGCCGGGAGCCACCTGCGTTCTGTTTTGGCGCCGAATCCTCAATCGAAATGACTTAGCTCTTCAACGCTCCCGTATAAAGATACGTATTGAGACCTGGCCAGCTAGAGGTCCAAATTCGCTGTCGCTACCGGAACAAAAAAAAAAAAAAAAAAAAAAAAAAAGGCGCTCAAACCTCAACTTCAGCGCTGTGAGGTACCGCATTCGTAAGTATTGCCTCTGTCATATGTATACACTCAAGTTCTTTCACTCTGGGTCATACTGTGGGGCTCGTTATGGACAGCGAGCATTGCATTTCACTAGAAAGGGAGTGGAACTTTCGCCATCAACACATGTAAAAGTTTATATCGAAGGAAGGCTACCAGGCTCTCTGTATATTTGCAAACGCTGTACCTTCATTGGCGCCTGTTTCTTGTGAGGGTGCCGTCAGGTCATAGATTCTTCCCGTGCGGTGGAGACTCCCTGCCAGGAAATTAGTTTAAAGGCCAGGGTTGAAGAATCTAACAGGCCTAAGCACGGAGTGAAGGACATCGTCGTGATAGCAGCGGTGCAAATAGTTCTGTAGAAGAGGCACAAAATTAACGACCCACCACTTGGATAAACGCTAAGTTTGTTCAACATGTTTGTGTGAGAGAGAGCGTTCAGCGCATCCTGCGCCTGGTAGACAAAAGCTGCCAGGTCTTCCAGCTGCGCTTATGACAGACAGGCACTCCAATAGAAGGGGATAATATGATTATAGGCAGTAGGACGATAGGCCAGAAGAAGAGGCAGTCCTCTAATTTGGGGTATAGAGCAGGACAGTTGGAACATGAGGGGTCAGAACGAAGATCGGAATGGAATAGTCAGGAAGGTGAATTGAGAACGTTTGAATTTTACAAAATATGTGAAGTTTTTTTTTTTTTTCGAAATGAGCCAAATTCACCTAAACCGGAATTGTACAAAACGCTAAAAATTATAATCCATAAAAAATGCCACGCTCTTCAAGTTGATCCATGATGCTTTGTACACGTAAGTTTTGGCAACCCTAAATAACGGTGTATATATCTTAATCTTTGAAGTCCATAATTTGTGCATGTTCAAGGTACACACCAGCATTGATTGTGTCTTGTATTGTGGAGAACTGTATTTTACCGTTGATTCAGTTCAGTTCAGTCGTTCAGTCTTGTCCGACTCTTCGTGACCCTATGGACCATGTCACGCCACGCTTTCCGGTCTCTCACTATCTTCCTAACATCACATAACTTCATCTGCAGTGCCTCGAGGATGCCATCTAACCATCGCGTTCGCTGCCTACCCCTTCTCCGGCGACCCTCAACCTTTCCCAACATAAATCTTTCTCCAGCGACTCCTCTCTTCTCATCAGCTGACCAAAGTAGCTGAGCTTTAACTTTAGAATTTGACCCTCCAATGAGCAGTCAGGGTTTATGGTCGACAATATCGACTGATTTGATCTTCTGGCAGTCTAAGGAACTCTCAAGAGTCTTCGCCAGCCCCACAATTCTATCTAAATAGCTCAATACAATAAAGTAGGATGTGCCAATTTTATGACATCTTGCAATCAAATGAACCGATTCGAAAGACCGGAAATGCTGACTTAAATCAAAACTAGCCCTTCGGACCCGTGGCCGGTCAAGTATGCCGACCTGGCAACAAAGTGAGAAGTCCAGGACGTTTTTGCCGCCTCGCCATTTGCTCCCAAAGCATCGCTGAGCGTCGAATCTATGCAGCTGCTGACGTAGTACATCTCCATCTGTGACGGTAAAGCTCAAACTGGAGCGCTGGCTACTCTGCTCGCTGCTTTCGGCGCGCGCTCATGACGCGTCAGCGCTCGCGCTGACGCGTCACCGCCGTCATTGCCCCTTGAAGATCGTCCACACTGCCGGACGCTTCCGTGAAGCAAACTTAAAGGCGAGTAGCTTGTCAGCCACTTCTATCCTGTACCGCAGATGGCTGCCAATGATGAGTGACATTTGACAGCGAAATCCGTTTCCCAAAGGAAGACAACATCGTGTAGGAGGTGCTCCTCCAAGCAAGTTCACTATGTAAATGTATTGCCGTTTTTAATACGTTCAAGATGTGCTAAAGTATTAGCAATATTGTGATATAAAGCGACACACTCGTTGGCCGTCCTTTTCGGTCGTCGCATGCGACATATGTACAGTTTGGTTTATATTACAGCGTTAAGGAAGTAGATTGCGCGGTCTCAGAATAACTATGCAGAGAGGATGGGCAGGAACGCTAGTAGACTGAAAATGCCTGGTAATGTTCGGGGACATGGACGCTTCGTGGGCTGCAGGGAACACACAACCGGCTTGCCGTTTCATGAGGCAGATGAGATGCAAGCTGAGCGAAACCAGGCGTCCTGTTCTTTTCACTTTAAGGCGAAAGCCTTACTTGAATATGCTCGCCATTTCGCGTCAGATAGAAATGGACGCAAAACGTGGGCGCAAAACATGGCTGCAGGCCTTGTGTCATTCAGTAAAGAGTTAGGAGTACAATCATGTTTTATGAGGTAGAGGATTACAAAATGTCGCTGTGTGCCAAATTTGGTTGCTCTAGAGTAATTAGTTAATTAGAGGCAAAACGTCAGTTAGTCGTCGAAACAGCTTTGGTCGTGCATATAGTGAATGGATGGGCAAACCGCCAGTGACGTTGAAATTGTGCGGAAGTCGTCGAAATTTGGCACAGAAAAAAAAAAAAAAAAAAACGCGAACAAGATGGATAAAGGGTTGGAATAAATTAAACAGTGATCAACATTAAGTTCATCACGAAACGATAAATAAGACAATTTCCCCAAAAGACGTAAAAAAAGGCTGCACCCATGGCGACACCACGCCAACGTGGTTGCCATGGTGATCGCTGCCGCGGACGTCATTGCGCACCCGGACAACAGCATGATGCCATGGGAGAGGACGGCGGCGTGATGAGATCGTAGGGAGAGAGTGGTGGCACGATAGAAAGAAAAACTTTCTAGAATGTCCGTGCTCATCGCCTCTGCTTCAGGCGCTTCCGGTTGGAGTCCTAACTTCTCGTGATTATGAGAACGTCAGAACGTCGCGCGATAGGAGCGAATACATAGAGCCAATCCCCCACTTAATGAGCACAAAAGGAACGCCAGGGGACAGGAGCAAGGGTGTACCGTACAATCTCCCACTTGGAGAAGAAATTGTGATATATACTGTCTTTCCTTTCGTGTAAAACTAACTCTAATTGTATATAGCACTGCAATTACGAACGTGCCAAGAAAAGGAAATTGCCACTGTGCGGCACGAACCCCAGGCTTGCTAGCAACAGCTGTACAAAGAGAGCAAAATATACTACGTGCAGCAGCACCGCTTATACTTTCACAATTTTCTAGTGCTGACCCTATGCTAACTTAGAATACTGCATATTTTACTGGCCTGTTGCAATTCAGTCACTTTACTTTCTACACCCTTCTCCTCCAAAGGGGAAGGGGGGGGGGGGGGGGGCTAGCTTCTGACCAGCTGAAAGACCAGCTGGCCTTGGTGAGCCTATAGCCCTGGACATTATTGACGCTTAACCCTGCGTTTCATTATATTAAACTTACACCGTGGTTTCATTAAAGTTGCGAAAATAACAAGTTGGTCCGCTAACTTTTAGTTAATCTTCTAATCATTACGTTGTATTACAGATATAATGCCAACCTTAAAGTATAACCCACCTGTACAGACAGTGCCAACGTGTCACCCTCCCTCAGCTTTTAAAATGAAATTATCTAAGCGGTAAAAACTGCTAAAACAGTCCGCCTGAGGTGGTGCCTGCCCGAGGCAGCGGCTCATTCAAGTTGACACCCCTTTTATGTAGCCCGATGCTGTAAAACATGGGCAGCGACCGCGATAACAGCTGGTGGTGGATAAAAACGTCTGCCGAAAAAGAATATAAATTTCCCTCGCCAGACAGTAATTATGCGTTTTTAACGTAGAGTAGCACCCTTTTCAGTTTATACACTCAAGGCTGTTTGGCACGCCTAGTGGACGAAAATTTTAATGGACGCTTTCACCGCTTCATACACGGAATTCAAAGCCCTGCGACGCCATCTAGTGACAAGAGCTGACAGCATGTCACTCGCGATGAGAAAGGAGGGCTAGTTTTTATTTTAGGGTGCACTGGTAGAGAGCGCAAAATATAATAAAATATATAGTATATGACAACCACCCCTGGAAGAAAAAAAACAAACAAAACTATGTGCACTTAAGAAATCAGTGATAATTTGCAGCCACGTAGTCACGTGAAATACTGCAGTGATAGCAGTAGAGTTTCTCCGCAAGATGGAGCCTCAGTAGGTTTATGCGATTTTCAATGGTAAATTAAAAATGTAAAGACTCTTTTATATTGTAGTGCTCGATGTGTACTTTGAGGCCAGATTTTTTTTTTATTTCAACCATAATCTCGTTATATATTTTGAACAGTGTTCTGTCCCTTTAGGATACAAAGCTAGGAGCGGCATAAGCGAGGTCCGAGATCAGTAGACCTTATGCAAAAGTGCTGCTATCTAGCAACCGGCGCGTGTTTTAACCGTGTTTAAGGGTACTAGAACCGAGGAGCTGAAATGCGGAATAGTATAGGGGATTGCGCGGCCGCTGGGTTAATGCTGGTTGTCGCCGATATTGCGACATACTGTTGCGTACCTTACTATACGAAAACCTAATATAAGGTTGCCGAAGAAAAAAGCACCAAGCTATACCTATTTAGTTTTTCGCTCATTGGCACGCCTAAATTGTAAATTTGTTTATTATTTAACCTGCTTTGAAAGAATAAAATTCGTGCTCTGTGCCAAGGCAGACGAAATATATCGCCCAAAGTGTCTTCCATTTTATTTTTGTAGTATGATTTCGCATAGCCTTTTCGTGTAAAATATCTGCAAGAGTGTTGCTCTTGATTTGCTAGACTTTTTGCGCCAACTCAATAGAGAACTTACTGCTTGATGCATACAAGCTATCCAGAGATTTTCTGCATATGTATACCCAGGTATGCCGACAGAAAATATTTCAGCACTTCAAAGGCGCTAGACTTCTTTTTAATTCGAACGCGAAATTTTAATTCTCTAATGCATTGCTCGAATACAGGTTCGCGCTTGACATTGCGTCTGGGTATAAGGCAGGCCTCTACGAGGTGACTACGGAGGCTAAAGTATCGATTTTCTATCGATAATGCATCTGTTAATGTATCGATCTTCACGAAACGGAACGACGATCATGACGGCGACGGGGTCGAGCGATCTGAGGAGCATCAGCGCGCGCGGAATCACGTCGTTAACTTGTTGCGTTTCGTTGGCAAATTCACGTTGCTGAGAGTTGTTCTTGTTTGCTTCTTTACACGCTAACGAGATATATGTGCCGCTAAAAGTGCAGATAGGATGGGAACAGTAGTGCGTGTGCAGCATAAATGCGAAAGCATCAAATTGCTATGTTCACAGATTTGTGAGAAATTGAGAAGTGGTAGAGGTTAATGAGTGGTGTCAATCGATAAAGGGTGACGTATTGTTTGCCCGGAAAAATAATTAGGCCAGCAAGTTTATTAGGTAGTTAATAAAAGGCAAGAAATGTAAACGTAAAGGCAAAATGGCCACATTAGCCAATGGCTTGACGGCCACATTTCAATGTCTCAAATACTAAAATAATTGATTAAGTCAGTCAATTAGGGTGACGTCAAGATGTATCAAATACTAAATAGTTAATTAAAATACTCTCAGCGCCAATGACTTGGCGCCACATTTGAATGTATCAAATACTAAAATAGTTAATTACGTCAATCAATTAAGGTGACATCACACAACCTGAAGTCGAGCCAAAAAAAGGGGCATAGGAAGGAATTGGCGCGCAATTTGAAATTACCAAATAATAAAATAGTAATTAAGTCAGTCAATTAGGGTGACGTCATGGATGTGACGAAGGGATTGGCGCGCAATTTGACAGTACCAAAGACTAAAATGGGTAAACAAAAAGTGAATTATTGTGACGTAGAAGATGTGACGTCACACAACCAGAAGTAGAGCCATAAAAGGGCACAGTAACAGATTGGCGCGCAATTCGAATGTACCAAAGACTAAAATGGGTAAACAAGAAGTGAAATAATGTGACGTCAAGCAAACGGAAGTAGGGACAAAAAGGGCATAGTAAGCGTTGGCACGCAATTTGAATGTATCAAAGTCTAAAATGGTTAATTAAGTCAGTCCATTAGAGGGACGTCAAGGATGTGACGTCACGCAACCGGAAGTAAAGACAAAAAGAGCATAGGAATGGATTGGCGCGCAACGAAACAGTTGCAAAAAACACAAATTCAAAACCAGCGAACAGGGAAAAAAAAAAAAACGTGCAAAAAAAGCATCCGTGCATTACTCCAATGCAGATTCTGCAGTGCTCCTTAATTTTTAGCATTAATATGAATTCTTTCAGATCCATCATACCACAGTGTTTATAAGGCCCCACTCCCATATTAAAACAAAAACAAAAACAATATCAACCTTCTTTGTGCACGCGTATTCGCACAATAGTATGGAACGCTAGCAATTAAGGCCGAGAGCCGGGCCCGCGCTGGTCTCGAAAGCCTCCTGCGGTGACCGACACGGTGAAATCGCATCGGAAACGTGTTTTACAAACGGAAGCAATATCAAACTCATTCATGGATGCGTATTTGAGCAGTGTAATAATTAATCCACAGGCGCAGAGAGGGAAATTAGAAGCGACAAAGCGGGTTGTGCACTCTGAAGATACGATATATGTTTCTGTTTGCAAGAAGTTTTGGCAGCGCAGTGCCGTTTACGAAGTAAAATGTGAATGTAGGCAGCGTGTAAAAGTTCATCGCCCATTCTGTCGTCATTTTTGCACTGAATGCGAACGAACAACATGAAAACCAGAGCACCAAACAGACGCAGCTGGTGCGACGGCAGCGGCGGCAGCGGATCATGGTGCATCCCGTTCTCATCCGCTTCATTCGCTAGCGGCGTCAGCGGCATCAGTCAGTCGCTGCTATCTGTTCGTCGCGCACCGTTCCTATGGGCCCACGCGCTGCTTCCCGCAACCTTCCGATAACTCAATTGCTCTCTTCATTTCTTCGACCACAAAGCTTCTTTCATGACAGCTAAGAACTGTTAGTGGAGTGTTTCTTGATGGAATACGTGTGAAAAATTAAACAAAAGTTTTCTGTAATTGTACATACGTGTCTTGCTCGAAATCTTTGCCTCAGTCTATCGAAAAGGTGAAACAGCTGATGAGCTGCGCTCAAATTTCGCATTACGAAGTAACGTAATCGTGGGCAGTTTTTTTTTTTTTTTTGTGCAGCGCTTAGTGTGGTGCCATGCCATTTCGCTCCCCATTCACCATCCACCTGCTAGTAAAGTTGCAGGCTAGTTTGCTATACGGATTCGAACCGACGACATACGTACCTTCAACTGTGTGTCGTTGATTGTAAGTGTAGATGTCCACCGAGAAGTGGGACCGGTGCTATGCCTTCCTTTCTCCAAAAGCCAAACAAACTAAAAAAATCACGGAATGAAAAAGCATTATTGTTAAAGGAGCTATCGCGTCTGTTATTAAGGCGATATTAAGCGTTCTCCTAACGTCTCTCTTTCTTTCATTGCACCTGCAATGAGTTTGCTGACACATGTGGCGTCACCTAGCGTCCAAAGCACTCGGCGTGTATCTTGAGGCCACATTGTGCCCTTAGTGTACGCATTTTTTGACCATTGAACGTGATTTACTAATTTTTAATGGCTTCACCTAACTATTGTGATGCTTAGACCGCCAACGAGAACGAGCACAAGTACTGCTGCGCGAAAGATTGCTACAATCGCGAAGGGAATTCAAGCATAAAGTTGTACCACTTATCTAGGCGAGATTAAAAAAGAAGGCAGAACTGGATAGCGGCTGTGCGACTGGCAAAGTGAGTGACTTTCGTTGGCTTCTGGGAGCGATGACGCACAGAGGTCAGGAAGCAAATAAAATGATTGCTGGTTAAGCGGAGCAAACGGCGTAAACTTTTAACTCGTGCCTCCCCATGGTGATTATAGCACTTGTTGCATTATGCGTTCCGCGCTGGAAAATTTGGCGTTTACTGGTATATGCTGTAGCCCGTACAGGAGAGGGTGTTGTCCGTCGGTTAAAGGACGAAACGTCCAGACAAACAAAAAATTGCACAGTCGCAGTATGAAATTGCGGCCGCACTTCATAGGAGGCGAAATAAAAAAATGCCCGCGGGCTCAGTGATGCGAACTTCTGCTGTGGCGTCTATTTCAGTATGTTAAACCCAACACACAGTCAAAACCTCGAGGTTACAACATTACACTAAGATAACTATCGGTAAATATATAGTTCTTAGGGTGCTCTACAAGTAGAACCGCGGTGTGTGTAGGCCCGTGAGAGCCTGCGCGCAGGGCAGAAACTTGGTACCTAGTTCCACACCAAATAAATCTTGCGCCGACTTCTCATGAGGTTCTTGTCCCAGGTGCTAAATAGTTGCGTCATTAGTAGAAAAAAATATGATGCCTCTAACGGCAACACTTGTCGACGCTTTGTTGTTGAGTGCCGGCTTACCCCTCGGTTTTCCCCAAGCTTGCGACACGGAGGCAAACAGGTAGGCTCGTTTTCGTTGGTGAGACACGCAACAGCCGCGCAGTGCTTGAAATCGCCAAGGCATTCGTAGTAGTACCGACAACGGAACCTGCTTTCCTGTAATCTTTGTGGCCTGTCGAAAGCTGTGCATGAGAAACAAAAGTATTCAGCAGGACATGAAACTGCGAAGCGAAACCACTAGGACGTATCATGCTGCGGCAAACTAACCAACCAACAAACAAACAAAAACAAGCGATCAACCTCTTCTCACCTATATGTTTTCGCTTTCATTGTTTTGGGCATGGGACATGCATATAATAGGTAAATAAAAAAAGCTCCCGTAAATAAGAGAGAGAGAGAGAGAGAGAGAGAGAGAGAGAGAGAGAGAGAGGGGGTGAAGGACGCCGCGCGCGTGATGCAGTTTCTCCACGGCGCGCACGCAATGACACACATTTAGTGACACCGAGTGCTGTTTTTGTCTCTTCCTGCGCACCGTGCACTGGAACCGAGGAATTAATAATTATATATCTCTGTCATTTAGAGTCATTTTTATACCTCGACGACAGTATAATCATGTACCATACTGCAGAATGCACGCTGTACGCACTTCGGACGCATGAATCTTATTGACTGTGAATTTTCTTTACATCGTCATCATGCCGACTACGTCCACTGCAGGCCAAACGCCTCTCCCACATCTCTCCAGTTAATCCTGTTCCTTCATAATCAGAATACAGCGGGGACAGACTACGTAGGAAGAGAAAGTCTGGAAGGCATGCAGGGCAGCCACCCATTTCGGCATCCCTCACAGACAGGGGAGAAAATTATTTTTTTTTTCTCCTCTATTTTAGCTGCTAGGGCTCTGGAAAAACTGGAAGCCAAGCCTGGAGTTTCCCACTCATAATCAACATAATTTATAGACAAGCGTCATGTTTGTAAACAAAGGTGGCGCTGCGATCGGCAGCGACATGGGGTGTTGGCAAAACGCAGCGTGCTTACGCCACCTACATTGCGCCAAGCGACGCTGCCTTCGAAACCAGTTCGCGCGTGCGAATATCCTGAAGTGTAAGCTTCACTTCTCCGTAGAAATAGTTTGGTTTATGCCTGGAGAGTAGTTCAGTACTTTATCAGCCGATTACTGCTGGAATTACCTGGCGAAGAGCGTTGCATTGGTTTCCTGCTCCGTGGCCTCAACAGCGCGCGGCTACGGCTCGTAGGCCTGCAGTGAGCAAGTTAAATAAAAACAAGAAAGCGCAATGCATACAAAGGACTAATAGTCAACACTGCTCAACCCCCGGGCCTATTCCTAGCCCATGCAAGGAGGACAACTATATATGAATGACTGGAAGTGTGTTTTTCATATGACGCACGACTCTTTTGACTGGCTTTCTGCTGCTTCAAGCACTTTCACTCTAAACAACAATATTATCGGCAACTATTGTGAACTAGAAATCACATATCTAGCTCACTTTGCCGGCAACTTAGGTCATAGAATGTCATATTTAATAAGAACCTAATCTGAGTTCTTTGTAACATATTCGCCTAGTGCGCTGCGAACTTGTTTTAGCATGACGTCTAACGCCTGTCTCATCTTACATACGTAGTCAAGGTCATTCACAGGTTAATATCATGGTTAATATATACGTGAAGGCCTGTGGGAATTAATGCTCTCATTTTGTTCTCTTTGCTCTATAGGAGACACGCATGAGTGCAGATGCAATGTTCTCCACGATCGCTTGGAACGAAATTTGCGCAATCTCCTGACCTTTTTTAAATATACTTCAAAATTTTTATTCAAATGTGCGTCATCTTATTCTGCTCATTTGCACTCCTCGTGACCGATTCCACTTTGGGACATTAAACTCCGCGTATCATATATACTTAAATATCCTGCTCGATCAGAGCTAGGGTGTAAGTGGATATTTAATTCGTTCGTCAGGAATTTAACTGATGACCTTCAGAAAGGAAATTTAAGAATATGAGAAACAACGCAGCGTGGCTGCCTGGAACCTAAAAATGTTTACTCGCTTTCTAGAACCGGTGATAAAGAGTCACTCGTGGAAACTCGCGAAAGTAAAAAAAAAAAAAAAAAGAAGAAAAAAAAAAGGTGAAAAGCTACCTTCACAAGTTCGGGTCTGTAATTTCGGCAATATCGCGCTAGAATGACTGCTCAAGTAATTGCATTTACCTTCGTAGCAGCTTTTGTGTCCTTTTCTGTGTGAATGCATGAACGGGCAGCGAATGGAACTCACAGTGCAACTTCCCTGCGGGATCATACGCACATGGAATATTGCGTCTAAACAATTGTTATGACTTGATACAACAAAAAGGGCACGAGCTGCAAGCGTTTGTTCTTGCGCTATTCGTCGTGCCACCGAAAAGCTATAACGATAATTAAGGGTTGCAAACAAACTGACCTAGTTTCAGTGCAGAACTGCAACGCGCGTTAACCGCGAAGGCAATCCGTCACCGAAAAGTCTACTTGTCGCGCTCAACGCCGCTGCCCTTCGCTCTCATCTTTATCCGACCGCAAGAAACATGTTGAAACAAGTGCCATTTTGTTTTTTTGTGCCTTGTAGCGAAATCAACCGCAGCACAGCTTGCAGAAATATTGGGAATTATGCCCGAAATCACGGCAAGCGCCGCGCATCTAATGCAGACGGCCCGCGCTTTTGGCTACACCGCGAAAGTCACTGCTGTCACCAGCGCCGCCGCATCTCCACTGACGTCACGTGCTGACGCTTGTCTATAGAGCGGAACGAGATTAAGAAGCATTGGCTTTGCCCCCGCAATAACGGCGGCAGTATTACCAAGTATTACTGCTCTTCGCGTGAATATATGTGTGCATGGATGGTAGGAATGTGCCCTTGAAACGGGACCTTAGAAGGCGCTGCCGTCACTGCCATTTCGAGGTGGTGATGTGAATGGAAACAGCTGCTTCCGAGATCATTGCACTGCAGCAGCCTCGGCGCATATAGCTGCGCGACATGAACCACTGACTAGCTTTTCGTCTTTATTAAAGCCCTGTACAACAGGAAAAAAAAAAAAAAGACAGCGCTCGTTGATACGCTTATTGAACCACGTACCGAAATCATCATGTCCAGTGCTGGGGAACAGGTTTACCAATACTACCATGCCAATAACCCCCAATGACAAAAGCTGGCCTCCTTTTTGGACAACCTTAATTCCGAAAAACGCCGAGGCTAACTTAAGACTGGATTGATGCAAACGGCCGGATTTAGGAGCGAACTTTGAAAGAAAAAACCGACGACAAAGAATAAACGTTTTCGTGCTTAAAAAATAAACAAAATAATTGTACTTCCGGTGTGCATGAAGCGGGCAGCAGGCTCTGCAGTTTAATTTTTTTTTTGTATGTGTAAAATATTAATGAATCCTCTAGGCGCCCCAGCTATGGCGGTTAGCCGCATAATACGGAAAGCACATGAGCGCGTCTGCTCAGCCACCTCCATTTTCTCTGATTTAATACGTAGCGTCCCTGTTAGTTTTGTTCGCTGTCCCTAGAAAAAAAAATTTCTTTTTTTTTTTTTTTTGCATACTTGCGAAAATACCTCCAAGTTAATGCTTAGAATATCGAAAAATGTCTTTCTAAAGTTCGACGACGTTATCGAGTTCTCCAGCTATCTAGCAATCAAGTTTTTCGCCTAATTTTATTAGTTACGCTGTGTGCTAGCACTATGGAAAACGTTCAGGAAAAATTTGATTCCTTTGTAAAGGACATCGAAGTATTCAGCTTTAGGGAGGATCCTCTAGCAAAGCCGCTGGGCTGCTAATTTCGCAGCTGGAGCAAACAATAAGCAACATATAGAACCATTTGACGGTATACGGAACGAGCGTTGTGTCCTGACGTCGTTCCGGACTTGTCCCGCCCTCCGAGTGCTCATCTCTTGGCTTGTTTCATGCGCTTGTTTGGGTTGTACCATATGTGCTGCGGCGTTATTTACTTTGCCTATGGTGTTAAACGTTGTTGCTTTCCTTTTTAGTTGCCACTACTCATCTGAAAACGGTGCATACTTTTACCATTGTGCTCATATTTTGAGAATTCTAGGCGCGATCGAAAGACCTCGTGATTACGATGTGCTGATGGTAAAGCTTTTGCATCACCTTGAACAATTTCCACGGAAACGGCGAGGACAAGTACGAAAACCAATAACAAGGGAGCAAATAAGCTTTATTAACCAAGAGACGCGGCTACCTTTTTCCGCAATAAAAGCGACAAGTGACGCCACTGTGACTAGAAAAGTAAGTGTCTTATGCATTCCCCGTAGTGTAAATTACGAGGGCACGACTATGCGCGTCACGGCCGGAGCACGTGGCGGGCGAAACGACAGTTTACAGTTCACTTGTATGGCGACAAGGAAAAAGAAGCGCGGAGAAATCACGAGAATAAAGCGCGCTGGATTACGATCAATGGACGAAGAAGAACGTTTGCCGGTCGCTCACACTGAAGCGGCTTCAGTGTTTCGGCGCTAATTTGGTTTTGTTTAGCTTAATTTTCAAGAATGGGAGACGTCTCACCCGGTAAGCGCTTGTCATTTTTTCTGTTCTTGCTTGGAAGTGCTGTTTACATTGCAGCAAGGCGTGCATAGCGAGGCTCACTTTGTACCTTGTAACGTTTTCACGATGTAGCATATCTGTAAAAGCCGAACTTTTTGAATTCCGAGAGAAACATATGTAGCTAGACAGCCTGCATAGCATGTCAGAGTGGCGTGAGATCGGAAAGCTACATCACTATAACACACAGACATTGCAGCCATAACAGTTGCAGGGTCGAGCTCCCAGCTTTTGTTGCAGTGATTCGGGGCAGGAAATCTTTGTACCTCAGAACGCGCTTCTGACATCCGAGGGACAGCGTTCGCATTGAATATAGTACAAAAAGTATTTAAGTGGTACGCCGTGATCAACACGTGGCCACGTGTGCTGAGAGTTTTGCTGCTGAGAGTACTATGGGTTATTAAAGACCTCTAGCAATCTAGCCTGGAAACTGAAGGGCTAATACAGCATAACAGGTATTTTTCGACGAAGTGCCTGATGTTATCGAATGCACGCTGGTTCACGGGGTGACAAGTTTCCTTTTTTTTTAATCTAATTTGACGTACCGTGTTCACGATTTGGGGATATTTACCGCAGTATCTCAAATTAAAGCCGAAGCAAGCATTATAATAAGGTCATGTAAGGGTTGCTGTTAAACACGAAATACGTTTTACTTAGTAAATTTTATCGTTGCTGCTATCGCTACAACGTTTGCTGTTTTTTGTGTGTGCGTGCGAAGAATCATCACTGTCTTCAATTTAACGTGTATGTAAGAATTGTATTTGAACTTGCGTATTTGTATTTGTGCTCTGGTTAGCGACAAGTTACAGACTCATGCTCTGTACGGCAGCTTGTCAGCACGTTCGTCAGATAATGCAATTGCGCTTCCTGGAGTTTTCTTGCGGCGCACACTATCTAGGAGCCGCCACGCAGGCTCATAGGCTGCCACGTTCAGCTGCTGACCACGAGGGCGCCGTTTTGTTTCTCTGATGTGACGTGTGTAACCCGGTAAAGCGAGGATAACGAACGCTGCTACCCTCAAGTACGATTTCAATGCATATTCAAGAAAATGTGGATGTAGAAATCATTCAAAGGTCCTCTTCTGCAGTGCACCTAACGACCTAGCTGGCGCTACGTGCAAAAACGGCGCTATTTTTACTGTCTTGGACCTACGTATCTTGCTGGGCATCCTTGGAGAGAAAATTGGGACGAAGCTATTCGGCGCGATTGATGAAACTTTGAATTAAAAAAAAAAAACATTTTGAAAGTTTATTGTCAAACAAATAAGCGCCGTTAAAGTGTGGTAAAACATTTTCTTCTTTCTCTTTCTGCAACTTTCCTTCATTTCCTTGGGCCAACAACACTGCAGGGAGCCAAGACAGTAAGTTCGCCTCGTTTTCCAATGTGTACTAAAAGAACTGACAAGCACGCACACGTCTCGTTTCAGAACAGAAAAAGAAGTCTTCAGCGAAGGTTCTCACTAGTCTGTTCCCAAGGGTAAGCTGCCGCAAAATAGAGGATGGATGTGTCGAATGCGTAATGTGAGTGGGAGAAATCCGCTGCCTGAGCAGCTCAGAGAGTCACAAGGCCCCTATTTTGGGACATGGAGTGGCTATTCGGGATAGCTGGTATACGAGTAATTACGAGCAGAGTTGGTATACTCGCCGGCTCCAGTTGTAGTAATAAGATGAAGACGTCCCAATATTTCGTTCGAGGTGAGTTTCTGTGTGGTGCGGAATCTGGAACCTGTTCGTCAGCCAACAGTGATAATAACGTCGAATTGCGACCTATTCAATGACTGCTACCTAAATGCACAGATGGCCTGCCGCTTCGCTGAAGAAACTACTGCTGTGTTTTGTTAGCTTAGGAAGTTTTGCATCGGTACCCTTTTAAAGGCAGAGAAATGATGCTGGAGACTGCGCGCACACACGCATGCGTGCATTTGTGCACGCGCAAATACACAGACGCGCACACGCGCACAATTGAACAATGAATTCTTAATCCACTGCTTTCAAGATTTAAATATTTAAAGCTTCAATATAATCATGATAACCATCAATCCTGCTGATAATTTGCGCGGGAAAGGTGACGCGCAGGCTCCATATGTCGTACAAGGTGTTACACGAAATGCAATTTGCTACTTCTAGTGAACTGTCGCGACCATGTACCGACAGCGCTGTTGTTACTGGATCCGTGTCTTCGCCAACATACTTCCATGTTCCTGCTTGTTCTTTCTTCTTCCGCTAACATAACAATTAATACCTATATATATCACCAGTCAGGTACACGTGCTGGCTGCCTTCTACAACATGCAACGTCTTCACTACCGCAACTGTCAGCTGCTACTATTCAGGCTCGATGCCTAGCCCTACGTCCACCATTTGCCGAGCTCTGCATAAGCCGGTGGGCTCATTGAAACGATGTCACATACTCTCAAGCACTCCTTCATTTGTCTATGCTCAATTCAGAGCTGCTCTCAACAACTGCTTATCCTCCACGAGGCAACACAAGCGCTGTCCCATCCTTTGTTACGACAGCACTGCAGCTTGACGTTGGACTAGCGCTTACGCTAAGTGGAAGCTATAACTTTCACTTCGTCAAAATCTTCTTGGAGCGTTTCCTTGAGTGCAACAGAAAGTTTAGATTTATCTCCGGTGGCCACATTGTCAGCCGCAAAGTTTTATCTCTGTCTGGTTGTTCTTGCCTTGCTTCACTGCTGGTATCATGATTTTGTATTATTCTGTTCAAGGGCGTAGGAAGTGTTACTTATTGCAGGCTATATTTTTGCTCCGCATTTCCCTGAAAAAAGGTTCGCGAATCTTGCAACTTGCAGTATGCTTTCTGAAGGGCATAGCGGCTGGTCATGTTGGCTTTATCACTAACGCACTAATCCTGAGGTTCGAGCCTAGCGCGCGCGCAAACACACACGCGCACGCACACATGCACACACGAACACACACACAAGCGCACACGCACACACACACACACACACACACACACACACACACACGCACACACACGCACACACACGCACACACACGCACACACACGCACACACACACACGCACACACGCGCACACACACAGTATTCGAACGGATTCGAACCCATGTATTTCTCGGGACAAGCGAGTACGGCACCTCGTAGCTTCGCCGCAGCCGATCGCCCCGCGTGCAGACTCCAACACACGCTCGCGCTGTGTATTGTATGCAGAAGCTTTGGCACGTCCTACTTGTTTTAACTAGAAAACCTCACTATTCTTTTCACCTGGTAATTAGATGGAAATGATCTAAGTAAAAGCTGTTGAATAATTTATATCAACAGAATATAACCTGATGCTGTCTTGGAGCAGGCGCTGAAGAGTGACGACTTCTAGCACTATAGGCTCTGAGAACTTAGGAAATGCGTTAGGCACACTCAAGAACTGCTGCATACATTCTTTCGAATGCAGGGGTCCATGAATGGCACGTTTTCCAAATCGAATCGAATACGAGTAGTGTGGCGAAAAACCAAATTTGAATACTAATCGAATAGTGATTAAAACCAAACCGAATACAGCTGGGATATCTGTGCGAATATTCGCTACTTGTACGAGTATCAGTATAAAAAGCAACCGTGCGAACACTCAAACGTCAGTGGAGGCACTGTGGTACGGTACTGTGACTTATGGAATGAAAAGTAACTAGTTTTTAGGGATGAAATATGAATGTCTACTAAGGTGTCGCAACATATAGTCGAATACGGTCTCTATGAGTGTCATGTTATACGTATAACAATATTGCCTTTTGCTGTTGATGATGCATAGGAGAAACTCGAGCCCTCAGTAGCCCTATATGGTACGGCTGACAGGTGCGTATAAGACATCGCATCCGAGATCAGGCGTAAAGGCAGGGTTCACTTTATTTGCCCGAGTCCTGCCGCTTTGTCAGCTGTAAAAGATGCATATGAGCGCCATGAACGTCTTGGTACGAATAGACCGCGTGTCGGCGCCGAATACATCACCCATGCAATAGTTACTCAGCAGGATAATATGCAACGCCAGTGTTGGCTGGAGTTTCGAAGAGTTAAGGACGAAAAGGAAGAAAAATATGACAGATCTTGCTTGTGCCGCGTGCAACTTATTCGAAAAGAGCTGGAAATGTGAAGAACATATTCTGTTAATTTAGAAAAATTTTCATCCGAAGCCAATTCATTCATTCGAATAATAAACTCGGGGGATATTAGATTCGCTATTTGAAATGTTAGAATATTCGAGCCCGTGAGCGAATATTTCCTAATAAAAAAGGCTAATAACATTTGTTTCTGAAAGATTAACGATGCAGGATTCACATATCTGTTCGCTGCGCTAATTTCTCGGCGATGCATGAGTGTTTTACGAGTACGCGCTAGTACAAGCACTAAGCGCGTTAAACAATTTTGGGCGCAAATTAGCATGGCCGTGCATTGGTCGCGCATATTTTGGTTTCAATCAATCAATCAATCAATCAATCAATCAATCAATCAATCAATCAATCAATCAATCAATCAATCAAAACAAAATATATTTTTTTACTGTGAGAACTTTGAGAGTGCCGGCAAGAAGCAGCGAAATCGTTTGTCAGAAGCCGGTGACTCAGCACCATCAATTCTCATCAAGCAGTTAAAGGGGAGTGGCTAAATTGACTTTTTTCTCAAGCCCGTTTGAGAGTTGGGGGAGGGGGGGGGGGGGAGGGTACACTGCTGAACGTACCTAAATTTCAGTAAATGAAATGTCATGAACATGTAGAAATACGAAGGATGCTACCCCATTTTATAACTGCAGCACAAGAATATTAAGTTTTGCCGCAGCTTTGTTGGCCAACGTCTCCTATATTCTGGTTGCATGCCCATGAAGACATAATAAGCGTATCTCTGCTTCTGAATATAAGAACTGCAACACCTTATCAATTGGCGCCGTTTCTCTTGTATGATGTCTCGTAAGTTTAACAAGACAAAGTGGATACAGTCCGTCATTTGCGGTCAAATTCTCAAGAGAGATAGATTATTCCGTCCATTTTACGGTGTGCATCTCGAGCAAAGGTAAGGGACCCGCATCCAATCTGTGCTGTACTATGACTTCCTTGCATGCGGGCGCCAGCTGACTTGCTTTTGCTCACAATATATCTTACATTACACGGCAAGCGCGACACACTTTCGTGACGCTGCTGTGAACAGAAGACTATCGGGACATTTTTTTTTCAAAATGATTATTAGCTTTAATTATGATTAGCGAAAGAAAATTTTCACTTTCATATATAATAATCTATACCGCGATTTTCTTTTCTGATAGCAAAAAACATTTGTTAAGTATATTATATTATGGAGTTTATCAATATTACCTAGAAAGAAGAGTGGTGCCACAGTCTGCGTGTTTCTTAGAGCGCTTCAGCCCGCCTCAGAAGAGCTGGGAAGACGAGGTTTCGTACATGGCTTGGCTAGTGTTGGGTTGAAATCGCAGATGCCGTCTCGGAATCGGCAGCTAAGCCACAATGTTCTACTCCGATCGTAGATTAAATTATTTTATTAGTGAGGTTTTCACCTTATCAATAAATTTAACACAGTGTCAAACTTGTATGGGAACTTCCACAGTCTTTCTTAAAGGTTCGCGTCGAGAAGAGTCGAATTGTTACGGCTATACCTAGATTTTATGCCGAACATTAGACAAGCCAAATGCAAAACCTTACCTTCCCGGAAATCTGGGTCGCCTCCATTGTCGATGAAGTGCAGCGCCGCCCCCTGTAACCATAATTAATAATTGAGAAACCGAGAATGCTTATATGTAGCATGTTTACTGCATAAGGTTCCTACATATTTTTGCTGTCTCGTCATTCGTGGCTACTTCTCTTTGAAGCAAATCGCTCGCGGTCTTGCGTGCTCTCTTTTGCACATATCGATAATTTTCGATGCTTTCGCTACGTCAACTTGCCGCTAGAACTAAGGAGACAGCCATGAGGCCTTCCCACTGATGGTGTAGCTAGAACAGCGTTGCAAGGTGAAAAAGCTAGAAAAGTGCACGCAAGGCATATGGGCCTTCCTGAAACTACTCCACTTCTTCTTAATATATGATCTTCATGTTCATTTGGATTAGCTCGACCCATTGCGTATCGTCATTTTGTGCGGCGGCGCATTCTGCGGAAATATCGACAACTATTGCACCTGCACCGCTGCGCAGATCCCCAAGGTCACCACGGTGCTGCTGGAGTTCTTCATCAAGCGAGAGAGCAAGGTGTCCCTGTTCCGCGATCCCCTATCGCACTTCTGTCAAGAGCAGGTGGTTCTGGCCGCACAAGACTGCCTGCAAAAGCTTAACCGGCAGGTCATCACCTTCCAGGACATCCGCGACATGATCGAGAACCTCATTGGACTCCACAGCTTGGTGAGTAGAATGGCGTGTGGGTGGGACGCTTTTCGTGACGAGGAGTTAGCATACCCTGAAATTCTGTACAAGAGAATATTGTTTTTCAGCGGAAAGGTATTTATATAGGCGTTTGTCTGCGTACCGTAAGACTGCATTAAAGCAATCAACATATCCGCAGATCCTCCAGCGGGAGGCGTGTAGTCTTGCTGTTTCGTATTAAAAACGCACATCATTGAATTTGTGTGGCATTCATAAATATACTTTGCAAGCGCAGGAAGAACTTGAAATTCTTGTTTGCCTAAGCTGCTTATGTGCCATTAAGCCCCGCATACCATATAGACTCAAGCATAACACAAATTTCAAATACTAGACTGCTGCCTATTGGAAAATTAGGCCATCCCCACCGTTATTTTAGTAACAATATCTTACGATATTACACAGCTGTCTCACAATTGTTGCCAAAAAAGTACCCAGTGGTTTTCTATAGCTTTTTTAACTTACGCGCGAGCGTAGGGCACACTTTAAAAGCAACGTTTTGCATGAATTGGTAGGTTAAGCCGTTTCTATTAACATGTTCGTAACACTACAATATTCCACAGTTGTCTGACAATTGAATGTGGCTTCCTACTACAATATTCCACAGTTGTCTGACAATTGAATGTGGCTTCCTAGAAAGCTGCTGCTCTTGTGATCGAATGGTGCAGTGGCAGGGCTATGCTTGTTCTCAGCAGTTCATTGCAGCGCTGACAAATCTGCGAAGCGTTGTCGACGTTCTTGCGCTGCGGACTGTAATACGACTTCTAAAAGTTTCACCATGACTCAAGAATCAAGAAATGGGGTACATATATAGTGGCGTTGATAGACATTTGTATCAGAATCAGAATGTTTATTTAACATCATAATATGTTATGAGCGCCGACAAACAGCCCTTAGGAAGACTTGACGAGGCTGACGCATATCCTACAAAGGTATGGCAGTGGCACACACGTGAATTTGCAGAAAAAACATCATAGGGTAGCGGCATCTCAGCATATGCCCGCACCGGCGCGGAGAGGAGGAGAAAGGTAGTTTCCGCACTGCACACTCGCGCGCCGCCGCTGAGAGCTGACCGAGTGAAGCAGGAAAGCGTCTGCCGGCATCGAATGCGCAGGGCATGAAAGTGGGCTCTGCATAGAATTCTGGTGCGCGTTGATGCGTTCAACGAAACGCTGGTTGTGTTCGATGCAACGCTCGGTCGCCCGCAGCCAAAGCTGCCGCTCGACATTCGATTCAGAAGCGTTGAGCCAGTGTAATTGTTTTCGCGGCCACTGTTTGGAGGACGAGCAACATAGCTGCTAATACAACATATCTTCTAAAATGAAGATTATAAAGTTAATTAAAAGATTTAGTTAATTAGCGAACTGAAGTCTTCTGCCTCTTTCCTGGTGCCCGCCATAGCCCTCAATACAGCCGCAGGGCTAAAATCAATCTAAAGTCAGTTTCCTTTTTCTTTAATTTTGGACCTTATAAAAAAAACATCCATTATATATACAGGGCGTCCTAGCTAAATGTTAGTAAGGTCCTATAGAAGGCACAGCTCCAGTCGTTCAATGCGTCATTTCACGGTGAACGTACCACATGACCTTCTCGTCTTGTCCTGTTTGTGCCACTCGCCGCTGCCCAAGAAGGTCACGTACTGCTCGGTGTGACATTCTCTGATGGTCGTCGCTTTGAGCGAAACGCGGGCGTGTGGCTTTCCTTTCGAACTGTGCAAGAAAGTGGCGAATTGTTTTGAGCCAGAGATCCGGGGGTAAACACATTTTCGAAATTTTAAAGCCTGATATGGCTATTGCTAATGGCCAACTACAAATCTATAATTGCAACCGGGTGCATTTGTGAACTAATTAGCTATTACACTTTAGTTAGCGAGCTTCCAGGTAACCTAGTTCAGCTGTGTTACGATGTTCACCAACATTGGTAATAACCTCAAAAAGTCTTAAAAAAAAATAATTGGCAGCTTCGCTGAAGCGTCTGAAATATTTAACTTTGTGCTTATGCATCATAAGATCATCCCTACCCCTTTCAACTCCGTGCGCCTAAGCACTTGACGTCTCGTTCCTTTCCGGTGGCAGACATCGGAGTTCGGTGCGGCTGGTGGGCGTGCTGCTTGTTATGTATGCTGGTGCGTGTGTGTGTGTGTGTGTGTGTGTGTGTGTGTGTGTGTGTGTGTGTGTGTGTGTGTGTGTGTGCGTGCGTGTGCGTGTGCGTGTGCGTGTGCGTGTGCGTGTGCGCGTGCGTGCGTGTGTGTGTGTGTGTGTGTGTGTGTGTGTGTGTGTGTGTGTGTGTGTGTGTGTGTGTGTGTGTGTGTGTGTGTGTGTGTGTGCGTGTGTGTGTGTGCGTGCGTGCGCGCAAGCGCCTGTTCGCTATTAGCTGTGTGCATGTAACAAAAATATGACAGCACACCTAGAAGAGCTTCGGTCTGACCGTCGGCACAGAGGAAATTACTGTGTCCCACTGCGGGTGGAAGCTGCCTCCCCAGCCTTGGCAAAACGACACTATTGAGACCTTTCTTTCTCTAAACAATATTGCTTGCGTGCAGCAGTTTAATTTAGTTTAAGGATTCTTGTAGGAAACTACAGCAAGCCTTGCAGAAAGCGCGCTCTTGAAGACTAACATTGTCATAATGATACATTTCAATTAAAATTACTAGTACATAACTGCGACGTAGTAGATGACTTGGGAGGTTATACAGTGCCTCGGCTTTCAAAAAAATGCGCCCACTTTTGAGGCTGATTCTCATCGGACTCTTCTCTTACGGCAGTTGTAACAAGCGGGTGATACACTTCACTTGTTAGAGCTGTATCAAGACGCAAAACATCAATGTATAGCGACAAATAAAACAGGCTTCCGAACAGCTGCATTCGCGCTCACACAGAGCACTGAGCTACCTTTACTTGTTTAGTGTTGCCAAATGTTCCCATAAAAAAAAAAAAAAAAAAGAAGTAGTCGCAGTGAGGCTAATGTTGGTGTTATTGTACGAGTATTTCCTTATGGCTCATGGGCAGCGTCATTCCTCGTTGCACTAGGGCGTTTCTGTACACGCGTCGTTTGCAGGGACGAGTCTACTTGCAACGTTTCTACAAATTCCGCGAGCTCAGGGCAACCAGACAGCGTCACGGAGGAACATCTTCAAGATCTCCGGACATTTTTGATTGCCGCGAAAGGCAAGGAATGCGCGAAAAGCAAGACTGTGGAGGAGAAAACATGCGCACGCCATCGCCTAACCGGCGAAAATAGCCACACGTTTCATGATGGACTTGTTTTGTAGATTCCATTGGGATCCAAGAAAGTGTTGAGATGCTTGCCTGAAACTAAGCACTCACTGCCCGGAAGGCGATCCTAGCGATGCATTTGTGTTCATTAAAAAAAAAAAAAAAGGCGCTGTCTATCTAGGTGCCAGAAGAACCAACAGCTACTCCTCGCTAAAGGACATAACAAAGCGAGTCTACTTTTTTTTGCGATGTTTATTCAACCGGCTAGTTAAGCGGGTGATTTGGTGATACATTATCCCCCCCCAAAAAAAAAAAAACAGCGCAAACAAACGGGGACGAAACGAAGAAACCACAGGAACAAGCGCTGTTTTTTTGGATGATGGTGTTTATTGCCTCGGGGCATAGAAGGAATGTTATGAAGGATGAATGGTTTGGTCAAGTAAATGAAAAAACTTTGGCTAATGTAATGAAGTCTAAGAGTGAACGATGATGCGGTCCTTGTGTCCAAGTGTCATATGATGACGGATTATAGGGGGAGGAGGGGGGGGGGGGGTACCATGCAGGTGCCGGATCCGCGTCGGCTTCAGCGCTCGACATTCCCACCGCAGGTGGTGGATATCGGCTTCTATATCTCGGGACTTGCAGATGATGCACCCAGGGGGGGGGGGGGGAAGTTACAAATCTTGAAACTGAGGTGTTAGGAACACCCCAACTTAAATCCTCCGAAGCGCCACCTTATCTGCACGGGTTAGACAGCGGGGGGAGGCTTAACGTACTCGGAGGTATGAGAGCACGTGTGCAGTGTCGGACGTGCCCCTTTCTTGTTTAAAAGAGGGTAGCATTATCCAATTTTAGGAGTTTCGGCGATGACAAAGTTGAGGTAGAAGGGCTGGTCCCAGAAGCCGCATGTTTTCTAGAACTTAGAAGGTCATGCGGAATCCATTCAATACAACTCGGCTGCGGTATGCGTGTCGTTAGACAGTGTATATTTGGCAAATTTGTGTGCTGCTACAGACGCGTCTAAGTAGCTTTGTCACCTGGAGGGCATCAGTGCGCATAACAGTACGGGCCGTAGGAAGCATGGGAATGGCGGTCACGGAGCGAAGCGCCTCTTGCACAGCAGAGGAAGGTTCCGTTAATTGAAATATAGACGACTTTTTCACTGCACTGTCTTAGTCGCTTTGAAGAGTAAGGACGCAGTATAAGCGACAAAAAAGAGTGCGAATAAGTAGGTCTGCAAGAAAGTTGTTTACACGATGTCTTTTAGCGGGTAACGAAGTAGCCATTGTGCGCTCGTAGCGCCGGGAACAATCTGAGAACGTACTGACCAAGGATCTTGCCATAGCACCCTCTTGCACTAAAAGCTTCGTTTAAATTGAGTTCATTAGCCTTTTACGGTAGCTGTTGCATTGAAGGCGATGAGCAGGGTTACTTACTGTTACGACCCAGTGAATGCTTTGAAGTGCTACAGTGTCAGCTGACCAGGTCAACCAATTTTACAGGTGCGAATAACAATGTTAGTCTGCAAGAGCGCGCTTTCTGCAAGGCTTGCTGTAGTGTTCTACAAGAATCCTTAAACTAAATGAAACTGCTGCACGCAAGCAATATTGTTTAGAGAAAGAAAAGTCTCAATAGTGTCGTTTTCAAAAAGTTACCAGTAGGCTGGAGCGCGAAAGTGTGGCGAATGTCACGCACAAAGACACATGCAGGTCAAACGGAAGAGCTAACCTGGAATTAAAGCTTCGCACTAATTGAACGGAGCGAAAATCTATGCCTCGCGCTCTCTTTCAATCGGTATCCCAAGCGGCCGAGCGGAGAGACCCTTGCAGCCGTGACTTCGTTTTGACCTCTCGCTCGCAGTGCATGAAACGGGCTCCAGAAACGGCAAAAGAACTGGGCACCACGATACGTAAGCTGACCATCATCATCGGCGAGCTGGCCACTTCCCTCGAAAAGATCTGCGAAGTGAGCGTCACGGACTGGATGGCCATCGGTGACAGCGTTGTCGGCAAAACGGACAAGGTGCGCACGAACCACTTCTCGAACCGTTGCTCGTAGCAGGACTTGAAACGCAATGGTGTCCCAACGCAAACAAAGAATGATACGTAAGGGCTATGCCTCGCGGCGAGGATTGCACGATTGAAAAATGCGACATCGCGTTCGCAGCAGAAAGAAAATTTGTTTTTCAGTGGTCGCGTGATCTATTGAGAGCAAGCCAGTATTCTACACGCGCGATGTACAATGAACATTAACGAGCGAATTATAAAGAGAAAAATGCCGTGTGGGTCCTGTTACAGAGATGCGGGTCTATGCTTTTCTCTCTCTCGAGGAAATCACAGAGAGCATCACACGAAAGCTGGCACCCTGCACTAAAGAAAATGTTCGGTTTGGTTTATGGGGTGTAACGTCCCAGAGTGACTCAGGCTATGAGATGCCGTAGTAAAGTGTTCTGGAAATTTCGACCACCTGGGGTTCTTTAACGTGCACTGACATCGCACAGCATACGGGCGACTTGCTTTTGGTCTGAACCGAAAAGCGGACGGGATTCGATCCTGCATCCTTGGGCATAGTAGTCGAGCGCCCTAACCACTGAACCACCGCGGCGGGTTGTACTAAAAAAAAAGAGAGACATTGCGTTGACAAATGGTCGGCTGCCAAAGTTTACGGGATGTGAATGTATCATTTTAGACATATATCGTCTCAGTCATCCAATCCAATCACTCGACATGTGTGCAAACATAACTCGGCCGCGCGGAAGTCGTACAATAAATTTCTTCCCAAGCACATCAGCCAACAAATGTACGGAAAATGATGGGCTCGTTATACGATACAGGCGAAGGGAGCCAACAGCCTCTGACACCGAGAAAAGCATAGGATTTTTTTTTTGCGTCGGTCAGTGTGAAATAATAAAATAATCATGGACATTCCTGATTAGAAGCTAGGAGAAAAACAAAACAACCACGTGTCCACTGGGGGAAACCGAACGCACAACCTCCGAATTTTGTGTCCGAAGCTCAGCATACAAACTGACCGGTGCCAGTGGCAGCGGTGAACACTCTCGAGGGTAAGTTATACGTAACACAAATACTACAAAGTGGAACATTGAACAGTCGCCGCCGTAGCTTACTTGGTAGAGCACCAGACGCGAAACTCCGAGGTCGCGCGTTCGGATTTGACCAGAGGCATTCAGTTGTTTTTAACGCAGTAGCGTTAAAGGTCCGTTCTCCAGAAGCTCCAACTTTAGCATTGTGAGCGAAAAATCCCGACATGCTCCTGGCAGGTGGCAGCTGGTAGGTAGCCCAGCCTTGGTCGTCAGGTTGTGTGACGTCATTAGGCCACATGACAATGCCGATGTGGCAGGAGCTGCCAACTCATGCTTCGTGTTCGACATAGAAGAGTGAGATCGGAATCCAGCCCTCCAAAAGCCCTAGTCAAACACGCTGCCTCTAGGCCACACAGTCACGCCTTTCGAGGGTAGTTTACGACTGTATGCCCATGAGTATGTGTGGAGTAATAAAGAAAGATTACTGAATAATAGCACAAAGTGGTTGCTGAGCCACACGCACGCACGCACGCACGCACGCACGCACGCACACACACACACACACACACACACACACGCACGCACACACACACACACACACACACACACACACACACACACACACACACACACACACACACACACACACACACACACACACACACACACACACACACACACACACACACACACACACACACACACACACACACACACACACACACACACACACACACACACACACACACACACACACACACACACACACACACACACACACACACACACACACACACACACACACACACACACACACACACACACACACACACACACACACACACACACACACACACACACACACACACACACACACACACACACACACACACACACACACACACACACACTGCTTTCCTTGGTGTAAGTGGCTGTTGGCTCCCTCCGTATGTTTCCATGGGACATATATCTGGTGAAAATTACTTTGTGATCGTAGATTGATAGTTTCCAGCAGTAAAGCGCAATTAAAAGTGGAAATGACGTCATTTGACGCCGACAGTAAGCATAATTGTGCTGTAGATTCGATAGTCGGGTGGTCGTTTCATGCACACTCTTCATTTTTCTTTTTCAGCTTAATCTGGATAGCATTCCACCCTACACTGCCTTCATACCGAAGATGAAGGAGTTTAAGCCCCTGAAGCTTCTCGGTGCCGGCGGATTTGGGTAAAGATTGCCTCAAAATCACTGTGCGTTTTCGTTTATGTATACCGGTGTCTTCTGCAACTGTCACGCTAGTAATACTAACGTGTTGGGACGATATTAAAGGTGCCAGCTATACTACATGCGCTTCCTCGCGATATATAGGCCGTATAAAATTCCTGTTAACGGAACGAAAAACTGCAGTGCAAAATTACGGCTTACCAATGCCACGGTTTTCGATTCCAGGAAAGCGAAGAAAGGGCATTTAAAAGACTTTTGTCGTGATAACTACACTTTGCAATGGTGCTATTGGCCACCAGATTTATGTTTCATTAAAATTAAAGTGCACCTCATAACATTGCTTACTCTTCTAGGGGTGCATGCCTCCCACTGATGCCCTCTAAACTACTGGACAGCCTCTAGACAGCTTTTAATGTCAGCGCTGACATCGAATAACACAACTCTAAAGGCGGCTTTCCCGACAGCTTTCTCGAAAGCCCTTTACAAGCCTTAGGTGAACTTTGCCTCAGCTTCTTCGAAGAGACAGATAACTAGGTGAATAGTTGCCTAGTACCGTCTGAAACTGCTTGCAATCACAGCTTTGAAGCTGTTTCTGTATAGAGCTCCTTCGATAGTGTTTGGCAATTTATTCTTGCGCTGATAGCTACGAACAACTGGAGTCTTTGACGAAGAAGCACTAGTTGCTGAATTCCTCCTCGTATTAAATCAAATAAGGAAATCACCTTATTTTGCCGCATGATCGGTTAAATGCAGCCCCTTTGCAGGAAATCCACGGGCATAGAAAACCACTAATTAGCCTTTTTCAGAACCCAATTTTCAATGCCGAAAGACAGGTACAAAACTTCATTTAGTGTACGTTTGAAGACTATAGGGATCAAAATTTGTGGCTTCTTCTATTTTGATCACTGTGACAGGATTGGCTTTGGTAGTCACATACATATTAAGTCTGTACAGTCAACTAGCATGGGGAGATACTACATGCGAAAAGAAAATTAGTTGGAATTAGTCGGAGTCATATTTAAGCAAACCTAATTATTTCAACGTACTTCAGTTGTAAATAATCCACGATTTAAAATTAAGGAAGTTTTTAGTTTTTCCCTCCGCTGTATTTTAAGCACGATCACTGGGTCCAAGAGCAGCGCGGGCGGAGGGGGGTCATAACGAACAGTTATGCTTTTTAACGGGCCCTGACATCGCGCAGCACAGGGCAAGGGCATTTCTGTTTCGCCTCGGTCGACATGCAGCCTTCCTACGCCGCAACCTCGGAACCGGCGCTGAAATCTTAATCATGACCCTCAGCTCTGAACAAACAGCCGTGTTTTTTGCCGGCCTCTGTCCGAATTCACCTTGGGTGGTTAATTTTTTGTTTCTTTTTGAGTGCGGTTGTGACTATCTTTCCATCAAAAATTCTCAACAGTTATGCCTTCAATTTCGTCGCAACTAAGATTTTCGGCATGACAATGACAACTAAAGGAATTGCATACTTAATAACATGCACGCTGGCTGAGGGTCACTAAATGTGACGTCTTCGTCCCGTACTGCCGCCAGGCTTCCGACCTGCGTCGTGCGCAATTTTCTAATCCGATGCGCAACATTGAACGCATTTTCGAGCGCGAAGCTTTAGCAAACCAAACCGTTAGTTGGCCTCAATATAGCCCTCACAGCAGGTAGCGACTCGGTGATGACCGTCTCAGATTATTCCGCATGTGCCGGAACTACATATATGCATGCACTTGCGCACATATTTTAAAGAGATATATTTATGGATTCCGTTGAGCGGAAAGCCTGGCGTTGTCCACTTGGCGTCCAGCGCCATGTCGCGAACATCCTGATTGACTGGGCACGATGCAAGGCACCTTTCTCCAGCATGGAAACAAGTGGGGGTTTATACATCACAGCCACACTACCTCGTGCGGGAATTTCGAATACCCCACAAAGCACACGTGAAACATGACGTCACGTCAGAGACGAAAGTGATTAAAACGTGATAGGAAAGACGAATTAAACGTCGCCGCATATCTCCAAAGATTTCATTAATTGGTTGCGAGGCTCAGATGCTTCCGACTAGGGCACGCTTCTCCGGCTCAGGAAGAACAAGCTCGGGTTTATACGTGTGTCGTGTGGTCTTCCACGTACAGTGATATCTTACGAGTGAATACAAATGAGTATGCGTGTAATTAGAGAGGACCACACGACGCTATTTCGTCGTACCCTATAGGTGGAACTTTATTGTCTCCCCAAAGTTTTGTCCTAACACCGCCGCTGGTTGCATAATTTGTATAGATAGAAATGAAAGAACTAATGAAATTATGATTACTTCTTGGCGAATTCGCTCTTGTGATCACTCCTAATGGGTGGCACGCTCTTTGGTACTCAGCCTGTTACACACTCAGGGTATTAATGTCACGGCTTCATCGATAGCCAAACAATCGGGATTATTTGGTATGTGTTGGATCACTTCCAGAGCCATTAAATTATCGCAAACTGTGGTGTCATACTTGATACTTTTTAAAGCCTTTCTTCGGGTTCATTAAGTGATTACGCACAAAGATTCATGCCAGTTTTGGAAATAAGTGGTAGAGTAATTTAAAAAAACGTGCATTTTTTTTCTTCCGTGCTGCTATGGAATAATCATATTTTTCACGCAATAATTACGTATTTTTATAGCATCAGCAAGCCAACAAGACGGCAGCAGAGACTCGATATCAAACGCTCATCGTGTTCAACAACCGCAAGCCTATACGTAGCACATTCATGAGAGAAACTTTGCGAATCTTGCTGCGCTTTTCGATAAAGATGAAATTAATTGAAAGCCCGAAACGCAGGCAGCATGCTTAGGTGACTACATATTGTGGCACATAACCTCTTCTCTTCTGCTTTTTTCTCACTCGCGCGAAATCAATACGGGTTATGTGGTTTCTGGCTTACGATGTTGAAACGTACAGCATTGAGCTTTGATAATTTTTTTTTTCGTACCAGCACTTCATTTCATTATATTATCTGCCATCGCGATTTTCCCGTTCTTACTTTAAGTGTTTGTATAAATGGGGAGCGAATCTTGCTAATTTAAGCCGCCATTTCTCTGCAGGGCTGTGTACAAAGCGATGTATGTGCCGGCCGGTTACATCTGCACCGTGAAGCTGGTGGCTATGGACCGATTTACGCGCCACAAACAGGCTTGTATAGACAAAGTTGTCGCCTCGGTCATACGCAGCCCATTCCTGGTGAAGTACTACTGCTGTTTCTGTGCCAAGGCAAGTCAGTCCTGTGGCCCATACTTGCATCTGAACTCCAGATGCGCAGCCTTGGTGTATGCCGCCGCCCGCGATTTGCTTTCGCAGGGCTATAAGCATTGTAGCCACGACGAAGCAGTAGTTGTAAAGTCTGCATTGTTGCCGCCATATCCTTAACTTCTTTTAACGGTGCACATCTGCGTCACAACGTTTTCGTCCGCTTCCTCTCAGCGGCTTTCAGCTTCGTGGTGGAACTGAAAAGTTGATTGTCTCGAAAATAGCATGCAAAGATTCCTTACAACCGCTCGGCCGCCTCTGAAAGAGGCATTGCTTTTATTACTGAGGAAGTGGCTAATGAAGGGTTGTGCTCTCCTCTACACTGTGACGAATTTTCGCATGCAGGACTCGTACGTGACCATGATGGAGTACATCTCGGGCGTGGACCTGATGCGCGTGGTGACCAAGGCCAACTACCTAAATATCGACCACGTACAGATCATCATGGCGCAGCTCATACTGGCGTTGGAGCACCTTCACTTGCGAGGCTTCCTGCACCGCGACGTGAAGGTGTCCAAGTAAGTCCACTCACCGCAGCCGCGGGAGCTGTCGAGGCACGTCTTAATGAAAAGCATTGCAGCATGCTCGTCCTTCCTGGCGGTCGGGTCAAGTTGATCGACTTCGACACCAACAAGGTCTGCCTGGGCCACTGTGAGTGCGCATGATTTTCTTACAAAGCAGTACACACGAACGCCGAACAGACGAAATGCGAATGCAAAACCTGCTCTTGAGGTATAGGAAAAGGAACGAGAAAGGGTCTCTCTTCTCAATGGACCAACACCAACCTTCCGTGAGATGAGCAAGATGGCGTGGCTACTGCTGCTAGGGGAGAGGGGGGGGGGCTACGCCTCATATGAATTCCCGGAAACGAGCGTTTTCGCTGGTACGATTTTTATGTGACAGCCCCCCCCCCCTCTCCCCCTCTCCCCCTCCCAGTCCCTCCTACTTCTTCGAGGTGGAATGAATTCGTAAAATGTGAGTAATTGCTCCTTTAGTATAAAGGTATCTGCTTTAGATTCATGGTTTTACGGGTCACCCGGGAGGTTGAACCTTCCTTAAGAAAAGCCAAATGCGCCACAGAAAACAATACGAAAGTAGGAAACGTCAATTAGTGTAGACATATTTGTAAAACACTTAAATATATGTGTACCTGAGTTACACAGACATGTGAGTACAGGGCGGAGGAGCGGCCAGTAGAAGAAAATGTAAAAAAAAATGTTTCAAGAACGTTTTCTGGTATTACAGTGCACCTCTGAAGGCAAGTCGTTAATAGGTGGAAGTTACTAAAGGCTTCAAAAACCACGCAACATCATTTTGAAGCTGGCATATTTAAAAAAAATAAAACTGTTTCATGAAGACTATAATAATAATGATATATATATATATATATATATATATATATATATATATATATATATATATATATATATATATATATATATATATATATATATATATATATATATATATATATATATATATATATATATATATATATATATATATATATATAATAAATATATATATATATATATGGCTGAGGGCGGCGCTGGTGAACACTCTCAAGGTTCGTATACAGACAACATAAATACCCAAGAAAGTAGCAGGGGAGACAGCGGCCGATGTAGCTCAGTTGGTACAGCACCGGACGCGTTATTCGGAGGTCGTGGGTTCGGATCCCACCATCGGCACGTTGTTTTTTCTTCTACTTTGTGTCTAATTATCTTTCCCCTAAACAGATTACATTACTAATTTCTGTGGTTATCGAAGTAAACATTAAAAAAAAAAAATGACATAAACATACCATCCCCAACGCTTTCCTTGGCCTCGCCGACTGTTGGCTTCTTTCCTTCATATATATATATATATATATATATATATATATATATATATATATATATATATATATATATATATATATCGACTACGACTAGGTACTCAATAATTTGGCATTTCTCAGAATCGCAAAGACCGAGAAGCATTCGTATGCTTTAAATTTGCCTGCAAACAGAGTTGAAGTTAGGCCGCCTTGTAGGGCAGGTGGGGCAAAATGAGACAAACATTTGTAAACTTACGCTGTTTTTCATTGCAAATATAGAACAAATTGTTAAGAAGCCTTTTATCGCAACTGCGGAAAACTATCTGGAACGATTAAAAGTTTCTAACCGTTAGAACCATCAAACTTCAACAATCTGAAAAAAGCCGCATTTGTCTTATTTTGCTCCCAAAACTAGACATAAGCTGGTTCAGAATGAGACATCCTGACCAAACAAACATCGTTAACTACAAAAGCGTTGGCTGGAACTACTTTAAGCGCAGTCCATGCACTTTTCGTCAACCCTTCGCGACACATCATGCTTTATATCTACGCGCCTCCCTGTCGATATATATATTGTTGCGAAGAAGGTCGGCAGTGGCGCGAGAGGAGCCTTGTTTCTAGGCCAGCCATTAAATCATCTTTATCCTGTCACCATGTTGTGCGGTCTTCTTACTAGTCGCCACGTAGCATTTTGGTGGAGGTGCGGGGTGCGTCTTGCCCATCCTCGCCTTGGAGCAACGACGTCATCCGTACGTCGGGAACATCGACCCAGAGCCCCTGGATATCGCCGCGCAGCTTCGCGCTAGCCCTTCCTGCCCAGACCCGACCAGCCGCAACTACCGCCGCCTAGCCCCCATCCCGGACCTGAAGACAAGGCGCACACATGCTGACAAGAGATCACATCAAAACAAAGACCCGAAGTTCTCTTCATGAGCACGGGTACTTAGTGTAGCCACAGAAATTGACAAAGCTTCCTCAAAATGGGCGAGTTTCATGCCACGAGGTAACACGGATCGCCCTTCCGAATAGTTCACTGTCACAGCGAGGTGTGGCCTCTAGTCACTGAAACGATGCAACGGGGAACCAAGACACGTTTCTTTGTGCAGGTGAGTGCAGTAGGTGCAACCATGGTGTCAAAATCGTCGCACGAGTTTCTCGATGATACAACAGGGATAAACTTCGCAGACATCGTAGGCACAGCTGCTTCCTCCGATACACAAAACGCTCCCAAATTAGAAGACGAGCCCTCCACAAGAGCTGACATCAGCGTAGTTTTCAGTGAAATTTATTCAGTTCGGCAGTTTAAAGTTGCACCTCACTGTTGCAAGAAGTCTATGCCAAGAATTACATCATGTGTAGAATGAGACAATGATGTGAATTCTGATCGAAACGCTTGACCACCAACAACAACGTCCGCACAGCACTCACCAAGTGGCCCCAAAGATCCACCGCCAACACCACGAAACAACCGCTTGATTCACGCTGAACATCACTTTGCGTTCCAGACGATTCTTGAAAGATAAACTCATAACAGGCACGGTTTCTCCAGTATCCACCAACGCCATAGTGCGAATGCCATCAGTGAGTACTTCAAATCTGTTCTTCAACATAAACACAGGCAGAGGTATTGACAAGTCTGACACTCCGATGGCCTCACCTCCATCGGCCGCGCCGCCTAGTTTCCCGGAGGTGGAGAACGGCGCCGAGGAGATGGTGAGCGTCGCTGTCGTTGGTGTGGTGGCGTCACGGTCAGAAGCTGGCGAGGCGTTGCGCAACTGGGCTGGGTTTAGTTGTAGCCATTCCAAAGTGATGAAGGCATTGGGCGATTAATTTCAGTGTCGTGCTGAAGAAAACCGTTCAGCCAGGAGCGGTAGTCTTGTGGTCGCATGCCCCGTCGCCGCCAGTAGCGAGATATATGTCTGGTCACTCCACAGCTGTAGCTCACAGGTGGCGTGCTCCACCGGTCAGCGGTAAAGTGCACATTAACTTGATCAGGGTGGGAATCGTAGTCAGTCCTGCGTTGATGGTGAACGACTCCGCATGTGCCGGTGTTCCTTCGTCCCAATCGCTGCTTGGGAGCGAGATTGCCATACTGTCGGCAGTTGTCGAAGTTGGGTGCTGTGCAAGCTGAAGTAAGTCGAAGAAACAGATGGGACAACGGGCTCTGGCTGCAGCGCGCAACTTTATATTGGGCTTCATCTCGGAAGAGAGAGTCCTGGTTTCGAAAAAGTTCTCGGACGATCCGCCCTATCAAGTCAGCCATTGACTCGGGAGCACCAACGTCTACACTTGCTACGGACGTGACATTGGGCAGTCGGCCAAATTTAAGAGCGATACGACGAAGCTTAAAGGTTTCAAGAGTGCGGCAGTGCCTGATCACGTCAGCGGTAGAGTCCAACTGATCTTTCCTGATCAGGAATGTATATACATCTACAGCGATGCCTTTCAACAAATGCCCAACTTTATCTTCTTCTGGCATTCGTGGGTTCACCACATTGCAAAGCTTCAACATTTCTTCAATGTAGGTGGTACAAGCCTCACCAGGTACTTGGGCTCGCTGGAGCAACGTTTGCTCTGCGCGTTTCTTT
>NC_139344.1:57213406-57488406 GCF_055883805.1 Amblyomma maculatum
CATATATATATATATATATATATATATATATATATATATATATATATATATATATATATATATATATATATATATATATATATATATATAGATATATATATATATATATATATATATTGTTACGTAGCCGTTTGAGCTCGTAGCTAGAAGGTTTAATGAGGGGGTAATCCAGAAGGCTCCGGAGAGCAGGTCCAGAGCACCGAGAGACAGCCAGCATCAAAACCTTCAGCCTCTTCTAATTGAATGTCACGAGGCAACTTCTTTAAGTCAGTGCACGAGACTCGCGATGAGCAGCCGCCCAGCGACTGCTGTAGCTCCACGCTACTTTACCCCCAACCCCTTCTCTGTCTACCTGATGAATTCGAAAGGAGAAAAAAAATAAAGTAAGCAAGAAACATGTGATACGGCGGTGTGCTAATCTTCTAGTGCAGTTCTCACGAAAAGTACGGCTTCATGCGCACGACTTTGGGTTTCTGCTGGCGACGAGTAGTAGAAAAGCCGTCTGGAAGCACTTCGTACGTAACGTCACTCAGCTAACGGAGCCCTTTGTATGGGCCAAAGTACTTTTTCAGAAGTTCCTCATAGAGTCCACGGTGTCAAATCGGAGTCCAGAGCAACACTCTGTCGTCCGGTTCGAAAAGCACTACACGATGGCGATGATTGTAACGCTGGGCGTCTTGGCCTTGCTGGTTCCGGATGCATGTCCTCGTCAGCTGTCACGCTTCTTCTGCGTGCTGATTTAACTCCTTGACGCCAACCTCGAGGTCACAGCCGTCATGGGGCAACATGGCTTCCAGCAATATCGAAACTTCGCGGCCATACAATAGCGAGAACGACGTCATTTGTGTTGTTTCTTGCTGCGCCTTGTTCGCGCAAATGTGAAGTACCACAGGACGTCATCCAAGACCGATGTTCAACATCCACGTACATGGACATCAAATCGGCAAAAGTTTTGTTCAGACGTTCTGTCAAGCCATTAGTTTGTGGATGGTAGGCGGCTGACCTTCGATGGGTAGTGCCGCTCAGCTGCATGACAGATTCCAGTAGCTTGGCAGTGAAAGCAGTGCCTCGGTCCGTTATTATAAATGTCGGGGCACCGTGCCTCAGGACGATGCGTTCGATGAAAAATTTCGCTGCCTCAATTGCCGTGCCGCGCTGGAGAGCTTTTGTTTCAGTGTAACGCGAGAGGTAATCTGTTGCAACAATTATTCATCTGCTGCCCGAATCAGAATTTGGAAAAGGACCCAACAAATCCATGCCACTTGTTGAAATAGGTATCTTGGCACTTGAACAGGATACAGTAAACCGGTCGGTTTCACAGGCGGTGTTTTCCGTCGCTGGCAATCATGGCATGTTCGCACGTAATGTCGTTTTGTGGCCGCAAGGTTTGGCCAGTAATAACTCTTCTTAATTCGGGCCAGAGTTCGAGCATATCCGAGGTGACTTGCGGTGGGCGCGTCATGACACGCCTGCATGATTTCTTTGCGAAGAGATTCTGGCACGACGAGGAGATAATCTGTTCCTGTAGGAGCGAAGCTGATCTTGTATAACACATTGGTTCGCTTGCAAAACGATGACTGCGCTCTGGCGAAGAGACAGGGAATTTCTGTAGTACGCGCCTACAGAAAATCGATTAGTGGTTCGAGAGCCGAGTCGTCACGTTGCGGCTGCGAAGCAGTGAGCCCGTCGACGGCTGCGATAAGGGGAAAGTCTGGTTCTTCGTTTGCACGCGCAGCCTCGACAGGGGAACAGGACAAGCAGTCGGCATCGTTGTGCCGACGTCCAGACTTATACACGATGGTCATGTCGAACTCCTGTAGCCGCAAACTCCACCGTGCGAGGCGTCCGTAGGGGTCTCGGAAAGTTCGTTAACCAGCACAGAGAGTGGTGGTCGCTCACGACCCGAAAGTGCCGCCATAAAGATAGGGTCAAAATTTTAACACCGCCCATACAACAGTCAGACATTCCTTTTAGGTGGTTGAACAGTTTGATTCGACACGGCACAAAGTCCGGCTGGCGTATGCGATAACTCGCTCGGCACCATCTTGCCACTGTACGAGTACAGCACCGAGACCCACGTTGCTGGCATCTGTGTGAACCAGAGTTTCGGCATGCGCATCGAAATGGGCAAGCACAGGTGTTGTCTGGAAGCGATGCCAACTCGTCGAATGACTTTTGTTGTTCGTCCGTTCAGGTGAAGGTGACATCATCTCGGGTGAGACGTGTCAACGGAGCGGCAATGCGCGAAAAGTTTTCAATAAACCTGCGGTAATAGGCGCTAAGGCCTAAGAAACGGCGAACTGTCTTCTTGTCGGACGGAGTAGGGAATTTGGTGACGGCTGATGTTTTAGCGGGATCGGGCCGAACACCTCGATGGCTGACAACGGGGCCCAAGAACCAGAGCTCATCATAACTAAAGTGACACTTTTGGGGTTTTAACGTGAGGCCGGTAGATCTGATAGCCCGTAGCACAGCGGAGAGACGTTGGAGGTGTTCCTCGAACATTCGCGAAAGCACGACGTCATCCAGGTAGACTAGACCCATCTGCAATTTTAGATCAGATAGAACTGCGTTCATTATTCGCTGAAATGTCGATGGAGCGGAACACAATTCGAAAGGTGGGATCTTGAATTCATAAAGTCCATCGCGCGTGACAAACGCTGTCTTCTCGCGATCACGTTCATTGACTTCGATCTGCCAGTAACCGCTCTTGAGATCAAGCGATGAAAAGTAGCGTGCGTGGCGCAGCCGGTCTAATGAGTCATCAATGCGTGGCAAAGGGTAGACGTCTTTTTTGTGACTTGAATGAACTTACAGTAGTCCACACAGAACCTTAAACTTCCGTCTTTCTTCTTAAGGAGAACAACAGGTGAAGCCCAGAGACACTTCGATGACTGTATGACATCGTCATTTAATATCTCGTCTAACTGTTGAGCAATAACTTCGCGTTCCTGCGGTGACACTCGGTAGGGGTTCTGTCGGACTGGTCGGGTACGGTCGTCGGATATTATGCGGTGCTTGGTCAGGGGCGTCTGTTTAACCGTGGATGCAGACGAGAAGCAGTCTTGAAACAGAGAGAGTAACCCGACGAGTCTGTCCTTCTCTGCCGGTGATAGAGCGGAATTCATATCAAGGTCGAAGTTGGGCGTTTGGCTGGCAGATGTGTTGGTCTTAAGAACAAAGCAGTCGTGAGCTTCTTCCGCGACACCTTCAAAGTAGGGTACCGTAGTGCCTTTAGCGATGCGTTGGTGTTCGTTCCCGAAGTTAGCCCGTGCGCTAGACCGTTGGTGAGATGAACTATACCGCGTGCAACACAGACGCTATGATCTAACAGAAGCTCTGTGTTCTGTTCGGCAACACCGGTAGCATAGGACTGGTCGTCGCACCTGACTGTGACGAGAGCAGACGAACGTGGCGGCAGGGATACATCCGCGTCATCGATGCGTAAATGTGCGTGGCGTCGTTCGGAGTCGGTGGTCGTCGTTGCAGGCGTCGAAAACGTGACAGTTCGGCGAGGGACATTAATAATGGCCCATGCTCACGTAAAAGGTCCATGCCGAGTATGAGGTCCTTGCAGCAGTGCGGCAGAATAACAAAAACGGCTACAAAGGCTGAATCGGTTATGGTTACTCTAGCAGTGCACCGTCCGACCGGTGTCATAAGGTGACCGCCAGCAGTACGAATTTGCGGCCCCAGCCATTCAGTTTTCACCTTGAAGAGCCGATCCGCGAAACTGCTTATAATCGAGAAGTCTGCTCCAGTGTCTAACAAAGCGGTCAGTGGGTGCCCGTCGACGAGAACGAGAAGGTCGGCGCTAACAACGGGATCGGCGTGAGGTGTATTCGGAGTTTCGGGTTCATGCGGCGGCGGCATCGTAGTCACATCATCCGGCTGAGTCGTCACGGGTGGTCTTCAGGACATCGATTCCGTTTATCAGCAACCTGCCGCACTGAGGTTGCCGCCTTCAGTTTCCCCGGCGTGGGCTTGGTGACGAGCGCCTTGGCGCATCAGTAAAATCACGGCGGCTGGGTGACGAGTAGCCCACGGGAGAAGACGACTGTGCACGGTCGGTCGAAGAGGCTGCGCTGGTTACTAGGTATTCTTCGATTTCAGGAGGGCGTTCGCCTACCCGGGGACGCGGGGAATCACGAGAAAAACCCCGAAGACCGAGTTCACGGTATGGACAACGACGGTACAAGTGGCCGGGTTCTCTGCAGTGATAGCACAGCGGTCGTTGGCGAGGAGTGCGCCAGACGTCTGCCTTCCGAATCGGTTGGTGCATGACGGGGCTCTGCTATGATGGCGGCTAGTAGGAAGGTTGGTAGAACGGAGGCTGAGGAGTGGGCGGCGGCTGTGATTCAAAAAGAAGCTGTTGCGCGGGAGGCACTGCGGGATGATGAAGAGCCGCTGCGTAGCTGATAGAACGTGGCTCCGACAGCGACTCGGGCGGTGAAAATGTTTGACGGATTTTTTCGCGCACGGCTAGGGTGACAGCAGCGGCAGTCGGATTAGGCGATCCAAGATTGAACTTCAGGAGCTCCTCGCGAACTACCTTGCGGATCAGCTCACGCAGCGAGTGATGTTCAGTGGACCCATACAAAGTGGCCACACGGCTGAAGGGCTGACCACAGGCAGACTCAGTGCGCCGGCATCGCTGCTGCAGGGCTCGCTCAATGAGGGTAGCTTCATTGATGAAGTCCGCGACGGTTTGAGGTGGACTGCGAACGAAACCAGCGAAGAGGGGTTCTTTTACGCCCTGAATCAGGTGGCGCAACTTCACTGATTCAGTCATGTCGGGATCAGTCCGCCGATAAATACGGGTCACTTCCTCGGCGAACATGGTCACGCTCTCGTTAGGCAGTTGCACACGGGCTTCTCGGAGGCGGTGTGCCCGATCACGGCGCTCGTGGCTAGCAAACGTATCCCGCAACTGCTGGCGAACAGAATCTTAGAGTAGCAGAGTGGCCTCCCTATTCTCATACCACGTTTTAGCGCAGTCCTCAAGTGCAAAATAGACATTGCGCAGCTTCTGAGCAGGGCACCACTGATTGAATTGAGCCACTCGCTCAAACTGGTCGATCCAGTTGTCGAAATCTTCACCAGTACCGCCATGGAAACTGGGGGGCACATGAGGCTGCTGAAGCAGCAAGTGGTGTTGACTTGCCTGGGCCATTTCAGAAATCTCGATTTGTTGGTCGGTTGGTACCGGTTCACGTAGAGGAGCAAATTCCGGCGCCAGACCCCGGAGGCGACGGCTGCAGCGATGGACAGGTGTAGACACGAGTGGAAGTCGGTCGGGACTCGATGGGCGGCTGCGAGAGGCCCGAGACATGGAGCTCAAGGCCGCACCTCCACCAGTGTCACGTAGCCGTTTGAGCTTGTAACTAGAAGGATTAATGAGGGGTTAATCCAGAAGGCACCGGAGAGCAGGTCCAGAGCACCTAGAGACGGTCAACACCACAAACTTCAGCCTCTTCTAATTGAACGTCACGGGGCAACCTCTTCTTCAAGTCAGTGCACGAGACTCGCGATGAGCAGCCGCTACACTATATATATGTATATATATATATATATATATATATATATATATATATATATATATATATATATATATATATATATATATATATATATATATATATATATATATATATATATTGTAGTGTGGTAATCTTCATCGATATAACCACTGACATGCGTCGCGTGCTGCCGCTCTCAAGGACGAAGAAGTTGTTCGCTGCCTTGCTCTTTCGCCACGCCTGACGCTTCGCTGCGAGTCTCCCCTGAGCGGCTGGAATCATCTGGGTTCACCGAATAAACACACCCCTACAATTGGTGGAGGTGCTGGGTACGTTCCCGTCCACCCTGGAACTAAGAAGCCGCACGTTACCCTCTGCTTCCAGCATGCCGGACGACACTGCCACGACATCGTCGCCCCTCCCAACCACCGTGCTGTGTTCTGGAGCTCTACGGCAGCGTGATCCGTGCTTCTTCAGTGGCACAGCCGACCAGGACGTCGACGATTGGTTGGCGGCATATGAGCGCGTCAGTAGCTACAACAGATGGGACGACGCTATCAAGCTAAGCAATGTAATCTTTTATCTGACTGACGTGGCGAACCTCTGGTTTCGCAACCATGAGGCAGACCTGCCATCTTGGTCTGCATTTAAAAAGAATTTTGCAGAAGTGTTCGGCCGCCCTGCAGTTCGCAAGCTCCGGGCAGAACAACGCTTGCGTGAGCGCACTCAGCAAGTCGATGAGTCGTTCACTAGTTATATAGAGGACATCGTGGACCTATGCAAGCGTGTCGATCCGCTAATGACTGAAGCGGATAAGATCGAGAACATCATGAAAGGCATCTCAGACGACGCGTGCCAAATGCTCTGGGTAAAAAATCCTGCCACGGTGAGTGACGTGATCAAGCTTTGCCAGAGCTACGACGTGCTTCGTAAGAAGCGCGCTTCTACCCGGCGGTCCGGTGTTAGAGACGACGCCATCTCTACACTTGCGCTGGGCGGTTCTACCCCATCAGAGGACAGCCCTTTACTTCAGCAAATCAAAGCCTTCGTTCGAGAAGAGGTCGCCCGCCAGCTATCGCTGGTCCCTCAGTTACAGGATAGTGGCCGCCTTGTTCCTGACATGGCTCCGTCTTTGGCCCCTACCATACGGCGTGCCGTTCAAGATCACATCGCTGACGTCCTTCCTCCCAGCTCCATGCTCCCGCCCAGCCCTGTGCTGCCGCCCAGCCCCGTGCCAGCGCAAGTAACGGCACCACTGACTTACGCCCAAGTTGCGGCCAGGCCGCTCATGCCATCAGCATCTCTTTCCTACCAGGCCGCTCCTTCCAACCTTCCTTCGCCTTTGCCTGGGTCTGCATTCCATGTCCCTATTCCAAGGGTACGCCAACGCCCTACGAACCCTTGGCGTACCGCGGACAACCGACCAATCTGCTACTCTTGCGGGCTGCCGGGCCATGTCGCACGCCTTTGCCGCCAACGCCTTCCACCTTCTCGACCTGAGCTATGGAACTACTCCTACAATACAGACCAGCCCTCGCCGAGAAATCCGCCCAGTTCCGAATTTGTATCTCGTGACAATCAAACGTACACAACTCGCCGATCACCTTCCCCTCGTCGCCGTTCCCCGTCCCCACTCCGACGTTCTACCGGCACCGTTGAGGGAAACTAACAGTCGCAGTTCCCGGGGCAAGAACTGCGCTTGGTTCGAACTCTTCAAGTCCTCGGTGTTCTCCCACTAACGTAATTCAAGTGTTTGTCGACGGCGTCGCAGTACTCGCTCTAGTCGACACGGGCGCTGCCGTATCAGTCATCAGTGAAGCTCTTTGCCGTCGTCTTCGTAAGGTGACCACCGCACTTTCCGACTTTTCGCTTCGCACCGCCTCATCACAGCGCATTCATCCCTCAGCGGCGTGCACGGCCCGTGTTCTCATCGAAGACGTCTTATACACCATCGAGTTTATTGTACTGTCTCGCTGCTCACACGACATCATCCTGGGCTACGATTTCCTTTCCACTCATCATGCCGTTATTGACTGCGCCCGCGCGGAAGTTTCCTTTTTACCTCTTTGTGATACCGTCTTGTGTGACGTCCCTACCCGGCCTGCAAAACTCCTCGTCGCCAGTGACACAGACATTCCTCCATTTTCTGCTGCCCTCGTTCCACTCTCCTGTGAAAGCGTTATTAGTTCTACTGTCTTCTTCACACCTTCCGACGCCGCTTCACGCCATCCCTGCCTCCTGCTTCCATTTGCGGTCCTCAAGTTCGAAGATGGCCTTAGTGCAATGTACGTCTCAAATCCATTTTCGTGCCCGTCCGTCCTGCTACGCGGCGAGTGTCTCGGTCGTATTGAAGAACTTGATCCCGCGCTTGTAAATACTCTTCCTGCAACGCCTACTTCATTAGACGTTAATGTGCTCAGCTCTTGCGATACAGCGACCGCTTCGACACCACCCGATGTTCTTCAACAAGCTATTGACGCAGATCTCCCACCCGCACAACGCGATCAACTCGCTGCTCTTCTACAGAACTTCACTTCTGCCTTCGACCTTCCTCACACTGCTCTGGGTCGCACGTCTGTCGTTACGCACGCAATCGACACTGGTACAAACGCACCTTTACGACAGCGTCCTTATCGCGTGTCGGCCTCTGAGCGCCAAGTCATTGCTGACAACGTGGACGACATGCTTCGCCGGGGCGTCATACAGCCATCTAACAGTCCATGGGCTTCTCCGGTTGTTTTGGTCACCAAGAAAGATGGTTCCATCCGGTTTTGCGTCGATTACCGTAGGCTTAACAAAATCACGCGCAAAGATGTCTATCCTTTGCCGCGAATCGACGACGCCTTGGACTGTTTACAGGGAGCCGAGTATTTCTCCTCTTTGGATTTGCGCTCCGGCTACTGGCAGGTACCGATGGCTGATAATGACCGCTCGAAAACTGCCTTTATAACACCGGATGGATTATACGAGTTCAACGTTATGCCCTTTGGCCTCTGCAATGCCCCGGCTACTTTCGAGCGCCTGATGGACACTGTTCTTCGTGGACTCAAGTGGCAGACCTGTCTTTGTTATCTGGACGACATCGTAGTTTTTTCTGCCGACTTTTCTTCTCACCTTCTCCGCCTAAAGGATGTCCTCACGTGTCTCGCCGGCGCTGGGCTTCAGTTGAATTTGAAGAAGTGCCACTTTGCCGCTCAAAAACTCACAATTTTAGGCCACGTAGTTTCTAAGGACGGCATTCTTCCCGACCCCACCAAACTTCGCGCAGTTGCAGAGTTCCCGAAGCCAACCTCCCTGAAGCAGCTTCGGAGCTTTATCGGCCTCTGCTCCTACTTTCGACGTTTCATCTTGAACTTCGCCTCTATCATCGCTCCTCTGACCCAGCTCCTTGCCGGCAGCTCCGACCTTTCCGCTTGGACTCCAGCCTGCGATAAAGCCTTCGACACTTTACGCCGCCTTTTGGTTTCGCCGCCCATTCTACGCCACTTTGATCCGGCTGCGCCTACGGAGATCCACACTGATGCCAGCGGTATTGGGCTTGGTGCCGTCCTTACCCAACGTAAGCCTGGTTACAGCGAGTATGTTGTGGCATACGCCAGCCGAACATTGACAAAGGCAGAATCTAATTATTCAGTCACAGAAAGGGAATGTTTGGCCATTATTTGGGCTATCGGAAAATTTCGTCCTTATGTGTATGGTCGACCGTTTTACGTTGTGACCGATCACCACGCTTTGTGCTGGCTTGCCTCTCTGAAAGACCCATCCGGTCGCCTTGCTCGCTGGGCTCTTCGTCTCCAGGAGTTTGACATTCATGTCATTTATCGATCAGGCCTGAAGCATACGGACGCGGATGCTCTTTCCCGCTCGCCATTGCCTAGAGATAATTCGTCTGACCACGTCTGTGCCTACGATTTGTCGACTCTTACAACCATCGACATGGCTACCGAGCAGCGGAATGACCCCTGGATCAATGCACTTTTGAATTTTCTCTCAAGTCCTACTCCCGGTCATTCATCCAAAGCGCTCGTCCGCCAAGCCCACCACTTCTCCATTCGTGACGGTCTTCTCTATCGCCGCAATTATTTGCTTGATGGACGGAAGTGGCTTCTAGTCATCCCGCGTCATCTCCGCGCCGACATTTGTGCTGCGTACCATGGTGACCCACAATGTGCTCACGGTGGCGTATTGAAAACCTACACGCGCCTACGTCTGCGATTTTACTGGCGTGGAATGTACCGCTTCGTAAGACATTTCGTGCGCGCTTGCGAATCTTGTCAACGCCGAAAAACTCCTCAGAAGTCCTCTGTTTCGTTGCAGCCGTTACCCTGCCCTGCTCGTCCGTTTGACCGCGTTGGCATAGATCTCTATGGCCCTCTTCCGACTACTCCTGCTGGAAACCGGTGGATTATTGTGGCAGTAGACCATCTGACTCGCTACACTGAAACATCACCGTTACCCTCTGCCTCTGCAAGAGACGTTGCTTTGTTCATTCTCAACAACTTGATTCTTCGCCACGGGACTCCGAAGGAACTGCTCAGTGACCGCGGACGCGTTTTCTTGTGCGACGCTCTCGAGGCCCTACTGAAAGAATGTCGCATCATTCATCGCACCGCTACTTCTTACCACCCTCAGACGAATGGCCTGACAGAACGCTTCAACCGTACTCTGAGTGACATGCTGGCCATGTACGTCAACGACGCTCATTCCAACTGGGACCACGTTCTTCCCTTCGTAACCTACGCGTACAACACTGCGATACAGACCACCACTGGATTCTCTCCCTTTTTTCTTCTTTACGGGCGCGAGCCAACCTGCACAATGGACGCGCTTTTTCCCTACCGCCCTGATGTTTCTGAATCGACGCCACTCTCGGACGCCGCCCAGTATGCAGAAGAATGCCGTCAGCTCGCTCGTTCGCTCACAAAAGAAAATCAGTGGCAACAAAAACACCATCGTGACACTGGTGAGGCGCCTTCATATGCGCCCAACTCCCTGGTGTGGCTCTGGGTTCCTGCCACAACCGCCGGCCTGTCAAAGAAGCTTCTTGCTCGGTATCACGGTCCATACCGAGTCCTTCAAAAAACATCTCCTGTGAACTACGTAGTTGAGCCCGTTACGCCATCTGCGGACTTGCGTCGCCGTGGACGCGAAATAGTTCATGTGGACCGAATCAAGCCCTACTACGATCCGTCTGTCCTTTCGGCACCATGAGTCGCCAGGATGGCTCCTTCTCTGCCCGGGGGGAAACTGTAGTGTGGTAATCTTCATCGATATAACCACTGACATGCGTCGCGTGCTGCCGCTCTCAAGGACGAAGAAGTTGTTCGCTGCCTTGCTCTTTCGCCACGCCTGACGCTTCGCTGCGAGTCTCCCCTGAGCGGCTGGAATCATCTGGGTTCACCGAATAAACACACCCCTACAATATATATATATATATCACGGGACTCGCGGTGAGCAGCCGCCAGCGGCTGCTGTACCACAGGCTACACTATATATATATATATATATATATATATATATATATATATATATATATATATATATATATATATATATATATATATGTGTGTGTGTGTGTGTGTGTGTGTGTGTGTGTGTGTGTGTGTGTGTGTGTGTGGAAGGAGCTGCCAACTCGAGTTGCTCATTCGAGGGCTTTATATGTGGGCTGGTAGCCTACGTTACCGCGTCATACTCTTAAAGGCGGAGCTTAAGTGTCCCCATAGTTTTTCTCTTTACAGAAATACTTTGTGTTGATCGCTTCATGATTCGACAGGTACAACCTTGCCTAAGCGTCTAACCGTCAAATACTTGACAGTTTTTGCTGCAACTAACTTTGCCGTATAAGGTACAAAAAGAGATCTATTCGTGCTTAGCATATGATCTACAAGCTCTTATTTTTGCTTCATTGAAAGAACTCGTCTTTGTATTCACTCTGCCTTTTCTAAATCACGTCAGAACGCTTATCCCTTTCTTTGTTTGGTCGCATTTGAAGGACATTCTGGGGATGGAGAAGGGGTGCGCTGCAGCGTGAATACAATGAATTCGCCTTCGCACACTTTAGAAGGATTTATTATCACTCCATGCAGCTGAAGTGATTTTTATTTCGTCCCTAAAGACCATTCTAAAGAACAACACCAAAAATACACCTCGAAAACTTCGCCCTGCATAAACAAAAGTTTTAATTACTTCTTCTCAGCTACTAACTGTCGAATTTTGCTCCTTACGTGGGCTTTTACTTAGTTAATGTCATTGTCGTAATATTTGTTACCTATAGGGTCCTGCAGTTTTGTCTACAGGTAGCTAATGAACACAGTAATGGAATAGGTAAGTACACTGCGTACTACTACTTGTGTACGACTGCGTGCGAAATACTTTCACCGTACGACTGTACGTCGCAAGAATTTACAGCTGCTCAGCTGCTCGACTTTTAGCCATTTTGACAGGATAGCCACTCACCGATGTTAAGCGCGGAATTTTTTTTTCTGAAGTGCCCTTCACAAGAATCACTGTATTTGCCCGAATAAAACGGGCACTCAGCAACACTGCCAGGGCATTCATAAAACTTAACCACTAATTTAGAACGCTACCTGATATATGCCTCATTTTGCTCCACGCCTCATGTAACCCGCGCTAGCCTATATAGAAGATTAGTCTCAAACGCCATGACAAGCGAACCACGCGCCGTAGAAGACGACCACGCAAACTCAGTGGTATGCCGCACCCGTGACAAACCTCTACTTTGATGACCTAGGTGTTGGTATAAATAAATTTGCAGCCTTTGCGTTCCCATACCGCCCTGTTGGCCCTACTGCTCATCCGATCACATATGAACTGTGCCAGAAACTTTTCAAAGGCACAGTCGGTGACCGGAGGGATATACTGAACGGATAGCTCCACAGCGCGCTTTGCTTGAGCCTGCCCTTTTTACAGACGCAAAACCCTTTTCAATGGTGCAAAACGGAAAATTGTTGAAATGTAATTACACGTCTAGAATGTTCTTACCGCATTTGGAGCCTGCCGTGGTAGCTCAGCGGCCACACGTCTCGGCTGCCGAACTCATGCTCGCGGGTCCTTTTGATTGCACATCTACTTGGGTGCAGTGTAAACCACTTGGGTTCTCGGGTGTTTACCGCGCATCGAAGAGGCCCCGAGCGATCATAATTAGTGCGAGGCCCCCATGCTCATGTGTAGGGAATACCGGGAGCCGCCTTAGTAAACTACCCGCCGTTCTGTTCATCTATTTAGCTCTCTCACAGTGCACTGATGCTTACATTATAGACAAATTTTAAATATGACACGTAAAAACCCACCAATTTACTCAAATCGCTCTTTTGAGATCTTGGTGCCACTCTATATCTGCCTTTTACAGCGTGTCAGGTTCAAGCTCACTGTAAATAGAACTTCTTTCTTTTTGGTAAATAAAACATAGGCTCTCTCTGAATCTAATTGCAGGTAAGAATTGACACGCAAAGTCTTAGCTGTAATATAGTCCGTGCCTTCTTACAACGTGCTTACCATGAGTTAGAAAAAGGCCTTGTTCTAAAGAGATCCTTTATACATTATCCATTTTATTTGACGTGTCGTCAATGGGAGCATTAGAAGAAATCAGCAAGCGATCACTCACTAAAATAACAAGGTAGCGGTTCCCTACATCGAAAGCAGCTTTCGCCACGCGCCACAAGCATCGGCTCACCACTGACTGTGATATGCAGCCTGTCGTGTCCGGTTGGCTATGAAACAATGGTCCGATCACGCCCCACGATGCTTAAAACCAGCAGCTATGTCTTCGAACAACAATAGATAATATCAAGTACCAAATGGATCCTAAATGGAAGATGTATAATGGATCTTCCTTTAAACGACTCCAAATGTTGCAAATCACATTCAGCATGTGTGTGATCGCAAACTCTCTTTGACAGTTTCAAAACGACTTGTAAAGGGATACTTCGCCAGGACAGCGTTCGAATTCCACGATGGCGAGTCTGCGGGAACGATCCCGTACATGGCCCCCGAGATTCTTAAACGACGGCCATATGGTAAGAACGTAGCGTGGTTGTCATTAACGGAACTGTGCTCACGCCTTTGCTTTGTGCGCGCCCAGGAAGGGCGTGCGACTGGTGGTCTTCAGGCATCGTCTTTTACAAGCTGATGACCGGCAGAGTCCCTTTCAGAGGAAGGACGAAGCAGTTACTACGAGACCGCATCATTGGAGGTGACACAGCCCAGTTCCTGCATTCTCAGCTAGTACCGCAAGACGCGATTATAGTGCTACCTTTTCACAACCTTTATTACAGCGAATTCAGTCATACGGATCTGATTGCAGTGGTCATTCACGCGTAAAGCCGAAAAAAAAAAAGACGTAGTCCTTCATAGGGATGTAAAAGAGGAATAAATAGAAATAAGCCCTTTTTGTAGTCTTTTCCCCGTTTTGTAGTCGAACCCCGTAGCGTCTCGCATTCGGGAGGTACGGGGTTCGATCCCCAGTGCCGCCGGGTACCCACCGGTTTTCAATGGGTACAAGATTTCCCCCGACCTGGTGCTCGGCTCTTCTCGGATGAAATGCTTGGGAAAAGGGGCCATGAACCAAAATGTTGATTCAAGAAGAAAAAAAAAGGGCCACATAATGGGCTTTTGCCGCGCGAGGCGGACTTATTGTTGTCCGATGGCGGAACGAATCACTGCCACATCGGCGCAACTATCTCTTAATCTTATGGTAGGGGTAACATTAAGAGATTGGAAGCGTGCAGAGTGGGTCAAAGAAATAACTCAAGTTACCGACATTCTAGTGGAAATTAAGAAGAAGAAATGGACATGGGCAGGACATGTAGTGCGAAGAGAGGATAACCGATGGTCGCTTAGGGTAACAAACTGGATTCCAAGGGAAGGATAGCGTAGCAGGGGGCGGCAGAAAGTTAGGTGGGCGGATGAGATTAAGAAGTTCGCAGGGGTCAAGTGGATGCAGCTAGCACAGAACCGGGTTAAGTGGAGAAATATGGGAGAGGCCTTCGCCCTGCAGTGGGTATAATCAGGCTGATGATGATGATGATGATGATGATGATGATGTAGTCTTTTCAAGGTGCCAGTAGTGTGATTCTGTGGTTTACTTTGGTTTTTGGCGATTTACCTGTTGCAGCACCGTTGAAGTGGCCTAAAACTGAGGAACACCCTCACTCGGCCACGCCTGAAGCAAAAGATATGGTATTCAAGCTTCTGCGCAAAAACCCTATCGAGCGACTCGCATCTCGGCACTACCAGGATCTGAAGAACCACCCTTTCTTCAGTGGCTTCAACTGGAAGGCGCTGAGCGCGAACAAATTCCTTTGCGAGATTCCTGCCATCGCGGAAGCCATGGGTGGAGGCATGGCGGTGTCCGTCATCGATGACGCGCCCGTTCGGGAAGGCTCCAAGAAGCCCAAGACTCTGTCCAAGCCGCCATCGAGAGGAGAGTCACCACCCGAGTTGAAGAAGGAGGAGCAGCTGTGTAAGTGGCCGGTACCGATGCCCGCCGTACGAGAAGCGAGCGAACAAAGATTTAGTGCCCCTGGATACCCGTAGAGCATGGTCCTGGTAACTTTTTACTGCGTAAACCTGAAGCATAATGATTTCAGAAACGCAATATTGTATCGCCCAGAGTAGTCATATACTGTCTCTAGAAGGTACGTTTTCAGTTGCTATCTATTATACTGCATTCGCTCGCGGTGGAAATATCCACGTAACACTGTCAGTGCGCTCTGTCTCCCTAGCCTTTTGTTAGCGTTTTGACATGCGCATTGAATAAGGTACTAAATCGTATTCTATTTTCTCTGAACACTGCTAAGTTACTTCCGAAAAAAATGTTGCGCGCATTTGGACATTACACAGCACGTAACGTAGTACTACGCTGTTTGCTTTATTGGTTATCGCAATTGAAATGAGATTCAACGCACAAGGTCCTCCAGTCTAGGCAGTTGTGTTCTTTTTACGCCCAAAAACTACGACCATGACATTGAAATCTGCATGCCTTGAGCAGAAGCCAATATAGTTTTTGCCACAAAATAAAGAAATTGGGATTACTGTTTCAGCGGGTTCACCGAGCTGTGCACCGAACTCGCAGGTAGGGCTTATCGACGTAATGGCGTGCTGCGAAAACATTGACGCGGGCACTGGTGGTATACTTAAGGAGAACGATGCATATAGCGGTGCTAATTTTTGTGTCGTCATCCTTGAGCCTAACAGTGGCGTCTATATGTTCGTAGTACCTCGCATCGCGTCTTCTCTATGTGCCAGACGATGTCGCGCACAAGGCAACTTTCGCCAATGCTATAAACCGGAAAACAGTGGGACCTAATTTACAAATAAAATATACCCTGAAACGCTGGTGTTCAGTCTCAACTTCTAAGGCTGCTGGCTCTTAATAGTCGCGTCCTGTTGCTTTCGGGGATGGCGGCTTTCACAGCGAACTTTGCGGGTGACAACAAAATAACATCTCTACCACGGGTGCATGTGCAGCCGCAGGCGCCACGACCAACACAAAAAAGCGAAAGCTGCAGAAGATCGAAGACATGATCGACATGGAACCCGACCTTCAAAAGCCACTCTACACGTACGCCACCTCCAGCTTCAAGAAGCTCGTTATGACGGTTAGTTCCGACGGCCGTAATTTCTTACTTCTTGCTTAGCCGGAACACTTAATGCAATGTGCATTCCAACTGCATCGTCTCTTGTTCGCGTATGCACAACGCTGCTGTAGCCGACATGTCAAGATGGATGTGTTAATACAGTCGCCATAAGGGATATAGGGAGCGGCTGAAAAGCATACTTTGGGCAGGCCGGATGGCTTCCACCAGTAACGCCTAGTTTGGGACAGCCTGCATGCGAGTATTCTCGACCACATTAACAGGACTGCATTGACATTTTTGCCTAGCCTGTACACAGCTGCAATCGCTTTCGAACAGCGACGAAGGTGCACCAAGGGTGCAGTGCTGGAGAAAAACAAAAACGGAGGTAACGCCTTTCGGCCCGCGCTTCCCTAAAATTTATTGTGCGCAGAATCTTTATGATAGGTTGCATTCGCTTTGGTCGCGTCTTTGACTTTTATTATTATCAGTTGATAATAACAGGTATTTTCAGCAAGTATCAATTGTAATTCGAATGCCGAACATTAGTTCGTAACGCATCTTCAGCGTAAAGCGCTCAGGAAAATGCGGATGGGTGAAGATGACAGACACTTTTGTGAAGTGCGCTGTGGTGACAGCATGTTTTTCGTCTTTATCCGTTCGTGTCCTTGTGTGAGCTCAACATCAAAGTATTACTTTTCTTGGGTGTAGACATTTGATTTCGGCATTTATGTAGCATAAATTTTAGCCGTCTATTACACCTACACAGGCTATTTGACCTCGTTGTCTTCAAGCACAAAAACCCATCGCAATGCTGTCTCACACTGTGGAACAAAAAATCGATTATGATGGCTTAGAACACTGTAAGCAACAGCATTCCTAGATAAAGCCGTCAGCAACAGTAACAAATTACCAAGCTATCTGCAAGCACACCGCGCATGCTGAACCATCGATTCATGACAGAAGTGTATGCTGCACGCCGATGTTGCTCCGGCGAATACTCAGGCAGCGGGAGCGGATCGCAGATACGGACACGCAAGGCGAAAAAGGTGAAAGCAGTCCTACCAGTGCATGTGGCAGCACAAGCTCACATGCAGGCTATCAAGCCAGGCGTTGTTGGTAGATGTCCATGCTGCCCAGATCTCGTCGCTCGAGAGCTGTAGACAGCTGTGTTGAAGATTGCCTTTCATGACCTGCGTGGCTTATACCCATGTCACACTAGCAAATCTAATGTCATTAGGTTCGAATGAGCTTGGTAAACTCATTTGCATTCGATCGCGAACCGAATGTGCACTCTCGGCGCCAGATATGCAGAAGTAACATGCAACGCTATAAAACATTTTGCACACAGTCAAAGTTAAAAATTGTATTCCTTGAGTTATGTTTTAAAAACTTAATTTAGGTGTAAAACTATTCGCACTGAATATCATTACTCTCGGTCACATCAGCGTCCCAGTCATGCCAGCGACTCGCGATAATTTGGCTTCTCTGTCCCTTGGTGACCGCTTCTGCCCGTGTGCTTATCTCGAAAAACTTAACCTTTTTGACGTCAATTGCATGCTTTACGTGTTTCCATGCGTAGCCGCACCGAGTATCCGCGCTCTGCTGTGTCAGCCATATTGTTTATTTACATTCATAGGATTTGTGGGTGACTCGATACTTGGCTTGGATTTTGATGGCTGAAATGCTAAAGTACATCTGGAAATAATGTTTCTGTTGAAATTAATGCACAGAAGTGTTTTAATCAGCTTTAGAAATGCAACGCAATGGTTACAAAAGGCCTTTTATGCGCACTGACGTTCTTTAACTGCAGTAATTTTTTAACACTCCCCGTAATTGTCATCATTTGCGAATGACATATGTTACTGCATAGCGCCGAAAGAAACCGGATTATATTGGACCGGTCGCATCGAATGGCATTAAATCTGCTTGTGTGACAGCGGTATTAGTCAACACTCGCAGTTCCCTTTTGTCTATCTCATGGCACTGGTAATCATGAGATGGCGCAAAGTGCTCATGACACTGGTACGAAAGGGGACTGTACAAGTTGCCTAATATAAAGTGTGAGCTCGTTTAGGCATTAACGGGTACGTGACTAGACATGTCACTAATACGTTTGTGATAAGAGCGCTTGTAAAGCCAGGTGAAGGTTGCCCCTTTCTGCACTGCGCGAAAAGCAAAGAACATGGGCCGTATTACATAGACTTCTATTCCCCATTTCATTTGGTCGGACGTAGCGCGGCGACAGCATCAGACGAAAACTGTTAGCGGCCAGTCGCAGAAATCATAAGATATAGCGGGTCCCGTCGACGGCGATAGCTATGTCCACTCTCCCACGCACCATCATCATGCAGCCAATGCGGAGGTGCGGTCGCTAATAGACCGATGGTCCGACTGCTTATCACGGGTTCTTGAAAGCTGCAGTTTCTACACGACCCCCCAGAGCTTTATTCCTATACTGTCCTTCTGAGCTTTTCACTTTTCCGAAGTGAAAGAAGTAGCGGTACCTTCGATTGCAACGCTTGGAATGTAGCTATGAGGTCAGCAGAGTCGGAGTTAGACAGCTGCGCTGCTTTTGCTAAGCACATTTTCGTGCTGGCTTTCGGAAACGAGGCACTGGAACATATTATGCAACGCACGGCACAGGCCGTCCGCAGTTGCGGCAGAGCTGTCGCTCTAAATTTGCTTGGAAATGGCTCTTTTTGGTAGAAGTATTCATGATAGTTGGACTTCTTTATTCTTTTCTTCATTTGGAACGGTGCGGTTATCCTGATCACAGAACAAAGATAACGGTTGAAAGGCCACAAGCTTTTAATAGTTTCGGTTAAAAAAGGCATGGTTTATTTTGAATGTGTATATTCGTGAATTTCCATGTGTGACGAAGGATTTGATAAGGTGTGACCAATGTGACACGATCTGCTTTACAACGTCTTCTGTCACCCACATGCGAGTGGGTGAGCAGCGCTCATCCTGTAGTTCTTTTGCTCCTGTCTGTCTTTCGCGCTGTTTGCCCTTCAAATCATTGGCATATGTGAGCCCTTCATTGGCATATATCAGTATAACACTTGGCACCTCTCTTTTCTTCCTCTTCTAGATAAGGGCGAAAAAGAGCATTGAAGTGGACGACAACTTTATGAACACATCAGGCGTAGAATCGTCGGAAATCGATTACAGAAAGGTGTCGGTCGGCGACAGTATGATAGGAGCAGGGGCCATGTCTGGTGAGTTGTGGTATTTCTGTGTTTATTGTGATCGTAACGAAAACAAATTAAGCAATTAGGTTTGTCAAAACGCATATTTATGAGCACTAATTGCGGAAAAAATGTAACCTGGAAAGACGCACGCTTCAGTTATTGCTTACTGAGAGGCCGGTCTCCGGCGAAAGCGTTTGCTTCTGGGAACATTACAAAAAAACCTCATTTAGTAGTACAACGGTAAAAGGCCGAGACAGGAAGCTCCCGAAAACTTGCGGACAAGACCTGTTTCTAAAATGTGCCACAAAAAATGTATTTTGTGTAAACACTCATCAACAACATCTTCCGATTAGAATGATATTTAAAAAGAAAAAGCGTTTCTTACACAGCGTAGTTTCTAAATTCATGCAACAGCATCGTGCACTATTTCACAGGAGGAATTAAATTTCTCTCCATTTCAAGTGCAAATAATCTAATTAGGTCAAGCGACTTTAGCCATTGATGGGCACAATTGGATGCAGTCGGTGACATCCAGTAGGGTTCCGAGCATGTTGCAATTAAAGGATCTCTCGATGGCAATCAATGATCTTAACAGCTGTGGCTGCCTTTTCGAAGGATGCAACACGGACTCCAGGTTAATCAGTGTGAATGTTAGAAGTTGTGTGTGTGTGTGTGTGTGTGTGTGTGTGTGTGTGTGTGTGTGTGTGTGTGTGTGTGTGTGTGTGTGTGTGTGTGTGTGTGTGTGTGTGTGTGTGTGTGTGTGTGTTTTGGCGGTTTGTCTTCTCCTTAACTTCATTGCCGAAGACAATAAGGAGGTTAAAAATCTTCATCTCGCCCATTGACTGTAATGGAGACATGGTAATTTGAAAGTTTTTACTTACCTTTCACCTTTTTGAATGGCCTAATGACCTTTTTTTACGTAAGGTATGAAGTATGCATTGTCTGGTGTTCCTCCGATGCTTAGCGATATTTTCCTGCCATGCTGTTGACAATTTGCTCACCTCCAACCTAAGTAACTTGGCTGCCAATTGGTTTCGTTCTTTTGAATACTGTCTCTCCTCCTCCCCTAACCTGCTTTGCCGAGAGTATAGTCGACATTGAAAAGGTCTTTAAGTGGTTTTGTCAAGGAGTGAATTTCATTGCTAGGTGTTTCCGTGATGTTAAATACAACTTCGGGAATGGATTTTGGGCTAATAATTTTCTTAGTCTGGGTCAATCAGGCGTTGTGCTGTCAAGTCTTGTTTCTAGTATGTCTTGTCAGAATTGTGTTATTAGACAGCAGGTGTCCACCCAAGCTTGGAGACCTAGGCTTGTGAAAGCTTAGTGGCTTAAGTGAAGGTCCTTCTGCAGCGCGCCAGAACTCAGCCAGTTATCAAACTTGGCCACGTATGACAAACTCGGCTACATGCCGAACTGCGGTTACAAGGTCGAGAACGACCGGCTGGCATCCCATATATGCTCAGGCTGATTGCGGAGGTGGTCGGTAGATATTTCACCACCTGAAGCTTATTTTCCGCTCTGTGATGGCTCAGTTCAATTTACCATTGCCTGGAATGGGAGCCTGAAGCAACGTACAGGGGCGAACACACGTGAACAGATCACGTTGTTGCTTCGCAAACATTTTTCACATGGTTCCTGTTTAAATTGCAAGCTACAGTATGTGGGTACTGTTAGTCGACGCTAGTGGACAAATGATATCTAAACCTTTTCCATGAGAAAGGGTTTAGAGCGTTTCCGCGTTTAGAGCGGAATGGCGTGGTAAGTTTACTTTGGTCCTCTTCTGTACACCAATATTCGTAAGTTGTAATACAAAGCCTAATCTACGCTATCTTGCTTTCTTTTTTCTTTCTCTGAGTGTGGATTTTTGTGTTTCTATGTGATGTAGGTGAGCAGGATAATTTTTATAGTGATAGCCGCGCTTGAATATTGCAGCATAATTCCACAGCGCTGGGGGTGTGCGTACCACACGGTAACGCACGCCCGAAAACAGCAGCGTATCACACTTAGAAGAAATTGTTTGTTTCTGTTATGCAGTTTTTTTTTTTTTTTTTGCTTCTGTAGAGAAGGATGTTCGTTCTTTGTCGCAGCCAAATGTTGCGTGTACAGGCTTATTCATTTCCTACTAGCATTCGTGCTTTGTTCCGGCGATCGGTACACCTAACGTAGTCGATGTCTTATGTGCTTGTATTTCCTGATTGTTGCGTTTGAACACGCAGTTTTTGGTGAACGCTCATGTGTTTCCTTCTGTTTTACGTATTTCTTTACAAAAGTTGTAGTGCGGTATTTAAAGGGCAACTCCGGCGATTTTTCGACCGTACTGAGTTAATGATTTAGTTATATTTCTGAAGGCTTGACCATCACAGTACGCGATCACATTTTTTATTGTACAATACGCAAGCAATGATTTTAAGTAAGCAATAAACGTATCAAAATTGAAACTCCCGCGCGTAGCCCGGAGAGAAGTGTCTTGCTTGACGTCAGATGATGACACAGGCGTGCAGCCGCGCTACTAGGCTACTGTAGCCGCGTTGCACGCACTCGCTGCCGTTCTACTGACGTGTGCGATCGTCAATCGCTGTCAAGTACGGCACCATGTGAAACATGTGATGTCGGTTAGTAGCCCTCGATGTCATTGAACAGGGACAGCTAGGACTATAGTCAGCCAAATGCAAAAAAAAAAAAAAAAAAAGGCCAGTGAGGGCAGAACGAGCGAGCGATCTTTAATGAGACTAAATTAATGCCATATGCAGCATAAATTCCCTAGAATTTTTAAGCCATTTATGCACTCACAAACCCGATGCAAGTGGCCGGCATATATGAGGGCGACCGATCATTACTACAAATTCCCATTTATTTTTTCCTCGATGCCGACCCTAAATCCGCCTCGCTGCGAGTGAGATTATTGTCTACATAGCAATACCCCTTCCACATGGAAAACTTAATGTCATTCCCAGCGAATGACATTTGTTCCATTTAATATCATCTCTTTCTATGGGCTTGTAAAGGACCAAAACTAATGCCTTTTGCAAATAAGGCATGCATAAAAATTGAGTATACACAAAATTTTATACGCCTTCGATATATTACGAAAATGATTGCGCTCTCAGCGAAAACCGTTTTCAAATTCCCGTTGACGTCTTACATACCATACGTAACCATTACGAAGCTCAGCGGCGGTATCGGCGTTTGTTTACGGAAGGGAAGGTGCTCCGAGCCCGGATGCAAACTTTTAAAGCGCACGGACTGGCCATGCAGTTTCAACTACGTGCACTTCGCGCACTAAAGCAATTTAAAGAACAACAAATCATATAGGCATTGCCTATAGTGTGCCGATCGACGGATACAACCTTCGAGATTACGTGCAGCATGTAGCTCCGTTCCGTCCTCTCAGGATCGTTTGCTCGGGGTAATAAATGTAATGCGGTACATCAAAATATGACCAACCTCAGCCGCAACAATAAAGACGACAAATTCGCAACAGTTGCCGCACTGAACGCAGCGAGCTTACCGCAACGGTGCTGCCCGCGAGAGCGGCGGACAACGGCGCTGTTTCACACCGAAGCCGCTGCGGACGAAGCTTCGGAATTGATCAGCGCTATAGTAAATGGTCTGTTCGTGGATCAGCCTCGCTATCAACCTAACTGTCGCAGAGTAAAAGAAAGTTGTAATCTCTGCGACGATTAGCAGTGGAGCTAGAGTACTAGATCGAATGAGCTGAGCGACAGATCGGTAGCTGTGAGCTGCGAGCAGAAATTCGCCTGTATCGCAGTTATCCCCAGAATCTCATTACATATCAGCAATCCTCAGTAAGCTTTTTTTTTACAATAATTTATTCAATCACGTATTTATGAGATCAGCAGGGGTGAGATCAGCGGCGGTGGCTCGCAAACAATTCGCCGTGCCGGCCCCGGCGAACTGCGGCAGGCGGTTTAGCTTATGTCGTGTGTGCAAAGATCGTCGACGCAGCATCCGATTTCAATAATCGACTAGTACTTGAGAGACCAAACTCTTCTATCAGAACAATCCTGTGTTGGTAGCAGGCCCGCGTGAAACGTTCCGAGCATACATACGTTCAACAGTAGGGTAAGTTGAGCGAGTTGGGTGTCGAAATTACCACACATAAAAGAGCCCCTTGTACACTCTTAATCTGGTTCCACATAGCTTCCAGTTATAAGTACGACATTTAAAAAAGTTCCGCTTGTAAAATGGACTTTTTTAACAGTTCCACTTGTAATTGGAACGTACATGGAACCAGACTGAGAATGTGTAGCTCAACAGAAGGGTAAGTTGGGCGAGTTGTAGGTTGTTCATGGTGGATTGACGCCAGTCCCGTGTTTTCTTCTCTTTGTCTTTGAGTTAAACAATGCCCACCAATCCACCATAAACATACGTGCGTTCTCATGTGTAGAGGGGGCGCCGGATTGCGCGATTCAATTTGCCGCGAAGGTTTTCTCTTTTTTTTTTTTTCATGAAATCGGTGGTAAATCAGCGTGTTGTTTTTCGTAAAATAACTCGGTGCAGCCAACAACACAACACTAGCTACCCCCCATCGCTGCAAAGAAATCCATTAAAGTACGAACTGAAACTACAAGACAAGTGATTTCAAGATCTATGCTGTTGGCAAGCAAGCTGTCGGTCGTGCCTGCGTCATGCCAGGCTGTTTCTCAGTAGCGCCACCATTGCCTTGTCCGTGGCAGCAGCACCTCATAGGATCGTACAGGCGACGCCACACCGTACAAGCCGCGCCCAGAAGGGCCGTTGCATTGTCGCCGGCGTCTGCTCGAAAACCCCTGTACGACTGTGACATCATCAAGCACAGTGACGGTCTTAAACATTTCCTGTCTGGCTGCGTGAGTCGCGGGTCCCGGAGCGCTATATTTAAAATTACTTTGTGGAAAAGCTAAAGCGTCCTTAACTCTGCTTTTTGGAACACAAACATGTTGACGTTGAGAACATCTGGTTCAAATTTCGTTTATCTGAGAGCATGGAAAAATTGCCGGAGTTGACCTTTAAAAGCAAATAAGAAAATACCACTTTTGCACCCACAGGTTTCATATAGCGTGGCCAGCGTCCACATTTATGGGCAAATAGAAACGAAAATAAACAAAAAAAAAATGCCAGTAGTTTACCAACTGCGGTAAAGAGACGAATGACTAGAGCTTTGACGAAGTGAGGCTTCTGTATGAGATCACCCAAAAAATTGGCCTAAGAGTGCTTGGATAGAGTAGAGTCTGGCTTCGTTTATACAGGGTTTTCAATATTTGGGTGCTGGGATTTAAAACATTCCTATGCAAAATCTCCTACTCATTCGAGTTAAATAACGTTCACAAAGTAGCAAAATATCGTCTACGTTATCTGATAAGTGATTCAACATTGGAACTTGCCTAGATTTTCCGAAATCGAGAAAAGACTGCTCTCGGTGGCGTGCACAATTTTCGCAGAAGAGAGTCGAAAAGCTATTTTAACATGGTGCGTCATCTGTCGGGCAGCGAGGCAAGCGCGCCAACGGCCGGGATGGAGCTTGTCTCACTGCTCGACAGATGACGCATCACGTTAAAATAGCTTTTCGATTCTCTTCTGCGAAAATTGTGCACGCCACCGAGAGCAGTTTTTTCTCGATTTCGAGAAATCTAGGCAAGTACCGATGTTGAATCACTTATCAGATAACGTAGACTATATTTTGCTACTTTGTGAACGTTATTTCAGCTCGAATGGGTTAGTAGATTTTGCATAAGAATTTTTTAAATCCCAGCCCCCAAATATTCAAGACCCTGTATGTGCACTTTGGCTCACGATAAACGCTTTCCATCTTCCGTAGTAACAAAATGCTAAAAATCAAAAGAAAGAATTTATACATGCATGCTATGATTATGGTCTGCTTGCGTGTGCAGTGGTGGTCAATAAGGTTAAAATCAGAAACAAGTTTTAGAGATACAATCCTGTCATTTCTCTGGCCGCTATTATGCATAAAACGACGTGGTGCAGGTTGACGCGCCTAGTGGTCTATGATACGCTTAACGACGTTTCATGGCCAAATTATCTAACACCTACCACTACCGTTTAGATTAAATCAGCCGCAACTGCATATCAGTGCTTAGTCAGCTGACGGTTGCTAAATGTGGCTTTCAACATATCACATATCGCAGAGGGAGTTCTATTTACAGCGATCCATACAGGCGCGTCTAGTGGGCAACTTTGCATTCCGAAGCATAAAAACACAAAAGGGCCATTACTGAATCATTTGAACTTCTTCGTGGCATTCATTTGTTGTCGTGGACTCGAAGTGCAGGAAATAACTAATCTGGTTAAGGTGGTTGCAATTTTGTTATCATCACTGTCCATATTAATGTAATAAAAAATACACGGGTAAATATAGGCTGTGTGCATTTTCCACTTGTCCTTTTCTAGACAGCATTATTCTATATCCTGTGCAATAACTTTTCACATTTCGAGTCATTCGTAATAATCAGGGTCGTATTAAAGAGCCATGGCTGTAATGCCGTCCTCTCTTTGCTCCTTATTTTGGTTCTTATTTAATACCCCCAGTCGCTCATCATTAATTTGCTTCTCGACGAACCGATTACTATCGAGTTTTCTTAAGCATGAGTTTCTTAAGCTTCCGCAGCCCAAGATTGACCCCTGCGCTGGCATCCCTTCCGCTAATACGTGAAATATGTCGAAATAAAAGTGGGGCAGTCGAAATTAATTAAGTTTGATTATGTGGTTGGCGAAACTGTCGTAATTCATTTACCAGTCGAAGCAGCTCCCGGCTCAAGCAATGGTAAACCAATCCCTTCATCTCATCGGACGCACTTATCAGCTGACTGGTTTCTACGACCTGCGCTTTGCGACGCACTTAGCGTGTTTCGTGTCGAAGGGCTGCCTCAAAAACTGGCCAAGAGCAAGAGTTGGTGTCGGCACCTTGAACACACTGCCGCGCTTCACAAATAATGCAGTCATCTGTTCGGAACTGGCGCCAAAAAGATTTAAGCTGTGTTTGGTTGCGTCCACGTAACGTCTTGTAATTCCTACTGACAGGCGCCTGCGAATTTCTTGTGCCGGAGTGGCACAGAGCGAAGCCTTCTAAATATAATCCAGAACCGCTGCTGCTCCGAATTAGGTGCTCCTTAGGACATGTGTTTGTAACTACACGTAGCCTTTCCCAACAGCTGACATTTTGCATTGTTCCTTGTTTCTGATCAGGAATGAGCGAAACACAAACAGCGCGGTCTTCTGAGAAGCTTGACGTCATTCTTTTTCGAAGAAGGAGCCTCGGAAAATTCTGGAGCTTCGGCGTTAACCTGGAGAGGGTAAAAGGCGAAGGGGACAAGTTCTACTACATGGTAGAGGTAAGAGCTATGCTCAGTGGTGAGCGGAATTGGGCGGCAAAGAACGCAAATAATGAAATATCTATTTTGATGTCATCCAAAGAGAACAGCAATTGGCAGCTTCTTCTTTTGCTATGCTTTGGTAGGCCTAAAATAATTTAGCCCTGCGGCATTTGCACTGTGCACAGAGGCCGTGGCGCTTAGGAGAACGCCGCCAGCAGGTCGCTCAGCAGTAACGAACATGGCATTCTCGAAAACTTTCAGGTTATGGAAGCTGCATATATGATAGCAGTCGCAACCCGCAACACAGCTCCACGAAATCCTCGTCGAATGCATCCAAACACAATCACAGATATTAACTGATAACATGGCTCCGAGGAAGATTTCTAGGAACGAATTGCGCTTCCGCGCTAGTTGCACTTTGCTCCGGAAGCAAATCATTTTTGACAACTTTAAAGCGTATCCACATCTGTGTCAAGCTTCCTCCAGCCATTTCGCCAACTGATGAGCCTTCCCGAAATTCTAACCGTTCGGATAGAGTAGATTCTCGCAAAATTGTTGCTTGCTTCTGCCTTAGGGTATCGTAGCAAAGAAATATGGCTCCCGCGAAGTGCTGCGAAGGCAAGAAGCCCACTAATATTGCGGTTAAAAGTCTACTCACTAATTGGACTTCTTTATAACGCTCATTTGGGAATCTATAGGATCTTAGAAATAGCTACGGATAATCTATGTAACAGATCCAGTGTACACAGGCTGAACAGTTCCCGCGTTGTCTTCAACATGATCTATTTTGCTAGGCAAAACCTCTGCTCGCGTTTCTTTGCCTTTTCTCCCCCTCTGTTCTATACGCGACTCCGACGTTTAGAACGGCGCTCACTTGGCACCGGGATTGAGACTGCGGGCGCGTTCTTCTCTGTGCAAGCGCAGAGCGTGAAGCGCGGCAGCCCCGCCCAGCGGTCGCAGCTGCTCCAGGGAGACGTGGTGGTGGCCGTGAACGGGACGTCAATTAGCAAGTTGCCCCTGCCGCAGGTCAAGAAGCTTCTTAATACCTCCGGTGACCAGGTCATCATCACGGTGCTCTCTTCGAGCGCCTTCCGCATCCTCAACACACGGTGAGCACGTCTCCACCAGCGCACGCTGGGCTACGCTTAATAACGGGAATTAACTGAGTGCTTATCTAGACATCGCCGGTGCTACCGTGAAGAGCTCCAGGTGGGTCAGAGGGCACGCAAAAGTACTTCACACTTCATATTTATCAGTTGGCTGCAAGAATATGGTTTCTGCAATATTGCAGGAAAGTTCATTCATTCAAAGAGGATTATTAGATTAAACAGCAGCACTTGCAAAATTGACTAGAAGCATTCTGGTACTTTTTCTCGTAAAACTAAGTGACTGTTATGGTACCTGGCACACAGGTTTAGATTTCTTTTTCTCGTGACCTTGAATGTTATTCATTGCTTTCCAGGCAACCTCTGGTCGCTGCTGGGTAACAGCAATCAGCAAAAAGGGGCTCATAATATCCAAAATTCGCTTGCCTAAGTTCACAGTTTACTTCACCTCTGATGTTATTAAACTATTTTATTGTCGTTTCTAAGCGTGTTTCTAAGATCGAATGGTAAATCGGATTTTGTTTTTAATTGCTTTCAATGCTTATGAGTAACCCACATGGCCATCACCGTCGGCGGAACACGTTATCTTGTAATTTCTGTGACTGACCGCTAGCAGCTTTCGTCTGATGCTGCCGCCGCGCTGGCGTCCAATCAAATGAAATGGGGAATGGAAGCCTACCAGTGCGGAGGTGCAAGCTCACATGCAAGCTGTCTCAATACGGGCGTTGTCAGTAGATGTCTGTGCCGCCCAGAGGTCGTCGATAGAGAGCTGTGTTGAAGATTGCTTTTTATGACATGCATGTCTTATATACCCATGTCATAGGTTCGAATGAGCTTTGTAAACTCATTCGCATTCGATCGCGGATCCAATGTGTACTCTCGACGCCCGATATGGAGCAGTAACATGCAACGTGATAAATATTCTGCACACAGTCAAAGTTAAAAATTGTATTTCTTGCATTTTGTTTTAAAAACATAATTTAGGTGTAAAACTATTCGCACTGAAAGTCATTACTCTCGATCAGAGCAGCGTCCCAGTCATGCCAGCGACTCGCGATCATTGGGCTTCTCTGTTCCTTGGTGGCTGCTTGTGGTCGTGCGTTTATCTCGGAAATATTTAAAGCTTAACCTTTTGGGCGTCAATTGCATGCTTTACTTGTCTCCGCGCGTAGCCGCACCGTGTATCCGCGCTCCGCTGTGTCAGCCATATTGTTTGTTTACATTCATACGATTTGTAGGTGACTCGATACTTGGCTTGGTTTTTGATGGCCGAAGTGCTAAAGCACAGTTGGAAATAATGTTTCTCATTGAGAATGATCACACAGAAGTGTTTTAATCAGCTTTAGAAATGCTAAGCAATGGTTACAAAAGGCCTTTTATGCGCACTGACGTACCTTAACTGCAATATTTTTTATCACTGACCGTAATTGCTATCACTTGCGAAGGACATGTGTGACAGTGTAGCACCGAAAGAAACCGAATGACATTCGATGCATCGAATGACATTAAATCTGCTAGTGTGAGAGCGATATCAGTCAACACTCGCGGTTTTATCACATGAAACTGGTAATCATGAGATGGAGCAAAGTACTCATGACACTGGTACTAAAACGGACAATAAAAGTTGCTTAATATAATGTGTGAGCTTGTATAGGCTTTAACGGGAACGTGACTAAACATTTCACTCATACGTTTGCGAAAGAGCACTTGTGAAGCCATTTGAAAGGGCTGCCCCCTTCTGCTCTGCGCGAAAAAAGTAATGGACGGTTTCTTGGCTTTCTTAGCAGGTGTGTGCACCTTAAGTGGTAGGTGTCGGGCGTACACGTGTCTGAAAAGTTTTTTGAATTCGTCATAGGCATAGTTTTCGCTATGGTTATTATTCATGGATGACCAGTCTTTTCTAATGATTTCATGTTTAAATGCCTCAAAGCCATATTAGAACAAGAAGAAGGAGAAGAAGAGGAAAAAAATGAAGGAGAAAGAAGTAGTAAGAAGAAGAAGGAAGAAGAGTACACATTATGAAAGAGAACTGAACAAGAGTTGAGGAAGTGGTTCAGTTTGTAAGCCAAGCCAGTTTCGACAATGGGACTCGTCTTTGTCTAGGGACACGGGGACCTATCTTAGCAAAGACAAAGACAAATTTCGTTCACAAACAACATCCCATTGAAAACATGCCCTTATCCAGAATTTCTGGATGTGAATGAGTGCCGGGCATATCGCACAAGCTGGGAGCTCTGGCGCGTTTGCTGCCAACCTCCGCACTCCGAGCTGAAACGGGCACCCAAACACATAGTTTAGATATGTCCGATGTCCCATGCTAAATGTAAACCAAGCGTCTTAGCCCCGTGAACACAAATCAGAACCGATGCGAGTCGCCTGGCCTAGTCTGCGACATATATTTTTTATTCTCCGAAGATAATTAGTGAAGGTTAATAATCTAACTCTTTATGAGTTAGCTTTCGGCATCAGGTCTCAATGCAGATGATGTAAGCCCTATTGAAAAATTACTGTGTATGCACCAAGGTACTACTTACGCAGCTTTGTTTATGGACCTAAATGAAAGCTTTCCCGTGATCAGCTGCTGTGCATATTTATCACCCAGTGCCCATGCAAAGCCTAGTCTAGAAGTGCACGCTAAAGAAAAGTGGACTTTATTTTTGTAGATGCGCTTTGTATTGCACAAGTAACCAGTTTTACGTGGAACATTTAATTTTATTGCTCGAGTCGTCTATTAAGCGCGGTGAAAACACTGCTTTGCGTAAACGGCGGCTTAGTGCAAATATTTTATTTACCTGTTTTTCAAGATGATCTACAACTTCTGTATGCACACTTTGTTCCTGGAGCCAGTGATTACAAAATTACCTAAATTAGTCTCGGAGTTAGCGGTTAGTCATGAAGAACAAAAATATACTGCCTACTAACCCATACTTTCAAAAGCACATAGTAGATTTCATTGGGCTGGGCATACCGACGTTATTAAAACCTTGCTTACATTTAGCTGGGGCACCCGATGGACTGTCGTGCTGAGGCATGGGCCCGCGTTCCATCGTTACCACCGAGATTTTGACGAGATAAGCCCACCCCAGAGCCTACGTCACGACGGCGGATGGGCGATAAAACGCCAGGAAATGAAGGTCCGAGGGCAGATCTAAGTCGAATCACGTGGCGTTCCTTCGCCACTTTCCCAAAGCCCGTGCGCGCAGATTCATTTGCTGACTCTTTATCGCCCCTCCGCTGTCGTGACCTCTGCTTGCAGCGAAGGTCATGCACCAGTCTTATGTTCTCAGTGGTGACGGTTCCATAGACTGCTATGATCTACTTGTAATTTCGGGTAGATTTGTCATACGGCAGTGGTTCAGTGGCGAAGCCGAGGGCTTTCGATTCTTCGCGGAAAGCGGCCGCAGCATTGGCTTATTGCCTGCATAACGCAGCCAGTGGTTGGCTGGAGCATACGGCGAGTGGCGATGACTATCGCTGATGGCAGGACTGCTACCTCGTGATTTTTGTCACTTACTCCTTTCACCCGATGCTGCCATCATGTTGATGCCTGACCAAATGAAATAGGAAATGACAGATCATGGAATACAGCCTGTGGAGTATAGATATAGTGCCCGCGATATTATATATTTTTCAAATGCTCAGGATTTGGTCCTTTGGATCACTTGTATTGCAGAACAAGACTGAAATATTTGTGGTGTTCCGAACATTTGGCTTTGTCTAGGATATGTCCATCGCATAAAAAAAAAAAGAAATTCGATGCTCGGAGAAAAGTTCGTCTTTTTCTTCTGCTGCGTGCTCATGCTTATTGGTTCTACTGTGACAATTGCTGCTCTATCGCCTGTTGAAATGGATATGAATCCTTTGCTTTTTCTGAGCGCGACTGTGAAACTTGCTCACTCCCTCCTTTTTGAGCGCTCCTAGGAGGGAAGTAAATTATTCGATTATTAATATAATGTGCAGACGCGAGCAGGCTCCTATAGGAGGAACCATGAAACAGCTCTTCGCGGCACTAAACTATCTTGGATGTCTGCGGCTACTGAGACTCCGGTGTCCAATATATGCTGCAACTTTTCTAGTGGCTTTGGGTATTTAACCATTAAGAGTCTTGGGAGGATGTGTAGACTGAGCTCTCTTCGTTAATATACTGAATATAGTTCACGATCAGCCACTGACGAAACCTTGCATTTGCGAAAACCCATATTTCTGCTCCTGGTTTGTGTGTGTGTGTGTGTGTGTGTGTGTGTGTGTGTGTGTGTGTGTGTGTGTGTGTGTGTGTGTGTGTGTGTGTGTGTGTGTGTGTGTGTGTGTGTGTGTGTGTGTGTGTGTGTGTGTGTGTGTGTGTGTGTGTGTGTGTGTGTGTGTGTGTGTGTGTGTGTGTGTGTGTGTGTGTGTGTGTGTGTGTGTGTGTGTGTGTGTGTGTGTGTGTGTGTGTGTGTGTGTGTGTGTGTGTGTATGCGTGCGTGCGTGCGTGCGAAAGTCAGAGTGAGGTGTCGATTTAACCGTTGGTGGTACTTGACTTCCTGCTTTGTGAGACCACTGAGTGTCATTTGGCATCAACTGATCGTCGACTGAAGGATGCTATCTTGACTATGCCAAGCGTATTCCACAGTGTAAGTTATCGCTTCATTGTTATTCTGGTGCTATAGTGCTTGCTGGTCAGCGAAACTGTCATCATTTTGAAGCGAAAGCTTCATTGGGCGCGATGCAGAGATTTCGCCGTGGCACCAATTTCCACCGTGGTTGCACCGCTCTTTCCACTTTCACTCACAACTTCCTCCCTTCCCTCACGGCGCGGCCTAAGTGTCCAGAGAACAAGTGGGGCAGATACTGCGCCTTTCCTTTCTTATGAACCAAATAAAAACCTAGAGGCAACCCTGGTATGTGCGATGTCACTTTAAACAACTTTGAAGGTCAAAGGTACGTGCTTGCCCCCCCCCCCCCCCCTATGTACAATATGCAGAACAAATATGAAAACATAGTTAGGTGTAGGTGGCCGCGATTCCTTGGCGTCCACGCGAAAGTATAAGGCTCCTTCCTATCCCCAAAACCTAATTTACGTGCCGTCAGCGTCATGGAGGTTTTCACCTTGAACAACCTTTGATGTCAAAGACAGATGCTGTGCCTTTCCTTTCTTATAAACCAATGTACAATATACAAGAAAAAAATATGAATATTGACCTGGTAGGTATAGGTGTCCACGATTCCGTGGAGTCCAATCAAAAGCATAAGGCTCCTTCCTTTCCCCAAAATTTAATTTAAATAAACATTATGAAAAAACTGCGGATTGAAAAGCGGGCGTTAAACAGGCTATCGATTCAATACTGAGCTTTCGCTCTATCACTAGGTTCAAGCCATGCTTAAACCCCCATAATATTTGTTTTTACTTGTTTTATCCTGTATAAGTGGTCGGTCTCCTGATTCTCTATGCTATTTTCGGACCTACACTCACTGTGTTCTGGAAATGTTCCGTTCCTCTTCCTTGTTGAAAATGATACCACCGGTACCAGCATAGGCTTTGAAAGCGAACGTCGCTGTGCTCTGCATTAGTCGGCCGCCTTCTCGCCTTTCCATTTCATAGGCGATAATCGAAAATTGGCTGTGGAGCTTAAAATTTTCCAACACAACGTGATCTTTGACTGTGACATCGACTTTGCTCCTTTCATAGCCCTATTCATCGAGCGATACTCGCAATCACTCGGGCAGATGTACTAAAGTTCATGCGAGTATTTCCGACCACCGGGCAAATCGGGTACGATCGACAAATCGTTGCTTTAATAACTGAAGACATGAGAGGCGCATCTCGGCAACCTTGGCCTAGTCCTTTCTTGGTCAATTTGAATGACAAACAGGCCGCTTTCGTGGCAATGTTTCAGAGGTGTTTGATAAAGGCAGTTCTTGGGCGAGCTTAATAATTTTTTCAAAACATTCTTCGAGCTATGTATGATCACCTTACTTGTGGTGTGTTTCGGTGTATGCTGTAAAAGATAGCCACTGTTATATTTTATTTGCACTCGTGGGTTCGCTTTTTACTTCCAAATAACACAATTGCAACCGAAGTAGCATCTGATATGGAACACGATGAGTCGCCCTTGTGCCTACCATCCGACAATCTTACTTCGGAGACTTATTTGCAAGTACCATGTGATGTGGAACGCAGTGAGTCACCCATGTGCCTATATGACAATTGTCATGTAAAGTTTGGTTTGGTTTGTTGGGTTTAACGTCCCAAAGCAACTAAGGCTATGAGAGACGCCGTAGTGGAGGACTCCGGAAATTTCGACCACCTGGGGTTCTTTAACGTACACTGACATCGCACAGCACACGGGCGCCTTGCTTTTCGCCTACATCGAAAAGCGGCCGCCGAGGCCGGGATTCGATCCCGCGTCCTCGGGAACAGTAGTCGAGGGGTAATTGTCATGCAAATTAAGGTTGCTGGACGGCAACTGAGAATTTCCTTTTATGCGAAGCGTGGTTGTCATGGCGCGTTGCGCAGGAGAGACATACAGGCCATCCTCAGCTCGTGTCGCCGTGAAACAATCCTTCTTCGAGCGGTACGCGGCGGATGCACGGGAGGCGGCAACGGGTACGGCTTCAAGACGATGGAGGTGAAGACGTACAACGAGCAGCAGAAGAGCCACACCAGGTACCACATTGTCCAGGTAACACGCGCGTCTCGCTACGTCATCACGTAACGCGCGCGAAGGCTGTTGGCGCAGCGGAAAAGCTTCTATTCAATGGCGCCGTGTGCGAGCAGCTGTCCTCTATGTATTAACCTTTTGTCCACTTGCTTCAGATAGTATTCTTTGCAAGAAACATCTCAGCGTTATCAGCGAGCCTTTCTTTTTCTTTTTTTTTTTTGTCACCGCTTCCACCGTATGTTTCAATTTCGAACATCATCTGAACGAATGCCATCTTACACGGCGCCCTGTTATCTGAGCCAAACCTTTCGAAATGTATTCTCGGCGTGCTTCAGAGATGCCTCATTTCAACTCAGTCTCTATTATATAAACCTGGTATAGCCGCGAAAGATGTTATAAAAATGATGCAGCTATAATAAAGCCCAGTATTATATCGTGGAATCTGGAGTGTCATAAGGCCCCAGAAATTATCGGGTTAATTTAACTGCCACCCGCTACTTTTGGCATGCGGCAAAGCGACCAAGAGAAATCTCCCTCTCTATTTTAGTAGAGGGACGAGAGCGCTGGAAAACTGACAATGTAGAGAGAGAGAGAGAGGAGGCAAAGGGTGTCTATAGTGGCTTGCATGAAAGTTATACCAAGCGCGGCCGAATGCGCAACCGAAAGTGCCTGTCACGGGAGGAAAAACCCCGAGGATGGCTAGTGCGGCTGGAGGCTGTAATGACAAAGGCGGAGGAATGCGCAACCTCATGTATAGTTCCACGGCACAATGCAGAGCTATATATACGGCTAAAGCAATGCTGTTACAGCTTTCGCCGATTCATGTGCTATATAAGCTGGCACGCCTTGCTTAACGTTTTTCATATACTTGTAAAACATATAATTAATACTGGTGTCTTATTACTCTGGAAACACATCGCATGTATGAATAACATTGTATCATGTCTCTTTTATGCGGTTTTCTTGTTTATTTCTGCACTCAGACAATTATAAGAGTTTTGAAACATTTCGCGACAATAGCAGAGCACCAATATGAGCGCAGGTAATTAATTTTAATCCGAAGGGACTCCACAACTAATGCAGGGGTACACCAAGCAGTTGTGGTACTTTTTATGGCTGAAAATTTTTGTTTCGTCTCGCAGGTACTTGTTATACCGATCTCAAGTGTGTTGCTGCGTTTTTCGTACCAGATAGACGTTCGCTGCGTTTTTAGAATTAAAGAACGCCTGAATATATCTGAGGCGGCTGGCTGTAGAGCACAAGTTAGAGCATGGACTGGTGAAACAATCAAATGTAGAAGTTTCTGTCTCTTGGAGATTGCACGTCCTGACAAGGCTTACTCTGTACACTACTTAGTATGAATGCAGGAATGTACAGGGTCGTACACTATCAGGGCGAACACGCGAAGCGGTGGTCGCGCTCTTCGAAACGCCATTGCGTTCAATACAGCAGCATATTGAAGTAAAATAGTGTCGACATTAAGGACCTGGATGCGTTGGTTCACATGACCTGCCATTTAGCTTCACTGCGCGCCCGGGTCGGAGGCAATGGCTTTTTGAAGAAAGCGGCCATGTGCTCGCGTGTTCGCCCTAATAGTGCACAACCTTGTACTTGACGAGATTTTCATTATTTTGCGTGGTTTGTAGGCAGCCGAACAGAGCGCACTGCCAAAAGAAATCACACCTCCGATTCGTCTTGCCACGCTCGTCCATCCATTTTAGTTCGGGTCGCCCGTGTTTCAGTGTTGTTCCGTACCAGCACCAAAACTTTCCTTGCTTTGATACAAAAATATATTTTTCTGGTCATTTTTCAATGCAAGGTTCAAATATCTGCTATTTCACGTGTTTTTAGTACTTCTTGCTGCTCATCATCATTGATAATGGCCGAAGTGCAGGGATTCTCCAGGCACTACTCCTTGTGGCTAGTATTGAACTGTTAGCGATCTGTCGCGTACCTAAAACCAGGCTGCCCAGGGCGCAGATTTGGCTGCCATCGGAGTTAACCGTTCAAAGAAGGTGCTAAGCACCCGTTTGCTACTTTTATGCAATCAGAATGTGCAGTCTTTGGCAAAAGTTACCTGGAAACGCGGCTTGTTCCTGAATCGCTTAGAGAAGCAGTTATTGCTCCCTTGAAGCTCTGAACCTGTGAAAAAGAAAGAAAGCCTTTTTCCTCCCCTTGTCGCACGATTTTTTTTTTTTTGCAAGCCGATATTTTACGAAGGGAGTATCTCGTACGCGAATTTTATAGTTCATAATTGTATCAGGTTAACATGAGTGCCGTATACTGAAATTGGTTGACCATTCTGGAGGCCAACACCCTACCTACACTAATTGAAAAAAAAAAAATAAAACATTAAGTTTGGGTTCGTAATTATAATGGTAAAAGTCGTCCAACTCAAGCCTAACCCGCCAGTGGTTGTTGAGGGCATCGGCATAGCACATCACAACATCGGTATATGCAACGCCACCATGAAATGTGCGCCGGGGTGGGCCCGCTAATTTTCTGCCCAGAGAAATGATCTCAAGCGTAAAAACGCTAAATAAAAGGGAACATGAGACAAGAAGCGAGATGGAATCGCCTTTTCATGCGGAAGCGTTAATGTGCCATTCGCCTCAAGCCTGTCGCAGTTGACATTTAAGTGTCGCGAGCAAACTAGCAGTTAACAGCGGAACCCAACAGTGAAGTCTGTGCTTTGAAGCGCCCGTAGCTTGTGTGTGTATGTGTGTTTACGTAACGAAAGACTTGGATGCAACAGACTTGGATATAACGAAACCAAGATATAGCAAATACTCGGATATAACAAAGAACCTCAGGTATGAGGAAGGATTCAGATGTAATGATGTTTATTTTAACTCAACGGCCAAGAATGACAACTCATGACTCAGCAAAATTAGAATATATGTTTGGCTCAGTAAAATTAAAAATCACTAAGAATGAATCAGCAGAAATTAAATGTGGCGTGTCTTTCGCGGATTCTAAACGACGAATCTCCATAGAATAATTTGCTTCGATTGATAAATCACAATGGACGCAGTTAAACAAAGGGGTGAAGGGCATTCCCATATTATTGGTCACTGGGCTGCTCTAATAGCAAAGGGTAGTTGACGACGGCGCACCTTAACAGCCCAGTCAAATTGGCTTCTCTGAGGGTCGTGAAAAAGTCTATAGAAACCGGTTTTATTGGGCTGTTAAGGTGGGCTCTTAAAACTGTCCGACGCAATTAGTCGTAATGTTGAGAACAGCTAGTGCACTAGGTAATAAAAAATTGAAAGCACAACAGAACCGGCACTGGAAAAATGCGAAAGTGGGAGGGTATATATAGTTGCTGCGGCTGTTGGGACACTATAGACGCATCATCATCTGTGTTTTTTTAATTCTATTTTTGTTATGTATTTCGTTATTTCATTTTTGGTTTTAATGATTTTATTTCTTTCTTTCTGTCAGCGCCGCCTAGTGTCTTTACGCTGGAAAAGGACAATTATGGACACGTTCGCGGGACGTTGGCGTAGAATAGCTGTTGGTGCGCTCGGCCGCGACATGGAAGGATGGTAGTTCGATTCCTGGCGTGGACACAATTTTTTGTATTGTGTAAGAACATCTCACAGGCACTGATAACACGCTCTGATTATGTCATTCATGAACCAAGGGATGATTTCATGTTAACAGGGGCGCTCGACTACGAGCCGTCCTTACAACGACCATAACTTCTGGCCATGGCTGGGCGAACGGGGGCCCGTATAACGGCCCAAAAGGGCTTGCATGAGCTGTCGGAAAACAGTATAGCTTTTGTTCAGGTAATTAGTTGTGTCGCGTATAATGCGCACAAGTTTGAGGCCTAAGCAGGCATACCTCCGAAATCAAAGTGAAACGGCACAGGGGAAAAACACGAAAGAAATATGACGAACCATTGGAATGGGAGTTTCATTATTGTCTCGTAGCAAGGCTTGCTCAGATACGATGGGCTTCGGAATCTTGTACGCAAACCTTACATCTCGTGCAGATGCAGTACATTATCTGCCGCAACGCGGTCAATTCAAAACGCATGCGTCTCATATTGTGACTGTCAGCAAGATATTTAGTCCTCTCTATGTTTTTGGGATTTACGCATGCGCAGAAAGTTGGAAACCTGAACGTGAGCTCGCCGGGCAAGACCATCTACCCAGGAGACATCGTGACGCATCTGGACGACATCCCCGTGGAGTCGCTCACGCAAACAATGATGAAGACAACGCTGGCGAAAATCAAGACCGAGGTAAAGGTGACCATCGCGGCCATCTCGCCTCTGCGCAAGCGGCGACCTTCGTACACACGCCTCCACGAGACCGTCATGACGGACACCAACGTTGAGACGCCCTCTTCGGACGCCTTCGTAAACGACGGCAAGACAGAGTGACTATCCTGCACCAGCGCGTCATCTGTACATTCTGCTCACCCATTACGCTGTTTGTTACTATCACATAGGGGCCACCTCCACAGGGAAATGGTCTTTAGAGTCCCCTAACAACGCTCTTTCAGCGTTTCGTTATTTCTTTGAAAATGAAAAAAGAGAGAAAACCTTTGTATAGTGCCTGAGAAGCCGCTTCCTGAGCCGCGATGAGGTTCTATTGTGCGGCCACGGTTGTAGAGCGCTTCCGACGGAGCAGCCTGCAGTGAGGAGCGGCAGAACTGAGCAAGCTACTTGTATCATCTTTAATTTTTGCCCTTGTCAGCCCGGCAGTCATGGTGCTGTTTGCTTCCAAAGTCAAATCATCCCTCATGATAGCGTTATCACACTCGTGCCATGTGCATGCATCGTGTAAGGCTGGGGCCGAACTCAGAGGCAGAGCTCCTTCTTGCCCGGGTATCTTGGTCCAGTAACGTCTGTTCACTCAGAACCTTCGCAGACCAGTAACTGCAGTGACTCCACACTTCGCGGAAATATGCCTCTATTTTTTTTCACCCTATTTACGGCTTTGTTTGGAAACGCCTAAACAAAAATAACAGTGAACATATTGAGGTTTCAACGTAGATGTAGTATGGGTCCATTGAAGTATCTAAGCTATAAACCATTTGCTTATCCGAAATACAAAATGCAAGTTAAGTGTGCTAGCTAAAGAAAGTAATAGGAGCGATTATTCTTTATGTATAAAACGCCTGAAATAAGACACTCCCATTTGTGCCGTTGTATCAACGGGCCACGTCGATTCACACATCGCTGGGACACGTATACAGCAAGCCTCTGTGTTCTGTGCGCCTTCTTGTGAGGCAGACGTTTACCCACGTCCATGTACACTCAAGTGCGTTGGCTCTGAACGCGGTAATTATGTACGCTCTTTGCTGTGACTTTCTCATAAGCAGGGACTTAGGAGTCTGGAAATGTAAAGGCACGCAACAGAAGCGTTTCGACGCGTGAATAAAGTTTTCATTGAATCCACTCAAACGCTTGTCAGCAACTTGTAACAATTTTCTTGACTATTAGAGCTATTCAGCATGCCTTAATTCACGCATTGCACGCGGGAACTGTTTACAGCGCTGGCAGTTGCCTGTGTTTAGCCGTGTTTAGTTTTTGGTGTTCTTGAAGCTTAGATATATGCGAGCTAGGCGTCTGCGTCTCGTACTTGAACCGAATGCCCTAAGAGCTTCCTTCTCACGCACTGGCGGTCTGCCATCCGCGCTTTAGTTTACTTGTTTCTCCTTTAGACCGCCTTGTACCCCGACTAGGAAAATTGCGGCGGCGCGTCGAGACCAGCATCCGCCTCGCATTCAGGAGTTACCAGGTTCGATCGCACCCACCGGTCTTTGAATGGGTGCATGGTTTCAGACTTGGTGCTCGGCTGTTCTGGAGTGAAATACTTGGAAAAAGGGTCATCGGGTTGCACTGATGGGTCAGTGATACGTCCTGGCACAGACAACACTAAGTCCGTCTGGTGTGGCAGAAGTGGCCCCTTTTTTAGGCCTCTTTCTTCAAAGCTCACTGCTACGGCACTGAAAAGCGCAAGCTCCTTTACCAAGCCAAGCACTCTGGAAAGCCGGACACCTGACGGGTTGGTGACCTGTACACATTTGAATAAACCGGTGGGTATTCCGACCGGCTGCCGAAGTCGAACCCATCACCTCCCGAAGCCGAGGTGGGCGCTATACACGGAGTGATTATAGGCGCCATACCCGAGTTGCTAAAGTGACTGAAGCTCACCCAAGCTGCGCTGCTAACGCGCTAGCGTGATAGCTAACGTCATATTAAAATGTAGAAGCATAGGTTGTTTCGCCTTAACCTCTGTGTCACCTTTGCGACGCCGAACGGTTGATGTGAAACTGGATGGAAAGCTTCCTCGACATTATGAAGATTTTATTGTCTGAGCAGCGTCTCTGGGTTTTGTCCTGTTGACAAGATTACGGGTGCCGCTCGGTGACATGGCGCTTTTCGGCAAGTGCAGTCAGCGGTGCTCCACGTGGAATTTAAACAAGGATCGAGTGTAGAACAGAAGATAAGCAGTTACAGGCGTTATTCTTACATGGCTTGTCGGCAGACCAAAGAGCAACTAGACATGCAGAAATGCACGATAGGCACGAAGACGATCTGTCGCCTGTCACCGATATTCCCCGCTGAACAGCTATTGCCTATCGTTTTCGACCCTCTTGTCGTGACCCAGATTGCGTGTTGTAGGCCCGGTCCGGTTAGTTGTCAGAGCAGGAACAAGGACGAGGCGGCTGGAAACGGACTTTGAAGTGAGATGGGGAACATTTATATACAGTATTTACATGGTAGCGTTTGGTTAGTGGGAGACTGAATAGAGAAACAGGCTCCGTTTTACGACCTCCGACACACACTTGTCTCTAGTTTTTATAGGGTGGATTCCCTAAGTTTCCCAGATGAAAGGCAGGCCAGATTATGAGGGAGTCTCTGTCACCTCTCTCTCCCGCACTCTCACACACGCACACCAACAATGGAATTGAACGGCGGCGCAACACGGAAACGGACACAGACAAGAAGGGGACACCACATGCGCATGTGGTGTCCCCTTCTTGTCTGTGTCCGTTTCCGTGTTGCGCCGCCGTTCAATTCCATCATGCACCAACTCGCCCCCCCAGGCCGTTATTCTGAAACACCAACAATGCTCGCACTTGAAAGGACCGGAAATTGGTCGTTTCCTCTCCTTTGTCTGGTCGTGGACTTGTTGACATCGTCGGGCGGCATTCAAGGAGGCAACTTAGCCGAAAGCTGTCCCCATGGCCCACTACGGGAAGAAAGGGAAGAATGCACGCCCGCTCTCGGTAGTGTAGCGATGCTCTACACTTAAAGGGACCGGAAATTGGTCATTTCCTTTCCTTTGTCCGGTCGTTGACTTGTTAGCGGCACCCCTGGTATGCTCCACACTTGAAGGGACTGGAAATTGGTCGTCTCCTCTCCTTTGTCCGGTCGTCGTTCTTAAGATCCGACGCGGTGGTCTCCGCAGCTCGTCCGATTCCAATAGCTCATCCGTCGCCAGGTAGAGGCCTCGAAAGGGGCTACACCTGATCGGTGTTTTCCGAAGAGGCCGCATCAGCTGTGCTTGTCTCCGGTTCCCTCTTTTATTCAGAAGTGAGATGCCTGCAGGTCAAAGATCTCAAGTAGGGCAGAGTGATGTCTGCACAATACCCCCCCGGCAGGACCAGAGCACCGCCACCTCTTGAGCTGTGCTAGGCAACCAAAGAACAAGCTTAAACTATAGGCTGGAAGAGTCTACGGGCGTCCGGTGGAGAAAGCTGCTGACCAAACCGACGCGGGCGATTTATTCACGCCACTCTTTGCAATTTTGGATGAAATTCTGGTAACAAATAAAGACCGCAGCTGCCGTCGTGATATCCGGACAACGGCTGATAACATGAATATCGAGAGATGAACCTACATCATAAAGCTACACTAGGCATATGCTAACCTCAAATGATCAAGTGCTATTAAATAAAAAAATTCTGAAAGTGATTTTGGCAAGAAAACTGGACCCCTTGGAGCAAAAAAGGTTACACTCACAGGAGCGACTGGAAGCTATCACTTTGCATAGCGGAAAAAGCTTCGGCTGAGACCGTCAGCATTCCAATTTTCCTTAACCCTACGGTAGCACACTTCAAAATTATGCTGCTGCAGGGGGAGATCTGAATCGCCACTTACCCTCTCAAGAACTTCAGTAAAAGAGGTTGTACCCCTACCGGGAAATACTAAATCGGTCTCTACCCCTTCGGGTGCATTCAGGGCTAGCTTGACGATCGCCTTTCTTTGTCGATAAGGTTTCATGAGGTTGCAGTGGTAAATTTTACCTCTTTTCGCCTACCAGGCACCTTTACCGCATAGTTGGTTTCCGAAATTTTATCCACAACTTCTGCTGGTCCCTCCCACTGCACATCAAGCTTGTTTGCTTTGGATGCGGCCAGCAGCATTACCTTGTCTCCTGCCGAAAGCGATCGCTGCCGCGCGCCACAGTCGTATAGAGTTTGGCTTTCTGCTGGTCCGATCTCATGTTGACTTCGACAAGCTCTCTGCATGACTGAGCCGTTCAAGCAGCTGAACATATTCGAGAACGGTGGGGTCGTCGCCCTGGCCCTACCAGGATTCGCTCAGCATGCGAAGGGGTGACCTGAGCGATCGGCCGTATACCAGTTCAGCTGGACTAAACCCGGTGGCTTCATGCGGTACGGAGTGCAGCGCAAACATTGGAAGTCGGCAAACACGCTTCCCAGTCTCGGTGATGCTAGTAGCACAATGCCCTGAGAACTCTTTTAAAGACCGAATGCCACGCCTCTACGCTGTTACCCTGAGGGTGTCTTACAGAGCTGTGCAGTATGCGAATCCCGCATTTTTCTAGAAAGATGCTAGTGAGCACACTCGTAAAAACACTGCCTTGGTCGCTTTGCAGCTCGGCAGGGAAACCCACCCTAGAAAACACCTGCAATAGACCGTCTACATTTCCTACGCTCAGCTCCTTCAGAGGAATCGCCTCAAAAAACTTTGTCGCTGGGCAGATGATCGTTAAGATGCAGCGATAGCCCGAAGCGGTCACAGGTAGTGGACCGACAACATCCACCACAAGGCACCGGAACGGCTCGCTGATCAGTGGCGCAAGTTTCAGAGGTGCCTTCTGTTTATCCTGTGATTTTCCCACCCTTTGACAAGCGTCACACGTCTGCACAAACCTCTCAACATCCTTTAACCATTAGAATATTTTTGCGGGCGAGTTGGTTCATTGCAGATCAAAATGTAAACTGCGCGAAAAAACGTTGTGTTCCTTCGCCTATTGTCCCGTTTTTTCACGCAGTTTACATTTTGATCCTTAAAACACCCTGGCCAATAAAATTCTCTCAATAGCAGAGCCTTTGTTTTCTTGATGCCGAGATGACCGGACCAACCATTTCCGTGGCACAGCTTTAGGATACTTGTCCGATATTTTTGTGGCACCACTAGCTGGTCGTAGTGCACGCCTTTGGCGTCTTTGTACTGCCTGTAAATTATTCCAGTGCGCTCCTTCAGAACAATGTTCCTTCTCGCCTATCCTTCACTGACCTGACACTTCAAATTTTCGAGTGACATCGCTTGCCTGTTCAGCCGCTATGTCATCTTGGTGCACCCTCATAAGCTCAGGGAAGCCGTCCAATTGGGGACGCAACAGAGAGGTTTCAAATTCTTCACCGCACTCACTAGGCGGCGCAGAAGGCATCACATTCTCGAAAGGAACCACCGCGGCAACTACGTCAGCAATTCCCTCACAGATCGCATGTTGTTCACCTTCATCCGAATGATCTAACTGGGCTGCGATTTCGCGGGCTTTAGAATGCGTAAGCGCGTGCACGGAACGATCCCCATAGCTCAAGCCCCTTTTCTTTGGTGGGTCCTCAGAGCGGTCAAAGTAGAGACAAGGGCACTGCTCTGGAAAAGTCACTGACACTGCCGCCTCTGTATGCAGTACTCCAAACGGACCCTCAATTTTGATGCGCGCAACAGGCAGGCAAACGCTGTCTTCCCGCGCCCCTGTCTGACCCACGCGCACTCGCCGGTGAAATCCTGTGGGGAGACGAGCGCGGGGTGCACCACATCCATCGTGGCGGCGGAGTCGCGCAGAACATGACAACGTTTCCCATTTACTGTCATTTCACGCATGTACGACTCTAGCAAGCGCATGTTTTCCTCGTCTAGGGGGTTGAGTGAAAAGACTGCATTTGCCCTTCGACAACCGCTCGCGATGTACCCCGGCTCGTTACAGCGAAAGCACACTGCAGGTTTCCTAGCCTCAAAGATTTTAGCATGGTCCTTCTCCCTCCTTTCTTTGTCAACATCTTCTCTCGAGGCTGCGCCGTTTTCGCGGTCTCCGTCTATTGTCCATTTCTCTCTCTCCCCGCGTTGGGGGTACTGGGCTTTCGTTATGCGATGGATGCCTCACGAAATGTTTATAAGGCTTTGCTACTGCCCGCATGCCCTCTCTCCCTGCGTAGCGCCTGACCTGAAACTCTTCTTCGGCGCCACGTTCTAAGTTTTTCTTTTCGGGCATGTCTTGCACCCACAGCCGCGTTTACTCATTTAGAATTGTTCTAAACAGATCTCATCGACGACCTTTTCACGCTCATCATAGACCTCGGCGGCCTTGAACCATTCGATAAGATTTGCCCTGAGATTGTAAGCAAAACCCGGAAAAGATTCAGAAGGCCGTTTCACTGCTTTTCTAAACCACCGACGGAAGGCTTCGGCTGAGAGGCGGTACTTCTTAAGTAGAGTTGCTTTTTACCTTATCGTAGTCGTCCGCCTCCTCTTTGGTAAGCGGAGCAAGCACGTCGGCCGCCCCGCACTGCAAAAGTATCAAAAGGTGCTGAAGCCAGGTGGAACCAGTAGTTTCGTTCTTCCCGCATGTGCCCTCGAAGTTGACAAGGAAGAGCCCGATATGCTGACCCATTGTGAAAGCTGACAAGTCTTTCATTTTATGCGGCTTGGATGTCTGACGGATCCCAACATCGGCCCTGTCCGCTTCCGCCACTTTTGCCTGTGCTTCCGCTAGCCTCACCCCCAATCGTTTAGTCTCTATGCTCCATCTCCATTTCTTCTTTTCTTTTACATTCCTCAATTTCCTCTTTTCTTTTCCGTTCCTGCTCCTGGGCTTTGCGGTTCATCTCCTCCCAGCATTCCACAATACCCTGGTCTTCATCACCATTACTTTTGATCGCGCTAAGAATCGGCTGCTTTTTTTTTTTTTTATCGATTTTTCACAATCAATCCCCAATTCCTCACATATCAAAGTTCGCTCCGTTATTCGCAGCTTTCTCCAGTCCATGACTGCCCACATTTCTGACCGCAAGTCTCTCAGAAGTACGTTGGTGTAAAGCAAGGTTCAAATTAGAACAGACTTCTACAAACAACTTTCGTTACCAGGAAGAACACCTTAGGTTAATACCGCGGTCAGACGAGCAAGTTTAGTGTCACTTTCAGCGAGTGCACTCAACCTCATGAAAGGTCACTTTCGGGGCCTGCTGCTACATGGTAAAATAAAGTGTCACTCGAAAGTGATGGCGATGACAACGGCTCTTCAAGCAAGGAACAAAAAAATATTAGTTTCTGCATCTAAACGCCTTAATATACAATTTTCTTGTTATTTTAAATTATGTGCACTATGTATTTGCGATTAACAACAAGGCTTGCGCAATTTTGGGGATTACAAAAAGTGATCGCAAGACGATACAAGCCAGGAGCAGATCAGGGCATTTTGAAGCATCAAGGCGTCACGCAACGACGATGTTTCTGTTTCTGCGCAACAGACAGAACCTGACTGGAAAAAAGTGCTCGCGGCATATTTGTGTGTTCGTGCGCATCGTCGCTCTCAAAACAGAGCCTTCCAGATAGCCATCGACGAACAAGCGGACAGAATAAGCGACATTGATCAACAACTGCAAGTGAACACATTCTGCATCGCCGCTTTCGCTGCTGGCAGCTGTTCGCTCCAGTGGTGGCGCTCGCGCCCAATCTGCTCATTGCCAAGGAACTCTACTCCTAGTTATCGTCTATCTGCTAAACATCAATAACACAAATTCATGTCCATATTTAGTAGAGTATATGCCTCATTTTGCCTCCTATGTCACTATGCCCTATGATATTCCATTTCATGCCAGTTAATTCCTCGAACAGCCCGGCTAAACTAGCCTCGCTAGCTAGAGTTCTAGCACTAAACGTTGCCAGGGTCAGTTTCGAATGGCGGCCTGTCCGGAGTCAAATATTTTTAGCATCCTGCGCTGCGTCATAGCTCTGACCGCCGCAATGGTCAGTTGGTTCGCAGCTGCTGGTAACTGAGGGCCGGCAATTTATTGAAGTATTCGTAGAACTGCACCAGGGTGGTAGACCCCCTGTTCTGGTGAGGGAGTGCGTTCCAGAGGTGTTAGCCGGCATTAGGTCGCACCCGCAATCTGTTAATGCAATTCCATCGACGCGAAGATTTTTTTAATCCGATTGAGAATTGCGCGGCACCGGGACTTGAACGGTCATCTTGTACTCGATGACGGTTGTCGACCTGTACGCCACCGCTGCACCTCAATAGAAGCTCATAGACCACTATTCAACACATGCTGAATTTATCACCGATATGCCCCCGATTATGAACAGAATTTTACCACCGTCTATTTCGGCGCCTGAACATCCTACAAAAAAGTCGAATTCCTATCGGAGCGCCTTCCCCGATGAGGCTTTGCGTGTACATTGGGCGAGAGATATGGGCAAGCAGCTGTCACGTGATAGTTTTCATTTAATGCAAATAAATGAATCCCGCTAAAAGGCACCTTGGTGCAAACATTTCGGTCAGCTGTTTTCTACAACCACTTGATATTTTGTTACTGCAGCCAATATTTTAAATGTTAGCTCATGATTCTATACTTCGGAGCCCGAAAAGAAAAATGCACCAGACTAGTCCACACTACTCTCGACAGCCATCACGCACTTGGTTTTCCCGGGCTAAGGACTTCATATTTCCCAAAGAATTGGTAACGTCCAGCTTGAAGTAAATGGCACGCGCCGTCACTCAGAGATAATTGAACAAAAATTATCTGCGCCAGACCGCGAGAGTGTTCGGCACTGGGAGTTCGGACGAAGGTTGTATTTGGCGGTATGTATCTCGTTTTGCACTATGTTGAGGTGGGTACTGTCACGAATCGGTAAGAATCGATAGAGACGTTGTATGCAACCATCCCGAACAAAGCAGGCACCTTCGCAACAGCTTAACAGCTGTACTCACAGCGCCAAATGTTGTCGGTGGATGAGCGCTAGACGCGAAAAGAAAAGCTCTCCTATTATTTCGAGGCGACAAACGGCGCTTATAGTAAAGTTGTTGCCGAACCGTCTTTTATTGTGTTACATATGATGCTGACTTTGGATTGATCCTTATGAATCAATCCACTGCCCTACCAAAACTATAGTACAAAACGAACTGCATACCGCGAACTTCCGTACCGCTGTGCCAAATGTGGGCCACAAAATTGAACGGTGATGGCAAGAAAAATTTTTTTTGTTCGTTTTCTCTGAGGGACGCAGCACTCAATATAAGGCAGGCGATATATCCAACAACTCTAGAACCTCATAAGAGGTCTATGTTTGGTCACCAGTAAATAAAAAAAAGCGGATAGCTTGTCTAAGAAGTCTTCAGGTAGGTTACTTCTTTTGAACTATGCCACCTAGACGACGATGTATGGCGACTTTCTAAACAGGAGAAGTCGCGGCTTCCTTTTTATTGCCGTCGACATAGAAGGACATGGTGGTGCGTCCTAGAGGCGCTGGCTAGTCCTTTTCGCAAAACTTACTGGAAGTGGACAGAAAATTTAATCAAAACAGCGCTACGGCACACACAAGCCTCAATATAGATAACAGAATACACCTAGAGTAAGGTAGTAAAGAACCCATAAGCGCTGTTATACCCAGGTCACAGTAAACGGTACGGAAGCACAAATGAAAGAAATGAAATAAGAAAAATGACCAACAACAATAAAGATACAATGCAGCACATACTACTTAGTACGAGATAAAATTGATTTCCATGCAGAGAACCCATAAACATGTAACTAACATGCGAACGAACACTGGAGAGCACTGTCCAAGAAAAATATAGATAGATTTATTGAAAGAAAAGGCAGATAAGTTGGCCGGGATGATTAAAATCCGGCCTGCTGGGGAAGGGAAAGGAGAGAAGAAAGAGGATCATGATGGGTGACGATGTGGGAGAATGCATATGAAAATATATACAGATACAGGAAGTTGCTTTACAAGCGCGAATCAAGTCCGGTGGCGCACAAAAAGTGGCAAAGAGCCCGTACTGCCTAGACACCTTTCCCCTTGGCCTGCCAAGCGCCCAGCAGAAGTTTCTCCGACAGAGGCCTCTTGTCCAAACGATTCAAGAAAGGGGCTAGCACATTTCTTTCACGCGCATACATTCGGCACACCAATAATATATGGTTCACAGTCTCGGGGATGCCTCAAGTCGAACATTCTGGGGAGTCCACCTGTCCAATTAAAAGAACATACCTGCGCGTGAAAGCCACGTTTAAACGTAGTTTATGTATCAAGCATGCATGATGGCTCGGAATATCGCGCGCAACATAAATTGTCAATATTCGATGGAGCCTTCTTAAACGAATGTGTCGGGCGGCTGCCTGGGTCCAGTAAGCTGCCGTAGCATTCTTCATACAGTTCGTAAAAAGACACGCCGTATCGGCTCTTGAAAAAGTCACAGCTGTTTGGAGGCCACTGCTGAGGGCACTTTTTGCTTCAACATCGGCCCATTCACTTCCGTGGAACCCGCAGTGGGCAGTGATGTGATCGGGGTCGGGGGCCTAGGCTTCATCGCAGCGGAACCATGGGGAGCTGAGACGAAGGAGAAGGGGCAGGAGCAGCCAGGGAGTAGAGGCGAAGAAGGACGTTTTATACTGTTTTTAGATGATGGGATATTCACAGCAGAAAAAGCATTTGACTCAGTTGAAACCTCGGCGGTGATGCAGGCATTGCGAAATCAGGGGGTAGACGAGCCGTACGTGAAAGTGCTGGAAGATATATATAGTGGCTGCACAGCAACCATAGTTCTACATAAAGAAAGCAACAAAATTCCCATAAAGAAAGGTGTTAGGCAAGGAGACACAATCTCCCCAGTACTATTCACAGCTTGTTTAGAGGAAGTGTTCAGAGACTTGGAATGGGAGCAGTTAGGGATAAGGGTAGATGGAGAATACCTCAGTAATCTGCGATTTGCTGATGACATTGCCTTGCTAAGCAACTCGGGAGATGAACTGCAAATAATGATTGATGACCTAGACAGGAAAAGTAGAAAGGTAGGCTTGAAAATCAATATGCAGAAGACTAAGGTAATGTTCAACAGCCTCGGGAAGGAACAGGAGTTTACATTAGGTAGCGAAATACTGGAAGTAGTAGGCGAATATATCTACTTAGGACAGGTAGTAACCGCAGATCCGGATCATGAAAAGGAAATAACAAGAAGAATAAGATTGGGATGGAGCGCATTTGGCAAGCACTCGCAGATTATGACTAGCAGCTTACCGGTATCGCTCAAGAGGAAAGTATACAACAGTTGCATCTTCCCTGTACTCACCTATGGGGCTGAAACGTGGAGGCTAACCAAGAGAGTTCTACTTAAGTTGAGGACAACCCAGATGGCTATGGAACGAAAAATGGTAGGGGTAACATTAAGAGATAGAAAGCGTGCAGAGTGGGTCAGAGAAATAACTCAAGTTAACGACATTCTAGTGGAAATTAAGAAGAAGAAATGGACATGGGCAGGACATGTAGTGCGAAGAGAGGATAACCGATGGTCGCTGAGGGTAACAAACTGGATTCCAAGGAAAGGAAAGCGTAGCAGGGGGCGGCAGAAAGTTAGGTGGCCGGATGAGATTAAGAAGTTCGCAGGGGTCAAGTGGATGCACAGAACCGGGTTAAGTGGAGAGATATGGGAGAGGCCTTCGCCATGCAGTGGGTATAATCAGGCTGATGATGATGATGATGATGATATTCACAGGTAGGAGGAAGAAAACGGAGCTCTCTGTGGAGACAGTTTTCACCGCTTAAATACGGTCGGTTGTCCCCACTTCCCTAGCTGGGGAACAAAAGTTCTATCGATGTAGACCAATCAGTGGAGCACAAGAGATCCCTCGGTGTGCAGCCCACTGCCGAGGGTGGAGCTCGAACCTCCTCTCACATTTTTTGGTGGCGAGGGCTAACTTTTCTGGCGTCAATCACGACGTTGCGCTGGTGGTGGAGATCTTGCACCAAGGCGAAATAGCCCTAGAAGTCGTCCGCTGGCAGCGGTCATTTCCGCTGCTTAATTCTAAGTAGGTCACCCGCTTGCTTCGAGAATTCGGCGAGTGGTGTCAAGGCTGCTTGGTGACACTCCTCTGGCCCATTCAACGCAAGTACAGGTTCCCTGCTGTTGCCGCCGTGGACGCCAAGGGGGATGAAGGCCCGAAAGGTAGCCCATCTCCATCCCGAATGGGGGGAGAGGGGGGGGGGGCGCCGCAGCAGTAGACAAAGGGCCACTCCCCCGCCGGCGCCGCCGCTTCGATGCCTTTGGCAGCGGTCGCTTGCCGGCGTCCGCTAGACCCGTGTCTCTCTTCAGTTGCTGGAGAATCTGCGTGCACCTCGTCCAGAACCCTGGTCACAACAGGAGGGATCCATTGAAACATTATCCTGTGGCCTTGCAGTCGGGCAGATGTAACGAGGTCCATAATGTTTAGCGCCAGAGACTGGTAGGCGGTGAGGCGTAAGAAATTTTCCAAAAGTTTCAGTGCAGTCTTTGAGTCTGTGAATACACACCATTTTTGAGATGGTTCCCCACATATGTACGAATAGATTCCCGAAGGGCTACAATTTCAGTAACGGTTGACGTAGACTTTTCTGAGTGGGTATGACGACAGCTGCAGCGGATGCCTGTGCTGACGCAGATTCGTCAGTGTATACATAAATATACACTGACGGATCCATCAGATGTGCGCCAGAGTATGTTGTAGAGCCCACTAAGTGGCACCATTGATTTCTTTAGTATCCCTGGAACACGTGCACCAAAGGTTTATCCATCACCCATAGTGGTTGGGCGGGACGATATGGGAGGGCATATCCTGTTGGTACTTGCGCCTGATGGCAGCGGAGTGCACTTGTAAAACTGAAGTCCGGCCGCTCGCCCCGAATCTCGCTCAGTGGGTGAAAACGGTGTCGTGTATGTCAGACAAACAAGTAAAGAATCTGCTGAAGCCCCATACCTATTTATTGCTCAAGATTTCACCGTTTTTGGGAGAAGTTTCAGCCCTGATTGCCTCTTTCTAGAGTGCACGCATCGGCCATGTACTAAATTGTCAAGTTCCTGTTCAATTCCTACCTAATATTATGATGTGAACAATCTTGTTACAGATGAGGACTACATCCTCGTCCTTGTAATGACGTGCACATCGTCGGATTTCTGCACACCCAAGTCTATGTAGAATGTCTTCAGTGTAGACTAGTCGCACTAGCGATAGACTTCTGAAGCAAGAATCCCGCCTTCTTCTGAATAACAATGATATAGTTGTTTCTCTTACAAGTGAATGGCGCATGCCCACAAGGAGGATTGGTCATAACCAGGCGGTGACTACCATTTTCGTTAAATGCAGTAACTCTAAAAGAGAAGATGAAAAAATCGCCACACGCACTACGCGAGTTCTCTTCTTTACTTTGGAAGCGTGAAATTCAAGTATTCTCCAACAAGAGAATTCATTTACCGTTTTCGTTCCGTGCGTCTGTAATTACTGTACATGTATTCAGACCAAATTTCAGTATTCGAAAAATTCTGCACCAAAAGCGCTAATAAGGTCGTTACTATCCTATCAACGCAGAACATAAACCGTTCGACAAACAGTAGTATTTCGCCACAACTCCGCTTAGGGGTCAAATGGCATCGTGATCGTCCTCAGAGGAGCTGCGCGGACTGCGTGGCGCTCGAGGCGCGCGCTGGTCAGCGCACCAGCTGATGTTCTGCTGCAGTGTCACGAGAGACCTGTGCTGCGGGCGTCGTTCATCTCAACTGCCGGCAGGAGGCCTGACTGACCGCGGCCACTGAGCGAAGCCGCGCCGGCCGTTGACGCCACAATGCCGGGCTCCGACAAATTCGGAGGTAGGTGCTTAGGCAGTGGAGATGCCACGTTTTTTTAATTCATTAGCACCAAAACGGCCGTTACAGCGGAATGCTGGGGGAGGGGGAACACTTGAATTCTGCATTTAAGAGCATGACGCGCAGCGTGAATGGCTCCCGTCTGCGGCTTCCCTTGCGGATCCTCGTGTAGTTTCTATTCGCTTAATCACTATTTCCTTAATTCGTGCATCTATTATCCCGCGCATATGCAGTCAAAGGCTACCCACTTACGTGAAAGACTGCTCCACATATACATGAAGCTTTAACCAAGTCGCACAAACTTGATTGAGTGGCCTATAGGCCTCGAGTTCGGGTCCCATTTCACGGGAACTGCCCAAGTTGTGGTCATGTGATGACGCACTACCGGCCCACCAATCAGCGCATGGCCATTCGCCCCCCTTCTGGGACTTTCCGAGCTCGTTAATGTAGGATTCACTAAACGCTTTCGGCCGGCGGCGTGGGGGTGAGAGGCTTTTTCACGGCCGGCTCAAAGGGCTGGCCTTCTCTTTACATGCTTGGCCACTTCTCAGGTCACGCTCTGCAGGAAACGCTTGCTCTTAGTTGGTCAGTGGTTAGGGGTGTTAGCGTGCTGCGCAGCAACGTTACAGCTTATTATGAAAGACAAATAAGATTAAACGCGAATCTGCATTTATAACGTGATTATGGGTAATATTGGGCAAGACAAATTAAACGCCTTGGTTTGATCTCGTTTGAGAAAACATTGCAGTCCGACCCCATCTAGGTTCCGAAGAGAAGCTTTAAAAAGTGCGGGGATTCTGTCACTCCCTCGCGTGGCTCTGATGCCTATACCTTATCTCCGCGCTCATATTTTGACTTCAAATGGACAATCATGTGATAATTTTATAGAAAGCTTCTTCGATACTTCAACTTAATCCCGTATCCGGCTTCCTCGCCACTTTTCTGACCTAACCACGCCACCAAATTCGGCGAGTCCCAACAAAGACTGGTTGAACTCGGCTGCGGTGATGGAGCGAGGCAGGCAGCGCAGATATGTTCTTGTCGCGCAGAGAACATTTGTGCTCTGGCAACATGACATCCCTATCTTAATTCGCCGCCCTGCCGGCCGACAACGCCCTCATAGACACTCCCTTAAAGGCTCCCAGTGTGAATCCCGCTTAGGGTCACCCACTAAGAGCGTCTACTCTGCCACACACACGCAAACCAGGACTCTCTAAAGGCATCGATGGCCTTTCACCCAATCTCCAAAAGGGTTCGCCCTCCATGCCCTTCCTCCTCCGCCTCAGCCGCACACAAGGCAGACTAGATGTCGCACACTCGTTACGCTTACTAAGAGTCGTGTTGCACTCGAAGTGCAACAGCAGCGAATGTTGGGTACCCATTGCAAATGGTGCTATTCCTTCCCATTTGAAGAAAAAAAGTACCGAAAGACTGATGGGCAAAACCGTTTCTTGCAGCTGTTGAGAAGTTGATGATACAAGTTATTTAAAAGAAAGCACAAAATGTTTTTATTTAGCGGAGCTAGTTGAGAACAAAGCTGAATTATATCTTCTTTTTTTTTCCTGCAGTTACCTCCGAAAGGCTTTCAAATCGCGGCGGTAAGTATGAATTCGCCATGGAGCCTGTTAACATGCGCCGCTGAAGTTCAGCATAAGTGCTTAGGTGTGACGCAATATCAGATGAGAGCGATTCCAAGCGGCCTTCTTCTTGCGCAGACGGTGCGACCACGATGCGTATGACGACGTCTACACGGCATCGAGGAGGCACGTCGACGATTGCGACCAACACAGGAAGTGCGAGCTCAGTGAGCAGGTCCTCGCCGCAGACGTCTACCTCGAGCAGCTCGGAGGAGGACGAGGCCACCAGCGCAAGCTCGGAGGGGACGTCGCTGTCTCCACAGAAGCGAAAAGGCATGCCGGCCTGCAGGTTTTTCGTTTATCGGGAGAGAACACAAACCGATACGTGGGTTGCTCCATTCCATTAATGCTATGAGGATACGGCCCTTTAATCAAAACCCCAGCATAACCTGGGGCAGTTTAGCAGATGGCTGCTTCGTCTCGCGAGTTTTCCAGGTAGTTGTTGGCGGTGCCCTCAGTGTTCCTTTACCTACCATTTCCAAGTTCGAACAGTCTTTGGGAGGAGGTTAGGGGAAGGGGGAGGGGGGGGGGAGAGGTCACTCGAAAGTTGAAGAGGATAGAGAGCTAACTAACCTCCGAATTTAGGCGCAATCAGAGCGTTAGATCTGGATACCCATTGTCCCCATGGTGAATTTCGAAATTGACATTTTTAAGAGCGCCATTGTATCACTTGCTGAAGAAGTTTCGAAGTTTCCAAGAAGTTTTCAGGTTTAGGGACACCTAGCCCCTGAACCTATAGATAAGTCAGCGTGCTACTGTACAGCTGTGCAGTGATCGCTGCTGCTTTATTAAACACGCCGATGATAATTTCCGCTCCGGGTTCACGAAACAGTGTCGGCAAAAAAATCCATGGAATTTAACTACGGTCACAACTATGATTTTGGCGTATTATTTTTAACGCGAAAGCATTACTAGCGCTATTAGATAAAATGTTTTCGATGATCGTTGTTAGGACAGAGAGTTTGTCTCAAAACGATGATTCATCAATCGCTCGTTGGGTGCAGCACAGAGCCAGCTCACCTAGGAAAGATGAGGCATGTGGCTGAACGAGGTGCATGCGTTGCGTCAATGCCAACCGCGTAGCATAAGAGATGCGGTCGAGCGAGGCACACACACTGTCAAGGGTCAGGCGCGCTGAATGAGGAGCAGATGGCGTCGCGTTTGGAGAGAGAGGCGCGGCAACGATCCTACAAGTTTAAGCGCCCTGCGTCTTGCTGCAGAGATTAGAGACCGTGACAACAGTCACCACAGAGTAGCTAGAAGTACCGCGGATGTGCCAGTCTGCATGCATAACAGACCTCTTACATCTCGCACACAGAATTTTAATAAAAGGAATTCAGCTGCGCAAAAAAAAGTAATGCTCTCGGGTATACACATTTCTTAAGCATCTCTATGAACCTTTTTTCTAGCAGGTGAGGTGTGATATAAAGTTCCCCCTTTATGCTTTCAAGGAACTAGTGGGACATATATGCTGTGCATGCATGCGCGTTATCAACAGTGTGCTGTGTTTTCTTTTGCAGAGATGATGCGGCAGAAGAAGTGCTCTGCGGTGAAGGTTTTGGTTACATTATTTCCTCGGGTGAGACAAATTTTACTTTATTGCAGAAATTGCACGCCGTATAGATGACAACCCCCAGTGCAGTATGAACCACTAATACAGTTCTGCAGATCCCAAAGCATAATGTTTCTGGTCCACGTTGGGCGATGTTTTTAAATACGCTAGCGTTAGATGCCGCAGAGTGCCCCTAAACGAGGCTGTGTGCGGTCACCGCCAGCGACACCGCTTAGAGAAAAATGACAGACGGTGCGGAGGAAAATTGATTTGACCGCGAAAAAAATGAGCACGATCGCTACTGCGCCGCGACAGGCTTTCGATCCCGCGGTGGCACGAACAGATTCGCTTCGCTGGCCTCTGCACGAGAGCAGCCCTTTTAACGGCCACTCTCTTGCGCTGTGTATTGCTTGTCGGCGACTGAGACATTCGTCCGAGCGTAATGGCACTAGCCTAAGCAAGGTCCCAAAATCTTATTGTGCGCTCTCACTTAAATGGCCCCTGAATTGCTGCTTGATCTAATTGTTTAATGCAAGAAATTCATAGAGGTAGTGTTTATAAGTATGGGAGTCGAATTTGAAAGCTATATGAGTGGAGCCTACAATTTGTAAATGAATTCATGACGTGCTTCTGGCAACCACTCGCAACCGATTTGGCCGGCACGTTCCGGTGCGAAAACCTCCCCAGTGACGTCACTGGGGCCTGCTGGGTGCGCTCGCCCATTGGAAGTTCACAAGTTACCTGGGCGGTACGAGGCGTAGTGGGGCGCCGTCCGAAATTGTATTCTTTTTTTCTTAGCGTCGGGCGTGGGTCGAGTGAAGGGGAGCGGGAGAGGAGGAGCACCATTTTCGATCGCCCATATTAGCTAGCTTAAATATTTTGCGTTGCGGAGAGGATTGATGGGGTACCTATTGCCCGTACGCATTTTCTAGTTTTAGTATTTAGCCTTTCGTGGGTGCTTTAAGATCCCTAGCCACCGATTTCGCCGATATTTGCTTGAAGCCTCTCTCTGAAAAGCTAGCCTAGAAACGAAAGTGATACAAAATTCAAACTTGCTAGCGCATCTGCTTCGCATATGGCCGACCAAGCTAAATCACCTGCAGTTTTTACTGGCTCATTTGCGCCGACTGTTCACGTTAAATTTCTCTTGTCTTGCCGCTTCTTCAGCTTGTCCTTTGTCCAGCAACTTTCGTAGAGTCATACCGCAGGCAACTCGCTGGTGAGGCGGCAAACTGTTCAAGCGTTTTGTGTTTGCGCAGATCCCCAAGGTGACCACGGTGCTGCTGGAGTTCTTCATCAAACGAGAGAACAAGGTGTCGCTGCTGCGCGACCCGCTGTCTCACTTCTGCCAGGAACAGTCGGTGTTAGCCGCTCAGGACTGCCTGCAAAAGCTGCACCGTCAGTTCATCACCTACCAGGACATACGCGACATGGTCGAGAACCTGATGGGGCTGCATAGTCTGTGCCTGAAGCGGGCGCCTGTCACGGCGCGCAGCCTCGGACTGGTCATCCGCAAGCTCACAATTATCGTCGGCGAGCTGGCCACTTCGCTCGAAAAGATCTCCGAGGTGCCCGTCACCGACTGGATGGCAGTTGGCGACGCCGTGGTGACGCGCACCGACAAGGTCTGTGCACCATTCATACGTGTCATGGCGCGGATAGCACAATACGACTTTAATTTTGGCGAAACTAAAATATAGGACATTTTGTTAGCGTACAATCTAAATTTGCAGATTGAAGTGCATGTACCTCAAGTAGATATTCGATATACGTTCCTTAAGTCGCCATTTGAAAGCTCAGTGTAATAATATGGCTTAATGTTTTTCTTGTTTATATGATCTTGGATGCGAAATGCAGCTCGAGTAATATCTCTAGCGGTAATTGCATCATGTTTCTGCATGTCTCTATCCAGGCGAAAATAAAACTACGAGAACTTGTTCATTTACCAAGCAAATGGTCCCAGTCATTTGTGAGAATTTGTCTGCAGTCGTTTTTAATGGTAGACAGTGAACTTTCACTTTCAGTATACTTTTCGGATTTTTTGTGTCCTTGTTTTATTTATATAAATCTGTTAAGCTGATGATAGCAACGCTTGGACAGGTATTCCGCCACATTGGTTTTTGTTTGTTTTGATGTTGCCTAATATGTCGAACACTAAAATGAGCAAGTGAGGTGACTGCTCTGAATAAACGAGTTCATGCTCGGTAAGTCCAGAAGTGCTGTGCGGAGTCTTCAGTTCTTCAATTGCAGCGTTTCATACCAACTGTACTATGCTCGCAAGACGCAGGATTTCAACTACAGATCTGCGAGCTCCTCCATAAATTCTCTTCGAGGAGAGTGCATTTCGTATAGGGTGCCTTTTTAGCTACAGTCAACTTCAAGCCTTTTTGTGAATGTATAAAAACTTGTCCAATTAATGCTATACTGCGGCACCTATGGATTCATCCCTGCCAACGTTCCAGGGAGTTGTCCGGCAGCTCTTGCAAGTGCTTAGTTCTTAAAAGGTGGCACGTAAGTGTAAACAACCACGTGAAATGAACAATGCAATAATTGAACTAGAAAAGCCAAACGAAAGAAGAGATGGCTATAAATGCTGCCTGTTGCGTTTCAGGAATGCCTCAATCGGACATTCATCTACGTTACAGGAATAAAGCAAATCTGCTGCACAGAAACCTTACATTGTGGTTCGCTGCATTATGCGTGCAGCAACCTCATGCCAAAAGTTTGTTACTCACCCATTGACGGAGCCTTGTGTATCATTAGTGACATCATGAAGCTGAAATTCTTGTTACGTTTAGCGTGTTGCCTTAAACTTCTTTGCTTATAATAATATAAGAAGATCTGAGGACAACCTTCTCATTTCAATTTGAGACGCAGCTTCTAGGCCCAATGGTTACGATATTTTTCTTTTGCTTTCCCTTTGACTATAGGAACATTAATTACGCGGCAGTATTTACGGCGAAGTTTATACTACTGCAACAATCGAAGGCGATACCCCAAGAGTACGTTAGTCAATTTTTTTGGGCATGCATATTAATAAAGTTTTGAAAGAGAAGCTGCGACGCTGCTAATTCAAGCTGCATGCTAACCGTACCCTGAGTCATGTGCACGTCGATGGCTATACACGGTAACGTTATCGCGTTATATTTTTTGTTGGCCTCTTTATATTGGCCGTCACCCTGAAGAATTGATTTTGGAAGCATCATTTTTTAGTCAATCCACATTTGTGCCCTCTTCTTGCTTTGCAATAGATGAGAATTGATGACCAACTGCCTTTCACGGAGTTTATACCAAGGACCCGAGACATAGAGCCAGTGAAGCTTCTCGGTGCTGGCGGTTTTGGGTGAGTAGGCATCAGTCGAACAAAAGAAAAAAAAAAAACAAGTGAATCGCTTTAGTTCGGTCACTCAACCTAGCCTAAAAAATTGCTTATTTCGTAGAACAGCCAATATAAAATCTTGCCGTACTGCATTTGACAAGCTTGACTTCATTCAAAGCTTACGAAGCTTTTGCGACTGTTTTGCTGCTGAGCTTATTATTTAACGCTGTATATGGAATAGTCAAAAAAAAAAAAAACGCGCTTGGAAATGTGGTGTCCACCGTAATTTCTGACTTTGAGAACTCGGGCTTTTCGTCAATCAGAGCCGTCTACAAGGCACGATACAAGCCGGCCAACTTGATCTGCACCGTGAAGCTGATTGCATCGGATCGATTTAACCGACCCAAGCAAGCCTGCATTGACAAGGTGGTCGCATCTGTCGTGCGGAGCCCTTTCCTTGTAAAATATTATGTCTGCTTCGCCACAAAGGTATGCGAACTATTGCGAGCGCAATCTGTACCTACTCGCGGTTTTTCGACGATGTGCATGGCTGACGTATAACGGCTAGCGGACCTGCTATTTCTGGCAGCGTGCAGCAACCCATTTTTCTCACTTTGTAACTCTAGGAAGTTCAATCATTCGCATATACAGTGGTTACGGATGAGGAATGGTATCTAATAAACGAAAACTAGAAAAAAATGAACAAAATCCTCACTCGTCTAAGGTTTTAATCCATTCTTAACATGTACAAGTCTTCGAGTGTGTATCTCGAGTGATAAAGCAATTCCACATTCTAGTGCGCATTGCTTTGCCACAAAGCTGTCCGTATATCCATTCTGCTTTGGGTACTGCTATTCGTTGTGTTGGGCCAAGAATAAGGATGTCACCTTATAGAGCAATCGACTTATAATCACAGTGATAAATCCCACAGTGTAACGGCTGAAGAGAATTTAACGGGGTTCCTGCTCGCGCCAATACAAGCATGATTTAACAGTAACCTTGCACTGCCCCTGCCGCGAGTAGTCTTGGGTAAGTTGAACGTAACGCTGGCCTGTGATTGTGATGCTGTTCTTGCCGCCGAACGGCGTATACCCTCTTCCTCGAGGCCACGCAAATGGGGGCATTGAACATGAACTGGAACGCAGGACGCGTACGTGACAGTGATGGAGTACGTGTGCGGGGTGGACCTGATGCGCGTGGTGGAGCGCGCCGTGTTCCTGCCCATAGACCAGGTGCGCGTCATCATGGCCCAGCTCGTCCTGGGCGTGGAGCATCTGCACTTGAAGGGCTTTTTGCACAGGGATATCAAAGTGTCCAAGTGAGTTCAACGCGCAGCTCGCTGCGCCCATAATTTGCTCATTATTCGCTTCTCCTTCTAGCATGCTCATGGTTCCCGGAGGAAGAGTAAAACTCATAGATTTTGACACCAATAAAGTTTGCCTTGGACACTGTAAGTACTGAAATTCAGTGAAGAAAAATATTTGTTTTTCTTTTTTACTTTTGCAGCTCTGACACGTTTATTCCTTCATTTGTAGTTACGAAACGTGTCATGAGGGGTTACTTCCGGCGGACCCCGTTCGAGTTCAGGGATGGAGAGTCTGCCGGGACCATTCCTTATATGGCTCCAGAAATACTCAAGCGAAGACCGTACGGTGAGCTGCCGCTTACCTATTTGGTTCAAATCAATATCGTTTGGCCAGTGCCAACTGCAATATGGTGGCCCTGGGCAATCCTATAGTATATCTGCCCATTGATCAAGGTGACGGCGATGGCCTCGGGCCAGGAACGGGCGCATAATATCTGCGCTCTAAAAGGTGTCACAAGCTTATCTGTGCACTAAAACCAAGAATACTTTGCACCAGTGCTAGTGACACGCTTCTTACAACAATGTGCTGGAAGCGCGCCATTTCCTAGGCGCCGCTAGGCTTAGCGTGTTTTGCACCGAAGCCACAGCGGAAAGCGCAGCCTATTATAACGTCTAATAATGTGAGTATACTAATAATAGAGACATCGTATATTAAAGTTCAGGTATAGTTAGTTTCCGCATAGCCTTCGCCATCGAAGCCACCGAAACATGCAAAATGAGGTCCACCGTTAGGCTTCACCTCCCAAGCCCAATGTGGAGAAAGCCACCCTCGAACACGCGCCAGATTCATTTCGTCAGACGGCATAACGCCAACGCTCAGGTCACGCAGCGGACCCGACGCTCAAAGTATGACGGAAGAGCGCCGTTAGGAGAAGCTCCGCTTGTAGGGTTGCAACGCGTCGTTCGATATATGGAAAGTTCCGCTGAACGATGTTTCGAAATACTCGAACAGTAGGGGCATACTACTGTGTGGTATATTCATGGCAATCTTACTGCTGCATATATGCATTTTTCCGATATATAGGAGCTAGCTTTCGACTGTATGCACTATTTACTGAGAACTAATTTCTAATACTACAAGAAAAGATAACAAGGTAAAGCCGTTAGCCCGCAAGTGTTTCAGGCACAGTTATGTCAGTGCACGTTAGAGAACCCCAGGTGGTCGAAATTTCCGGAGTCCTCCAGTACGGCGTCTCTCATAGCCTGAGTTGCTTTGGGACGTTAAACCCCACAAAACCAAACCAAACCAAACCAGCACTGTGCGCGAGCAACCACTCTAACGATGTACAGGGTCGTCCACTTCTAGCTATAACACAGACACTGTTTTCAAATCAACATTACGTACAAAACAGCCACATATCGATGCAATCGATGCAAGCACACAGGGACCCGGATGTGCTGCTTCACATGGCCTGCCACTTAGCTTTATTGTGTGGCCGGGTCGAACTCAATAGCGCTTTGAAGGCGGTGAGCGTGTTACAGCTAGAAGTGGACGAGGCTGTACAATCAATAATACATGCACTGTATTTCGAAACCGTGCACATGTCTTGTCCTGTCACTTGTGAATCTGGTGCGCGACACGCGGCACAAGCAGCCTTAAAGCCATGCTCCAATAAATGATTAATGCCCTCAAAGTCCCACTAAGCTTAAAATCTATGCCATAAATGCGGTGACAAAATATGGTTCCTTCAGAAATGTATGCATGAATGAATAAATGAATGAAGATAAAATTGTGATTTACTTTCCATTCACAAGAAACGAAAGGATGTCAGGTGAAAAGCCGCAAGCAACTTGAAAATGCTTGGGGCCTGGGCACATCTTGCCAAACAGGGTACTCATTTGTACAACAATCGTGAAAGCAATGAGCAAGCATTGAGGCTGTGTTTGTACCAAGATAACAATAAGATCACACATGCCAGGATTATAAGAAGTGTTACCGAATACATTAATTAGCAATAACACAAATGAGCAAATGCAGCTTAAAAAAAAAGTAATAAAAAGGTCTCAGCTATTCGCTGTTGTGGAGCCCTCGCTTTCGAATAGAGATGCCGCACATAACCTTCAAACCACAAAAACGTTTGACTGGAGCTCTGTCGAGGTGGTCAAAAGGGTCAATGATAGTTATGGCGCGTAGCGTAACTGATTCTTGCGCTGTGCTCTGTCGCGATCACGCGTGATCATATTACTTAGGAAGCATACGATTTAGGTTGTTTTCTTTCTAGCCTTAGAATGAAACATTTAGAAGTTTGATAATCATTACAGGTCATATTTTTGTGTACCCTTAGAGGCGAGCATAACTGCGGGTTATGGGTTCGCAAAAAAAAAAAAAATAAAGACAACGCGGTGTGAAAATTTGAAGCAGTATATCGATTGTTGCGTATAGTAAGCATGCATGAACGCGGATAGCATTGCACGAGGCCCCTCTCGGTCGGTAGTGGACAAAATGTAGTGCCTCACTCCCATGTCCCCGATAGCTGTGCCCTGGAACCATACCTCACGAAATAACGAAATATGGCTCCAAGCGCAGGACGGGCGTGCGACTGGTGGTCCACGGGTGTGGTGTTCTACAAGCTGATGACCGGACGGGTTCCGTTCCGGGGAAAGACCAAGAAGCTGCTTCGGGACCGTATCATCGCGTCACCGCTCAAGTGGCCGAAGGTGAGCGAGCACCCACATTCGGCGGACACCACCGCCAAGGACATGGTCTACTTGCTGCTCAAGAAGAACCCCGTCGAGCGGCTAGGCTCCAAGCAGTACCGCGACATCAAGGTAAGCTACGACAGTGTGTGTTCGCTCGCAGATGCAGGGGCTACTTTCGAGCGGTGCTCTTTCAGGCATGTCTGAAACTATGCTGCACGCTTCAGACATCGTTTTGGCAAGCTTTAGCTTACTACGGTGTCACTGTTAAAGCAACCTGCTTTTTAAATACAGTCTCACTCCTTCTTCGACGACTTTGACTGGAACCGGCTCCGGTCAACCAACAGCCTTTGCAGTGTTCCTGCCATATACGAGCTGATGCAGATATCGCCAACCTCAGACCCCAGCACCAACGTGGCTGAACACAGCACACTGAATCTCTGTACGTAGGGCGCCCTCGGCACGTTTTCCTTTCAATTTGGCCTCGAAATGCGACACGAGTTAGAGTATTTGAGAACTCAATTGATAAATCGGTGCGAGAAAGTGAAATACCACGTATGACAAACGATTCACGCATAAATGAAGTGGTAGAACGCAAATTAAGCGACACGATTTAGCCCAGGCCACATTCGGCGGCTTTAGCTCAAGAACTTGTAGCAGAATTGACACCAAAAGCAACAAAACAAAATAGCGTCTTAAGCTCCGGAGGATAATTATGCAATGACGAAAACTAATATGTTACTTTCTGACTGGCCATTGCAGCTCCTGGGGCGACGACGTCGACCAAGAAACGAAAGTTGTTGAAGATCGAGGAGCTCACCGACATGGACAGCGCGCAGCAAAGGCCGCTTTTCACATACGCTTCGTCGGGGTACAGGAAGCTCGCCTCCATGGTAAGTGTCTAAAGTCACGACAGGAAGTCTCAGCCCAATGATCACCTGAGACTTTGCCCTACCTGCGAATACGCGCAGGTAGCAGCGAATTCCGTGTGCACGCATATTGTTTCGAGGCCTTACCGACGGCGGTAGCGAGAAGATATACTCGAATTTGCCCAGATATCGCATTCTTGCCGTTAGAGAACGCGCAGTTTTAAAAGGATATTTTGTGACGACAATTTAGAAAAAAAAAAAAAAAAAAAACGGTTTCGAGATCAAGTTGCCGTTCATTGTATAGGAGTGCATCCTACCAATATTTCACTAGGAAGCCGCTTGAACTGAGGAGAACGGCTTTTTATACCGCGAACGTTGCATTCAAGATTTACGGAGCTAATTTGGGCCAGTTGGAAACGATCCCTTTAATTCATAATTATTGCTCGCGAATACGACACTGATGTCAGCGACACCATGTTCTTTTTGCTCCGTGTCTTTTAGCTGCTAAAAAGTGTAAAGCCACGTTCAAGGAAGAGCAGTGCAATTGGGGAGGGCGCTAAGAAATTTACACCGAAAAAACCACTTGCGCAATTTCAGGTGAAAGAAAGCGACGATCCTGTGTCTGTGAACGACTCCTTCATGGGAGGATCCAACATGTCATCGTCGGAAATCGACTACCAGAAGACCACCGACGCGGAATCAAACTACGGGTTTACTGGCTTTTCGAAAAGTGAGCTTGCACGGCGCAGTAACGCTTTCATTTTGAGATAAAAGATGATGCACAAAGTTCCATTATTATTACGTTACACGTTAATAATAACTTGCAATATGTGATAGCGTCAAATAATAACGCTGTAACCTCTCAGTTATTCGCTGTTGCGGAGCCCTCGCTTTCGAGTAGAGATGCCGTATACATCGCCTTCAAACCACAAAAAAGCTTGACTGGAGCTCTGTCATGGTGGTCAAAAGGGTCAATGATAGTTATGGCGCGTAGCGTAACTGATTCGTGCGCTGTGCTCAGTCGCGATAGCTACACAAGGCGATGACCAATAAACAAAAATGGACGCATTTGAACAGCTACTTTCCGGATAGCCTACGCCCTTAGGTGCGTGAACGGTTCGTGACTGCTCGGCGCCCGTCACCGACAAGTGGGCTGGAATCATTACGCATTCGTGTGCGTGCGTTTCGAATCCTTTTAATTTAGAGGACAGTGATCCTTCCCGCAAATTACTTGAACCGTGCAGCTCACCCGTGGCACTTAATCGGAAGCGGGCACTGCACGGCGGGGCGCAAAATGTGCTCTGCTTTTCCTATGACGTCAGGAAGGGTACTTTTGAGTCAAACCCAACTAAGTAACATGGTATTCTTGCAGCTGATGCAAGCTAATGTTTTCAATCATGATGGTACCTTTGACCTGGTAAAGGTTTGAACACAAAAAATACTCTCGCAGCGGAAACGTTCAGCCGAAATCGGAGAGCGACGGAGAAACTGGACCTGATCCTATTCCGGAAGAAAAGTTTTGGAAGATTCTGGAGCTTCGGAGTCAACTTGGAAGCCGTGACGGGTGAAGGAGGGGCCACATTCTACATGGTCGAGGTGAGGACGAAACCCGAAATAAGGAGGTGGAGTGCAACAAAACTCTTGAATCCGCCATCTCCTGCGCGTATAGGCATCTTGCGCTGCCCGGGGGTGCCGTGAACAAGGTGCTAAATATCGCCCTTTAGGCGCACAAATCCTTCGCGTCAGCTTCTGATTGTATGTAAATTGTAATCAGTATGGACCTCGAGCTTTAAGCTGTATTAGGACATGAATTGCAACAAATCTGAGGGAGTGAAAATGTTTTCAAATTCGGCACGATGTAAAAAAGGGCATCAGTAACCCAATATCAGCCATTTTACAAGATTCAGAAATTGGAGGCGAAGTTTCAGCGCGCTGCCAGAGGATAGCCAGGCGACCGTCGTATGGAGTGCAGCTTTATGAAAATGTTTAATTCAACTAAGCTCAGGCGCGTGAAGACTCGAAACCGTGACAGTGATAAACATTGTAACTAATCCATCTGAGCTGGAAATAGTCCTTCCACAAGCAGCAGTTGCAAGGGGCTCGCAAGTCCCAAGGACATCTTTGGCCTTGCGTTTTGGGGTCAAGCGGAAAGCATAGCAGGTACCGGCAAAATCCAAGGCGTCGTGTGACCAGAACAACGTTTAATATTGCATCTTGCAAAATAAGTTAACAGAAGCAGGCCCAAGAAAGAATTGAGACTCGTTAGCAGAGTAGGTGTCGCGACAGCGAACCTCTTCGGTGGGAGCGACCGCCACTTTATACACTGTTGTGTCCGGCAAAAGCCGCCCAGAAATTCAGCCGGACGCCAAACTTCTCCGGCGAACGCCTCCTTCACAAAATTCGAATACTGCTTTACAAGACACCGGTGTACTGGAAGCGAGCCGTGCCAAGGGGAAAGAAGCGACGTGTTTAAACATGAGCTGAGCACCCAGACAGCTCGGCGCAGTGGCCCTGGCGGTGGACACCTTCTCGCCCCGCGGCATATTTGAAGCAAGGGCGCAGCAAGCTCTCCCATTGGCCCTGCGAAAGTGCTGCGGTTGGATTGGACCATTTGAGCGTCAACGGTTTCTCGGTTTACGGAGACTCAAGTGCTTCCGCTCGAGACTCCGAGAATGAGTTCATCACTAGCGTCCATCGGGGGCAGTTCGCACCCTGAGAGAGCAGACACGGCGGAATCTCCCCGGCCGTCGCTGCGCGAGAAAAGTCGCGTATAGTTATGTTAGCTTTCGGCCCCAGAGCCGATCTCGTTGTGTAAATGCCTGTAAATAGCGCATAAAGCCTTTTCTTCATCTCACCAGCGCCGACTCGGATTCATAGCTACAGGCCAGGGAGCTGACAGCCCTCGTTCACGAAACGGGTGACGAGCGCTACGCAACCAACTCTTTGGCCCAACCCTGTTGACGGTGGGATACTGTGTGATAACCCCACCGGCACAACAACACCTTGCAGTATGGAAGGAGAGGGGCAAGTGTTTGAAAAAAGCGCCACTGACTATCCAGCGTACATGTCCAGGCAGGCATCGCCGAAGCAGATAGCCTTGCGCCGAAGAAAGCTTCTCGCACAGCCGGGGTCTGCAACTGTCTCCCCAAAGGCCGGGTTTATTGACAAGCGTTCTCACACACGCACGCCCACGCACGAAGACACGGGGCGCCGCAACATGTCGGAACAAGCAGACAGGAGCAAGCGTTCGGGGACGGTGTACACAGCGCTGAAGTGGCCCAAAATGTCAGTCGCTCTCAAGGATAACTCTGAATCCGTTGTACCCGCGGCGGCGATATCACACAACGGTGGCGAAACGTAACACGGTGTATAGACTGATTGGGCTTCATTTACTGCATGCCCCTGAATTTTTCTCTTCTTCCAGCAGTGGGTTTGCTTGCACACGCCGCTGAGCTAATTAGTCACGCGCGGAACATTTTCGAACTGAAAATGGCGCAGAAAGCCAAATCTGAGCCTTCAACAACGTTAGGATTGCGCCGCAGCAGGAGCTTCTGTGGTCGTTGTTAGATATAGATCTTAAAGAAAACGCCAGCCAGCCAGAGTAGTGAGGACATGACACCAAATTCACCCATAAGGCGCTATTTAGAGTGCACTGACAGCTGGAGCCCACAACATATTTCTAGGTTTCAGATAGCAGTATCGGCTTTTTGCTAACCTTAATTGTGCTTAAAATTCCGCCCATTTTTGTCTCAGCTTGATAGTGAACAGCTAATTTGAATGAGATAGCCAAATATGTTTACTGTGATTTGCTGCGCGCGTCTTCCCCTTTTGTTTCTTGACGCGCAGTTTTTGCTTGCGCATTGCTGAAAGTAGTATAGCATAATGGGCGATTTCTTTCGGGATCACGTATTGACACGAGCATATAAATGTTGCACAACACGTTTCGTCTTTGAGCCAGAGGAGCAGCCAGCATAGCGCGAATGAAACTGCACCGGATTGGCCATAGGAATCACGCTATAGCCACATTAAAAAAAAAAAAAAAACGTTTGCCGACCATTGGCGTTGCTGACTTATTCAGGGCAGCCTACGAGGCAAGCAGCAATAGCGACTGTAACGTTCTTTTAAGGTGGGGGGGGGGGGGGGGGACGACAAGATCGATGTCGCACGCTTTCAACGTATTGCCGGAAGGCACACGAGTCGCTTCTTCTTTTTTTTTCTTTTTTCTTTTTCAAAACGTAAAGACAGCTCACATATTTGCCCGTGAGATATGCCAAACATTTTCGCACTCATGAAGCAACAGCAAAAAAAAAAAAAAAAAACGCGAGATCGCGTGGAAGGCCTGGAGATACGCGCTGCAACATAGCAAGGCTGCGTTCCTATGCCTTCGAAACTCCAGTGCAAGAGGCCTTTATGCGAGCTTTCATAAGTGAGCCGAAAGACGCAGAGTATGCGTACGAATCGAATTTGATTTAGCTCAAATTGAATAAAAATATCGGCTGAATCTGTAGCTCAAAGTGAGAAGTTCAATCTCTATATGTGCAAACTGTTGAACACCTAATGGTCTTAGTACAGTGCTTAAAGGTTGTTTTTAAGGAATCGCTAAAAGCCAGAATCAAGTGCAATGCGCATTCGATGGGTATGCATTTTAAGAAGCTTGCAAAGGAACTGCTGCGTGGTGGGTTATTCTACTAACCGTACTGATCGTAGGGTGAGTAGAAATACAAATCCACAGAACTTGCGTAATATATCGTGAAATAATAATAAAGTTTAAGAATATACAGGTATACCTGGCAAATGTTCGCAGAATTATTTTAAGAGTTACACTGTGCGTAGAATAGTATATTTCTATTCTGCGTAAACAATTGACTTCGTCAAAACAATTAAAAGGAAAACGGAGAACCTTTATTTAGGAATGTGGCATCTGAGCAGCAACGCGGAATAGCTAGCGCAGTCAGAGAAAAAAAGAGTAGCTTTATTTGGATTTTTCTTTTTTAAGCAAATTCGAAGATCACCGGAAGTTCAATAAATAGCTGACAGCGTGTTCAGCTGTCCCCACTTCAGCTCAAAATGATGGCGTGAAATATAAGTGTGTGTGCACAGCCAGATGAAGGGCTTGCAAATCAGGCGCTTATCCCATTTGCATCTTGGTTTCCGCAAATTATGCCCCGAGTGTTTCTGATGATGTCCTCTCATGTGGTAACGACACCATCACTGATTTTTCAGAGCGTGAAGCGCGGAAGCCCTGCCCAGCGGTCCCAGATTCTGGTCGGGGATGTTGTGGTCGCCGTCAACGGTACCAAACTCGCTGGACTTCCTCTCAACATCGTTCGAAAGATCATGAACTCCTCAGGAGACCAGCTCGTGCTCACTGTGCTGTCGTCCAGCCCGTACAGAATCATGAACACCAGGTGAACTACCGCAGCTGTCACAACTTACCTGCGGGCATTACGGGGTGCAAGTAATAGTGTAGCCCTAGTGGAGGTCGCATCGCGCATCCCGGCACCGGCTACGTCTGCCGTCACTGTCATGCCCTTTCTGTCATGTATAGGAACTTGAGATGGCGCAGCAATCGCACCGGTCCCAGACGCTGGTGCGCTGCCATGAGCCGACCGTTCACGCATGACGTAAACTGCCTTATATCCATAATATAAACGGGTTGCTGGTATGGTATTTCAGCTCACTCAAAGGCTTCCAGTCAAAGTGACATTAAGAGGGGTTTGTGAAGCAATGTGCCAGCGCTCGAGCTAGCGCTTCGAGCGGGCTCATGCCTGCGCGAGAGTAGCTCACCGGGTTACGCGCGCATGTTTTTAAACCTTTGCTGCATGATGTCAGCGGGTCTCGAACCATGTTCTGAAACAAAGCTGAAATTAGTGTGTCACGATCACTGTTATGGTTCTGGGCGCCAAGCTGCTTTGTGGATCTATTAATGCGCAGATATCACTGCTGTCTCTCTGCGGGCTATATTAAAAGCTGCCTGTCGGCCACATTCAGTGCAGAACTACGAAAGCGTTTTTGAGTCAACGTTTCATTGCATATACTGTTTCCGTATCAACCCTTCATCGCCAAGTGATAATATTTTCGCAACATACATAATGTACGCCATGTTTGGTTATGACGTGGACATTAGACACACCTTTTACTGTCCAGTGTGGAGAACAGTTGCTAATAAAAATTTACGGCATCGCTGTGAGGAAGCATGTTGAAGCTTAATATGGCGAGCGTTTGCTGTTCTTAGACGCCATTCCAGGTCTCGATGTGTCTCATTATGTGGGAATGGTTTCTGGAACGAAAGGACAAAACTTTAACATGAGAATATTTGTACCTTACTTTTCATGAGTCTGTGATGATCGCTAACCACGTTAGAATACACCCGGGAGATTTTAATGAATAACGTGTTGATTTCTTTCTTGCCACAAATTTGTGATAACACGCATCTTAGCTACTCGGTTCAAGAAAAATGTACTGAGAAAGTTTTATGTTTCTCTTGACTCGTGATGTTACCACAAGCTGTTATGAATTCAATTCTCTTAGGACACGTAATCCTGAAAAAGACGAGGTATAACTTGAGCAATGACAGGAAGTGTCAAGCCTCATTGCAGTGACTGCGAACGTCCTCTCAACCGGAAGAAAACTTTTCAAAATAAAATGCGATAGCTTCCAAACTTTTCCTTGAGACCACACCTCTCTCTTTTTTCACCCCTTCTTCTCTTTGACTATATAATCCTTGCCCAAATGATTGCTGTTGTCCAAACAAAGACAATTAATTTTATTGAATATTTGTTCAGCAGACAGCGGTTACGCTAGACTCTGCGGTGCCGTGCTGCTGGCCGCCTTCTACGAACGTAGTCGTGGTGGTCTGAGAACTTTGCGGCAGGCAACACAAGCGGCAACCATAGTAACGGGCCTAAGCCTTCCGTTTGCCAAAGGCAAGACTACACAGGCAACGCGATTTCCTTTGTAGGCAGGACATGAACAATATCCTCCAGTCTTGTGGCCGCCAGACGCTCACGTTGTCTCTGGTGCGAGCCGGTTGCCGCAAAGGGGCCTGGTATGGTTTCACAACCTTCGAGGCAAAAACCTGGGACCAGGGCCAGAAGACGTTCAACCGCGTGCACATCATTCAGGTACGCACCAATGTCCAGAAAATCACAGCCTGTTTTGGGACCATTCATGTTTGCCTGACGCTGTCTACCTAACGTGGGCGTATGGCAGCTTTCCCACGCGTAAGATGCCACTGCAGTGCTAACAGAAGGTGTGTGTGGGGAGAAGGAGGGCAAGGTTCGTCGGTTTGGACTTTAAAGACACCTTACCTACGGCGTAGACGTAAAATACGATAATCGGGAAATCATGTATTGCCGACACTGCTTTGATAATAGATAATGAATCGAAATGTAACTCTTTACCCCAGCAGGCTTTTTGACAGGAGTCCGTACTGCGACATACAATCGAACCGGGATATGGCAAACTCTAGAATGATCACCAAATCGTTAAATATATCAAGAATTCATATACAAAAAATTCAAGTTAACAACATCTATAAACCAGAAGCAGGATTCGAGTTCACTCTTTGCTCAAAAACTGCAAACGGTGCTCTGAAATTTGCCCTTGCTGGTCATAGCATGTCTAATCCTGTCGCCAGTAGACTGAGTTGAATAATGGTTGATTATAATTTATGCGCAGTAGGTATCCGCAGTGCCTTCTGCAATGAAGTGAGGGAAGCGCGCTACACGGGCACCGCTAGTAGGTTTTACTTAGGTTGGCTTGACTGCCTGGCAGCAATGTCGTGAAAAATCACAAGGGACCGAAGGGCACCATCACGTACTGAAAGCTTACCTCGTCACACGGCTTCACTGCTATAGCTTTGCCAGCATGCAATCCAAGGCCGTGCATCCGACCTCTTTGCGCAGGCGAAAAGGACAAGTGCTGAACTAGCAATTTAATTTTTATTGAAATGCAGGCCACAATTTATTCGAGATTTGTGTGAGATTCCGTTTCTGTGTTCTGGTTGCTCTATCGGGCAGATGAGCCAATGTGCGAATGAGAGAGTGAGAGAGCACAAACTGTGTGTCAGCATAAATGCAGCTAGTCATGTTGCAGACACTGCAACGAATGCAAAAGGTGTCGATGGAAACATGTTTGTGATCCACAAAGCGATTTTCAGTGTGAGCATCAGTGAGGCAGTGTGAGAGTCGGAGGAAAGTGGACGAAGCGTGCTTATTTTCAGGTGTGGTGAATGGGGTGTTAGTGCGCGATCAGTTTTCTTAACTAAGAATGACCTTTGTGATTGACAGTACCAAATAACTTTTCCTTTTTTTTTTCGAGGTTTTCCTCAAGAGTCCTTTTATCTTTACACTGCTGTTGCGCATTTAACTGACTAGGCGGTTGGTATTTTTTTGCGTGTGTTGTCGATTTGTTTCTTTGTGATGATTTGTTAGGGATTTTGGTTTTCTCTGGCTCTGGTTTTGCTACGATACCTTGACGCCACTTTTGTTATGAGGACGTGTTTGTAATTCATTAATTAATTAATTTTAATTTTTCGCTGATCTTCTGTAGTTTTCCGCTTGTGGAGGCACGCCCCCGAGCTGGATGCATATATATTGCCTCCAGTGATAAATGTAACAGGGGTTGGCTGGACGGGAGTCATGGTTGTTTTTGATAACTGAGCACGTGATTTCGACCTATATTTCAATAAAACTTCAATTGGTAGTTCAGCAGTTGTCCTATATCGTCTGCATGCTTTCTCTCGTGTCCTGATTCTTTTTTTGTCCTGCCACTTGATAAAACGTATCGAAATATGCCTTGAAGTAAATATGTGAGATGTTTGCCAAACGAAGCTCGATTTTGTGTTTGAAGTTTGAATTACACAATATTGAATTACACAAGTTTGAATTACACAATGCAGCAGCAAGTTATCAGGGCTTTTCTGAGGATGATGGTAGAGACAGTGCTCCTCCTATTCCCTGTGTATGCATCTGCGGAGATCAATTTTTTTTTCAGCGTGAACAAAAATATCGTCGCTTATTTACTGTCGAGACTGTGAAACACCGAGTGATGCACGTAGAGAGTTGCGAGTTGTAACCCTGCGCTTCCGCGTACTTGTTCATCGGCAGAGCAAGCAGGACTACGTTTATGTTGGTTCCCTGTATTGGGGAAAAGATTTAAATGCTCAGTGCAGAGCGATTGCCTCCACATATTTTGCGTCTGCTAGCAACCACCCCAAAGACTGGCGGCGGTGTCCGTAAACTATTGGGAATAGTTTACGGACACGGGCCGAAGCGTAGATTTTGTCTCTTTCATGTTTTGTCGCCTTCAGCGGACTACGCATTATGCATGCGATTTCCGGAATCCTTAGTTGTCAATTGCTCACAGTCTTGTCTTTGCGGGCCCAGGAAAGAAAAACTTGACTGAAGTGTACTGAGCTTAAGGACCATCCTATGGAGTGTCATGTAAGAGAGTACTCCTTGGCGTTTAATTGAATGGTGCGCATTTAAGCTCGTAATAAAACATGATCGGTGTTTATATTTATATAAATTACAGGAGCAGGGCCAACAGTATACGAGTCCAAGGTAAACGTATGGGGATAATATTATTATTTTTTACATTGCTTTTACAGCTGGCCCTGCTCGGTCGACGTGCGCTCAAGTTGTGTTATGGGTAGCTTCATTCCCAGTGTTACCTGCATGAGCAGGTACCCATAGGAGGTCAACTGATCTGGTCAGGGGTTGAGTAGAATTAAGAATTTTGAAAGCAGGCGTGTGAATCCTGCCTCGTGCAAAATTGCGGACTGCTGCTTTTGAATCACTGAATGTTAGTGTGGCAGCTGGTTGAGGAGATTGCCAAAGTAATCCGCCTTTTTTACAAGGCCGCTATGTGCATGGGCGCCTCTCCCCTAGTTGAAAACAAACCGCCAACCCAAGCTGCGCATGCGCAGTTCTTGGCGTCCGCAATCGGCGTAGCCGGAGCAGGTGGCTGCGTCCCACAATACGAATTTTCAACCACTCCCAGAGGGCGCCACATTTTGTGAAAAAGGCGGATATCCGATTCCTCTGCCTCTAACAAGGATGGAGCTGCGCGCGGCGCGCTGTGCCTCTATTAGTTGGCTGGGTCATCGGATGATCATTGGAGTACCCACATCCTCAACGTCCTCGCTGCGTACGGTCCAGTAGCGCTGTGTTTCTCCAATGCCGAATGCACTGTAGTTCCGGTTTGGTTTTCATGACCTGGTTGCATGGCTTGACCTTTTGTCCATAGCACGGCGAGATTATGAGTTGCACAAGGTGTCTGGTAGAAAAGGAACTTGACTCATCTCCGAGCGAGCATTCTACAGTCTTCGGCAACAAAAGCGGTGAAATAGCGCTAGCACAATGTGAAAGGGACTAAATAGGAAGTGGAGATTGTTTCCTTAGAAAGCAGTTTGGGGGAGCATATATAGCCTGCGGGTGATGTCCGGTTTAGCAGTGAATGAGAACTGAACAGCGGGTGAGGGGTAGGCTCTTTTCGCAAACCTGGCAGAAGTTTCGACAAGGAAACGTGTGTTCATCTGTGCAGCGCGATCGTCACTGGCATGATTTATATTCGCTTTTGGTTCCGAAGAAGAAAAGAGAGGGATGGAGGACCGGAGGCTAATCATGAGCTATATTTCTTCGTTCTACACGGTGACAGTGTCCGCTTAAAGTAGCAGTCAAGGTCACCTGCGGCTGTAACGAAGCAACAGCTGTAGCGAAGGAATCCAGGCACCCTTCTACTACTAAAACGGGGTTAAAGTGTGGATTTTCGTAGCAGCTGACTGTATCAAGCGCATCTTATTGGTGACTTATCGTAGACGTCGTAGTCTTCCAAGGCTCGGCGGCGTAAACCCTCACTTATAGCGAACTGACCATGTGACCTTAAGGAATTCATCGACATGCTGGCCAAATGGCGCCTGAGTAATCTTGCGCATAATCATCTGCTCGCAGCTGCGCGTGGCACAGTCACGTGACGCGATCCCATGTGCGGCCTACTTTCTCCCTTTGTAATGAGCGAGGAGAAATGCTATGACCCGCACTCCCTTCTGGTCGACTGGCCCTCACTGAAACGTTTGCAGGAATGCTGACATGTGCTTGCGGTGGGGGGCTTTCGCAGCGTGCCAAGGACGTGCGTGTGCAGACACTGGGCCAGAACCTGTTTCCAGGGGACGTGCTGACACACGTGGACGATGCGCCCGCAGACAAGATGAGCCATTCGATGCTGCGCCAGAACCTGGCCAGGGCGCGGCCCGAGATACAGATCACCATTGCGCCGCTCTCGCCGCTGCGACGAAGAAGGCCCTCGTCTACTCGCCTCCACGAGACATTTATGTCCGACGACAGCGTAGGGGAGCCCAGCAGCGTGGCCGCCGAGATCAACGAGTGACGCACTCATGCCGGTGTGGACTGAGATAGCTTTCCTGGCCCCCGCCCCCTACCCCCCCTTTTTTTTTTTTGGGAAAGAAGCATTTCAGTCAGGACATGTCATTAAAATTTCATCTGGTTTCTAACTGTACTTCCCGCCTTCAATTTGTTTGAACATTAAAGGAGCCTTTAATACATTTAAAAAATGCCCGGTATTAATTTCTTTACCAAAGAAGACTAAATGCACGCTAGAAGAGTGCGATTACAACTTGAATAAAAATTAATCGAATACGCAGCTTTGGAAAAGGCTGGTTATCGATTGGTAATTTCTGCAGGAACCTGCAGGAAAATTAGAAATAAATCTAAGCTAAAACTCTTGCGCCTATACACGCTAGAGACAGAAGCTGAATGCTGAATTTCGTGGTATATCACTCGTACCAGCACACTGATTAAAAGTAAGCTAGCGGAAAACAGACGAAACAGGTGGAGATAGCATACCATGCGATTACCATTAGTGGCTGCAACTCTTCAAGTTACGGTATTTGTAATATAATAAAGGGTCTGACGGACTACTGTATGTTGAGGCGGTAGTTTTACAGAAAGGGCGAACACTGCTCGCCAATGACAGGAGCCACGGTGTTTCAGGCCGCGTACTTACCCCTTGATCGCATAGTGTTAGAGTAATAAGATTGCAGAGCCAGGTTATAAAACACATGCACGGCCGAAAATGCACAGTGAGCGGTAGTATACATCTCGATATCATTTCCCCTTCTGCTGAGAGCATGCTTCGTGTTAGCTACATGAAGCGATTTTAAGAGAAGGCATGATCCGTTTTTCACTGACGCTTACAGACGCTTTGTTCTAATCTATGGTTGGTCCTGCTAATTGGATATGATCAGCCGAATAGTTTGAAGTATAGTGCAGGTTTATAACTATTTTTAAAACCTAGCCGCCTTTGAAGTTGTAGTGAAGTGGTTCTGGTCAATGATAAGTCATTGACCAGAACGCTCCTGTACGGGAAGCGTGCAGTACTAAGCATTAGTCGGTATCGAATTCCATGATCCATGCATTAAGCCATTTGACATAGGATATATTATAATGCTGGAAAGTATTTAATTGCTTCATTTTCAATTCTTATTCTTTGGAACGATTCCGTCCACTACAAGACATCAATAGGTGTCCTAGTGAGGCTCGGAGGTGATTAAAAAATAGCTCATTTGTTGTTGTTCTCTAATTTGATGGCACATACCCGCACAGGGGGATCGGCTAAGAATTGGGGTGCAGAGATATTTGATTTTGAGACGGATGATTACATCGCGAAAAAAAAAGGAAAGAACTGATTCTAATTTGTTTTTGATGTATTACTTCAGATATCGTCAAATGAAACACTAACTACGTATTTTTTTTTTTACTACTACCTACAATAACGACACAATAAGGACATTGCGAAGGCAGAAGATTGTTAGTCTAGAAGAGTTTCTAGCGCATGCGCTGTCTCTTTGTCTGTTAACGTTACACTCGTCACTGTACTTTTCATGGCTCAAAAGCGTTTTTTTTTTTTCTGCTTTAGCTGAAGTCCTTTCACAATCTATGATTCTGCACATTAGACGAGTGGCGTAAGATACAACTACAGATTTAGATAGATTTTATAACTGTTTATGGGGGACTATTGTTGCTGTCCGGCTATTCAAGATGATCTAATAGATTGCCATTTATGACTTGAGAAAACTTGTCAAATGCGCTCCATTCCCAATCTTGTTCAAGTTATTTCAACTTCCCGGTCCGGGCCTGCGATCACTACCTGTCCTAAGTAGACGTATTCCCTTACCACTTCCACCTCCTCGCTACCTGTGGTGAAATGTCGTTCCCTTCCGAGGCTGTTGAATGTTACTTTAGTCTTCTGCACATTAATTGTAGAGCGTATACTATTCTGCTTTGCCTTTTCAATTCCCCCCTCCTGAGTTACTTAGCAAGACAATGTCTTCAGCGAATCGCAGATTACTGGAGTATTTTTCATTAACCTTTAGCCCTAACTGTTGCCAAGTCAGGACTAGAATACTTCCCCTCAGCAAGTAGTGAATAGCACTGCAGAGATAACCTCTCTTTGCCGAACAACTTTCTTTGCGGGGATTTTATAACAGTGTTTATGGGGCACTATTGTTGCTGTTCAGCCATTAAAGATGTTCTAACAGATTCCAGCAAGTACTGGTGAGCGAAACGGGTTGGTAGTTCTCTGGATTAGTTTTATCGCTTGATTTCTGTTATAGAACCTGTGTTTTCCAAGAGTAGGACGTGTAACGATGTATCAACTAACCGTAGACAGATTTTAAGGCAGACGCCTTACATCGCTTATTTGGAATGAAATCCACCAGCGTTGTCCAGAACAATATGATCCCGAAAACCTAAGATTGGTCAAGCACCACTGTGACGTCATCGCACAGGAGACCAGTCAGTAACCGGTGCCCAATAATAATGAACCTATGGGAATCAAACGAGGGCCCTCGGGTTGCGAGACGGGCGCACTACTACAGGCTACGATTTTTTTTTCTTTGTAAAAGAACATTTTTGTTTACATACGTATGTACAATGATGCTAATCCGTCATAGCCAAGAGCACAGATGACCGGCGTGTTAAGGCTGCTGTAGAGGACCAGGAATAGCGAGGGAGTAAACGCGCGTAAGAATTTTAAGAACTCCCTTTGTTCAAACTGAATAAAGGTGGGTCTAGTGAATGTCCATTACTGATTGTGATAACGGCAGAAAAGAAAACGAAGAAAACAAACGAAATTCACGGCAAGACATTCACGTCAGTGCCGTCTGCGAATTGTGTGATTACTTACATGCAAGCAGACGCAACTTTTTTGAAACTGGGATGTTCAGCCATCACAAAGAAGGCAGTGGTTGGCCTATGAATCAGCTGTGCGTAAACAAATATTCTAGGCATTTCAATCAAATTTTAATGGGATAATGGAGAGGCGAGAACATGTTTTGATTTGGAGGGTGGCAGACTGATTCGCGTGGGTATATGATGGATTCTGCAAGTGTTATGTGGTCATCAGCTGAACGTTTAACTGTTTATGTGTGCTGTTTAAACATTTTTATTGCATGTACGGTAGAGTGTCCCAGGCGAGGATTGAAGTTTAGCGGCGTGACCAAGGTGTTCCTTTTTTGTTAGACAGGCACATTTTTTGTGTTATGAACGTACTATGAACGTACGCGTTTTCTGTTAGCTTCGTGAACGCGATGCAAATATTTTTCAGCTTGCTTCAACAGAACGCGGTCATTGAAATATAAAAAAAAAAAAAAATGGAGGGAATAAATGACGAAAAAGAGCATGCAGTGATGGCGTATGCCAGTTAGACAGGAAACGGGAGGTGTGACGCCGCCCGAGATCTTCCCAATGGTTGCGCGATCACGCGGCAACCCCGTGGGCGTAGCCGGTTCCTTGCCTGACTCCTGACGGTCCGACCGGTCACACTCACTCACAGACGAACCGGCGTTTTGATATCTGATCCCTTACTGTATCCTCCACATGCCCAGAGCTCACGATGTATCGCAACTACGCTGCTTCGTTTCCTTCAAGCGTTTTACAGAAGCGCATCGAAATTTTCTTTTTGCCCTCTTCTCATTTTATTCTTCTCTCATCACCTTGGCGTAAGATATGTTGGTGGGGGCACAGTTGCCTGTTTTCTTGGGTGATGAAGTCCTCTAGTTTCGTCAAGGGCCACGAGATGATTATTCTCCAAGTGGCCTATTTTCTAGCTTTACTTGAACCTGTTGCAAAGCAAAGAACTGACGTCTTGACGACAATGCCGAAACACTCGCCTGGCGTTCTCTGTTGCTTTCCTTCGTTTATTCTTGCGTTAGCTCGTTCGTTCGCCACTGCCCTTTCCAAGAGACACGTGCGCATGGTCTAGTGCCCGCTTTTCAAAGGGGAAAGAAAAATGTTTATCGCCCGTGTATAGTATATGTGTGTGTCGGAACGGTGACGGGCTAGCCAAAATGCCAAGAAAGTACCTCGGAATAGCATCTGGTTTCTCTGGGAACGAACCAGTTCATGTATGCCTTCCTTCAGAACTGCAAAGCATGATCAGTGACCTAGACTCACAAAGTAGAACAGTGGGTCAAAAAATAACCAGTAAACTAATGTTTCACACCATCGGAAGGGAACAGCAGTTTACGATAGGTGGAGAGGCACTGGAAGTGGTGATGCGATCGGGTTCGGGGGCGAAGACTTCTGGGTAGCGTGATCAGGCGGTCAAGGCATTGGACTGGGAGCAGCAGGGACAGTTGGCAAAGAAGTTTTATATACACGTTTTACATGTCGAGTCAGAAAGAGGAACTCAGTCGAGAAGAGCTCAGCTGAGCTCAGCAGCTACTCGTGGATACTATTCCACGCATTAATATAGCGTACGCAATTCCTATTTCTGTAGCTGGGGAAATGAAGTTAAATTGGTCCTGTACAATCAGCGGGCACGCGCAGTCACCAGAGGCCCGGCCTACTGCCAGAGGCGTCACTGAAACCACCTCGTAGCTCTTCCGATGAGTGGCGAGGGTCAGCACCGCTGGTGACGATGTCGATGTTGCGACTGGTTAACGACGCAATTTCGGTACCCGCAAAAAACAGGCCGTAGGCTGAGGTGCCACGTCATGTGCTCTCGGGAAGGTCAAAACTCTTGATAGGGCATTCCGCGGAGGAAGGGGGAGGGGGGGGGGGGGTTAAGTTAAGCAGCGTACATCTCCCGTTCGGGGAATCAGCTTGGTTCCGTTCTCAGCTCCCTCCGTCAAGAAGGTTGGGTGTGACGCTCTTTGTCAAGCAGAGGTGAGCCCCTCGCTGCAGCCGTTTTTCCAAGGCAGAATAAAGGCATGAAGATGGTTGCTTTGCTCGTTCCGGCCCGGCAGGGTAACTGAGCGGCGCAACACGTTGGAATGGAACGCCGTAGTAGTTGCCGCCCTGGGTGGCCGCCGCTCACAGGCAACTGCTTCGCATCAGCCTTGATCTGCTGGAGACGCGTGAACTTCGGCTGAGATCCCAGTCATAACAGCGGCAGGGGAATACATGTACATAGGGCCGGTTGTGACTGCAGATCCAGGCCACGCGACTGAAATGACATAAATAAGAATGAGGCGCGAAGCGTATTTGGCAGGTACTCTCAGGTAATGAATGGCAATCTGCCAGTGTGCCTCAATGGGAGATTATATAACAGCTGCATCTTACCATCGCTCACCTATGGGGCAGAGGCTAACGAAAAAGGCTAAACAAACGTTGCCAACAATGACTTCAGGTACGGAACGGAAAATGATAGGCTTAGCATAAGAGACAGGAAGCGCGTTCAAAGTAGGTGGGTGAACAAACGCTAGTTAGTGATATTATCGACAAAAATCAATAAGAAATAGGCTGTAAAACCGATCGATCAATATAAATTCCCCCTTTGTAGCTGTATTATCCGGATTACCGACAAGTGAAAGCAGGAGGAAAAGGCTGCGCGTATAATACGCACCGTCGCGCCTCAGCAGGCACTCTCTTACTTTGTAGTATCGAGTTCACCTGCAACGTGTACGATGAGCAGACCTATCTCGAAGCGTTCGAGCAGTCCTCTGTAAAGCAAACGGAGCGATATTTTTACCGCAGGTGTTTGGTTTCGAAGTGAGTGCTTGCGCTGAAGGAAGCCGTCTATATATAAAAGCAAGGGACGAGCCCCTTGACCACGGCAGTTTATTGACGCAGCACACCGCTATCGCGCTGTAAACAGTGTGCATACAAGGATGTTTCTTGCTCGACTGGATTAATGGCCGCACGTATTTGGTATCTGAAGTTCAGTTTGCGGAATTTAAATCTACAGCCGAAGGCGTCGTGAACTATTATAGCTTTCAGCTTCATGCAATGATTTCATAAAGCTTTGCGTACTTGTAGCAACGCAAGACTAAACCTGATATGTCTTTAAATTTTAGTATTTCCCCCGCGTGCAGGAACCATCAGTGCCGGAGGTCTTGGCATCGCTAAAACTCCGTCGAGGCGAGTGACAACCATGTCGGTTCTGCATACACGGCGCACGTTTGCACACACAAGCCTACGGTCTTCCGTTCGCCAACAGTTATTTGCTTTACACAGACTATAATGCAAAATGTTAAGCTAAAACTAGGTGCTCACATTTGACAAGATAACGTGAGTATATCGTGCAATCCATGAGGAGGAGTAGGAGAAGGAGAAAAGGAAAGCGGAAGGCAGGGATGTTAACCAGAAATAATTCCGCTTGGCTACCCTGCACTGGAGAAGGGGAATGGGGTGATTAAAAGGGAGGGTAGAAGAGGAGAGGAGGTGAGAAAGTCGCAGTCTGTCAATCAGGGTAGTCTCTTAAAAAGCGAAAAAGTGCCTTGTAGGCTTTAAACGCAGATGACTTTTGTGGCCATGGTCCCAAGATCTTTTCTTCCTTTAAGGGGTGAGCGTCCAGACGATCCAATGTAGTACGCAACGTATATCTTTCAGTTGAAAAAAACAGGGCACTCACAAATGAGTAAACTTGTTATTGCGCCCAGGCTGATTAAAGAAGATGTCCTTCTTCGGGTCGCCATCTTATCTCGACTGTAGCGCCGCCTTTAGCTCGTGAAAATCGCTTATAGGTTACTAACCTCAGGTTCCTTGCATGTGCATGGGATCAGAATTTCGAATACGCATACATTCTTGTAGAGGGTTATGCTTGGCGCAGCACAGATTGCGGCAGAAATTTGTTTGCTTTTAGTATAGTTAGCAAACTAAATTGATAAGTAGCGAAGGCACGCGCCCGACGGCTGTGTCTGTAGTTGTAGCTCGCATTTGTCCCATGCCATGTACCGCAGTGTTGTAAAGATTTTATGATCGTATTTTCTTAACCCTATATTTTATCAGACAAAGCCCTTAGTACAACTACAGCTTTCTCTGTCATATCTGAAGGCGGTTTAAGAAGTTGGTCTACAAGCTAGTCTAGTTGAGAGACGTTCCTTTAGTGGGAAGAGCGTGAACGGGGAAAGTGGACGAGGGGCAGCGCTTGTAGTGTGCGCTCTTCGTCCTTTGTCGACTGCCCCCGTTCGTGCTGTGCTGTCCCTTAAGTAGACGGTCTGATAAGCGTTGCGGTGTAATTACCGCGAGTGTTGTCATAGGCTGGGCTGCATAGGAGTTACGCAACGAGATCGCTGTTTATGGTGGCGTCGAAAAAGATTGCCTTGCAATACAGACGAAGTGTAACTTTTTGATGGGTTTATTCGTATTTCCACTTTGTTGTGCCTGTATTAGCCTGTAAAGTGCGTTGACAAATTAGATTTTTCTTTCGCAGTTGCTGCCTTTGGGCTCCACGCGCTCTATTGTGCACGCCTGTGGCTAAGCGGTTCTGGTCTTATGAGTGTGTAGCTAGTATTTTTGCAAAGGAAGACTGCAAGCATCGCCTAATAACTGAAGTAAATGATAGGAGCAGTACGCCTGGGTTCGCAGAGCTTAAAGGGCAACTCCGGAGTTTTTTTGACATTCTAATATTCTAGTAAAAATTTTACTATAGGTTCTCCTCTCCGTCCTGACGCACTCTATAAAATTTGGGCGCCGTACGATAATCTGGTCACGCGCAACAAGGCTTTAAAATATGCTGTTTTCATGGCTTAAGTTGAGAGTATTTCTGCTGGCAACAGTGAGTCTCTGACGTCACGAACAGTATGCCGGCGTTACTGTCCACTTCCCGAGTGATTATAAAATTGTGAGCCTTATATTGAAGTACCTAAGACATTCTATGCAGTGAGTCATGATTTCCATACTTTATTTTCACCATCCAACGAACGTACGAGTGTTTTTCTAATACTGAGTGTGACGTCACCATTTCGTCACCTGGGACGTCATTCCTGGCTGCGAAAGCAGTTTCGGTTTCGATTTGCTGTTTTTCTTTATTAAAAATACGTCTAATCGTAATTTCGAAAAACTGCTTTTTGTGTTGTAGTCAGGACATGCCGAGGAATGTAATTCAACCAAAAACACAAAATGATGAAAAAACCACCGGAGGTGCCCCTTAACGCTCATTTGCATCAGTACCCAGCGAGCGCTTTATGTCCGGCGCATGGAGCATGCATGTCCCATATCTTACCATCATTTTCAGTCGACTAGCATGCTTTGCCGTGCAGAGATAATTCTTTGTCTCAGCTTCATGTAGTTCCTTTACCGAATGGTACGTAGTTTTCTTTCGTAAAGTTGTTATATTAAAAAGAAAAAAGCGCAAGACGTCGCATACGGAGCCGACACAACGCCCAAAGCGTTTCTTCAATTCACAATGTTGACAGCGCGCAGACGAGAGAACGATTGTCTAGAGCACTCCAGCGGTAGCGTCACCACGAGGAACTCGATAAGGCCAGCGCATCTCATCAGCCTACGTCGCGACTACAGGTCAGAAAATGAAGTTACTTGCGTTGGTATTCATTGGCATTGGTATTTTCATTGTTTGAGCACTCATTGCCCATTCCGTAGTCGAGACTTAGGCTGCTAAGAAAGATGTGGTGCACCGACCTTGTTAACCTCTCAGTGGTGACAGCTGAAGCAGGGGGAGCAAGATATGCAAAAATTTTACTGCAAGGCCGAAGCAGTTTTTGCCGGTATTTTAGTGCTCAGGCGATGCCGCTTAGCTACAGGAGCGATCTACGCACACGCTGAGAGCCTGCAGACATTTATGCCATGACAAATTCTTACTGCGACAAATTTGTAAGTTGCTTTTCCCGCAGCACACTGCTCCAGCACTGTATACAAAGTTGCTCATCTGTGTAATTCGCATATTTTAAGCAAGAAAATAGCGGACTTACCTCGAGGTGCGCTTTGTACTTGATGTGATCGTGCTGACTTGAGAAGCACATTTCTGGTTCGCTTGCCTCCTCGTCGTCCGTCGTCTGCTCGGCCGAAAACGTGATCAATGGTCTCATCTCCTCTACTAAATTCGCTTCAAGGAAGCATGCATCACTCTGGCCTATCTTCTTGAGGTCGCGGTGCAGGATACATTGCGACGCACCAGTGCAAGCGCGTGCACGTGCAAGAAAGTGTGCAAGAAGGTGCAGTAAAGAACCGCGCGGTGGTCAGCGCCCCAGCTGTACTTCTCTGCCGTAGATCGCGCTCCTCGATGCCTCTGCGCGCTAGCCATGGAGGTCCCTCAGGAGCATGTGCCCCTTGAGGCATCCTGTACTGCGTTGCACGAGCTGCTTTACAGCACTACAAAAGGTAAAGGCGACAGGGTCCAATCGACAATGCGCCTATCAACCACGGTGCAAGAATGTGGTAGGAAAAATTCATGCTGTGCTCATAATCTTGATTGGCCCATGTCATTATTACGTTTTGCACGGCCACAAAGACGTTGTGAACACCGTATACAGGAGCACGAGTGCCACTCAGCGATGCTTCCTCTACGTTCGTGAGACAGCAGATTCAGATCGAGGCTCCTTTACAAGTCCTTCCTGCCAGTCAAAATTAATGAAAATAATTGTTCTCGTAACCGTGTTGTCTTTTGCTTTCCGCTTCCTTGATGACCTAAAATTAGTAGGCAGCTATACTCAGTCATAGCGCTTATGTTCTCGGCCATTCTGTGATATTGACCCGAAGGCTCTTTGTCCGCTTTTTATTTAATGCCAGATTCGTATCGGCGACACGGAGCAATTCTCAGAATTCTTAAGGAGAATGGGGCTAACAAATATACTTTTTCCCCAGAGCGAAAAAGCATGCTCCGAATCGCCGATTGAAATACACGTGATTCTATTCGCAGCAGCCGTTGCGCGGCGCTCATGTGACACCTGTAGGTGCCTAACGAACAGTGGCATCAAAACGCATGTATGGAGGCACGCTGCTCGAAGCAGGCGCAGGACAAGTAAACTTTCAGATGTGATTAACCCTCCTCTTTATATGCATGTTTTGCTAATTAATTCACTAGAAAGGGGTCTATATAGGCTGGCGGATATTTTAACGATGTTCAATAAAAATATGTTGCGGTGATGTATCGTGTAGTAGTCGGGTCACTAGGCAGCGATGACTCGGTAACAAGCCAGCTGGTTACCGAGCTGTACACAGTAAACCGCTAGCTGATTATGGAGTACAGCAGTGACATTAGAGAATAAACAGGAATATCAAACTACAGAAGTCAAGGGCATGGTGAGGTGGAGTTTAGTTTATAAGGTTCACGCACCAATTCAACTCGGGTTATCAGGGACGCCGTAGTGGAACTCTCCCGAAATTTCGGCTACCTGTGGTTCTTTAACGTGCACTGACATCGCGCGGTATACGGGCACTTTTCGTATCGCCATCGAAAAGCAGCCAGGATCGAACCTGCTTCCACGGCATCAAAAGTCCAGCGCTGAGCCACCTCTGCTGGGATGCGGTTCAGTACCATTCGATTATAGAGCATTTCACGGTCGTCATCAGGTTAGAGCATTTGCTTGGTTAAGTAGGTTTCTTGACTGCGATAGGAACGCTCAAAACCATGAATACATTTCAAGAAAGAGTATCATGTTCTAGATACAATGATGATTGAGAAAGTTTCCCCGCTGTCGTCAGCACGCAAAGAACCAGTGATAACATGGAAACTGATATTTTATAAATCAACATTTACTTGGGCTTTCGTCGAAATGTTCGATCATCTACTTCCCGCTATGTTTTCATTCGCGATATCGTTCTCTTCTGCAAGCTTGTCAATTGTTGCTTTTGTAAACTTGATGGCCATTTCTACCTTAATTACTGGAACTTATAAAGCTCAGGCTAGCAAAAGAGACATGGAAAACTCTAAGTGATTTCTGATGCTGCAGGAATACCACTTTACATCACTGAAAAAAAAAAAAAAATATACCAGAAACAAATTCATCTACAGGCAATAATATTTGCCGAATGAAATCGAGAACTTCATTATGAAACCAAGACAGAAAAAAGAACACAGAAATTTGTAACCATTAAAAGCGAAAAGTCCAGCTTTTGGTCATAAGTGCCCTGCGAAATTAAAAAAGAAACTGCTTTATAAACATTTTATAACATGTATTTTATAACATGTTTTATAACATTTTATAACATTTTATAACATGTATGGATGGATGGATGGATGGATGGATGGATGGATGGATGGATGGATGGATGGATGGATGGATGATAGGAGGATGGATGGATGGATGGATGGATGGATGGATGGATGGATGGATGGATGGATGGATGGATGGATGGATGGATGGATGGATGGATGGATGGATGGATGGATGGATGGATGGATGGATGGATGGATGGATGGATGGATGGATGGATGGATGGATGGGCAGAAAAAGGCAGATCAGACACACATGTGGTCGGGTAAATTAATATGTGGTGGAGTTAGTACTAAGGCGATTAGAAGATTAATGGCTGAAAGCAGAAAGATGACCTAAGTGTACAAATAAAAATGTAATAATTAAAATGATGAAATATTTTAGGCATTTATAACAGTATTCAAGATACTGGAGAAAAAAGAAAGAGAAGAAGCCGAATGGAGTGGATACTGCCACCACACCATTTCAAAAGGGATGGCTTTATAATCCATTCATCCACCCACCTATATCTCCCCCCCCCCCCCCCCCCCCCCCCCCCCCACAGAGCGAAGCGCGCAGAGAGACGAGTAAGAAGTGTGTGTGTCGACGTGTCAGTGAACGTGGCGACGGGCGTAGATTGTGGGGGAGAGAAGAGCGGGGCGAAAAGAAAGGCGTCGTCGTGTAAATAATAAGTAGCTCAGCCGCTCCAAAGCTACGACGCTCAAACCAATAGGCAACAGTCTTGAGTTTCGAGAGTATGCAAGTTTCTCGGGTTGGTCCAGGATGCGGCAGTTGCTGTCGATGGTTGCGGAGCACTTCAATATCTCCCAAAAGGGCTGTAAAGAAGCACAACCGTACCGATATATCGCTTCGGTAAGCAGCGACGTTTACCCTCGAGGGAGTTTCTGGTGTCTATCTCCTCTGCTGCCATGGATAACTCTCCAGCGGAAACAGTATAAGGAGGTGTAAATTTTGTATACATCCCCGTGTCTTTGAAGCTGACAGCCATTTGAAAGGCTGGGAAAGAGCGTTTTGCACTTAATTTAAACACAGAATCTTCTCACACCGGCCGATTTAAGGGCAGATGTGCCAGAGATAAAACGCTGAGAGCATCTTAACTTTCACCCGCTTGGATGTGCTGCTGATAGCACTCCGGTGACTTCTCACGCATGATAACCGTCAAATTAACAGCCGCACTCTCTGCCGGCAGTGTCATTTCCTGGGTGATTAGATCACCAGCCATTCTTAGATTTTTTTAATCATTTGTCAATGTGGAATAACACCCCCCCCCCCCCCCCCCCCGCTCTTTTAAGACATTATCCTCTGTACTTCTGCGACTTCCTAAATAAGTCTAATGAAATCTTAAGTGATTTCGGGCGACCCGCAAATATAATGAAGGCAGTCGGAGTTTGAGAATATAAACACAATAATCATCTCAAAATTTATTCAAGCGACAGTCAACATTGTTCAAAGCACGTCATGAGAATCGTTTTTAAGTCCTTGAGTGGAGGGGGGGGGGGGGGGGGGGGAGGGGTGTAGCGGCTGAGTTGTACACAGTATGATTTGACCTCCCTGTCGCAAGTTTTGATCGTGGCATGAGTACATGCTCTTCCGTGACGAATGCCCATCGCGCGCTCAGGTTGGCATTGCGTATCGCATCGAGGGCTCGTACCATGGCGCTCTTGGTTTTCAAGAACTTGATCTTCCAGCCCATAATTGTCCTCGTAGGCGACACGACGTACACGTTCGAAGGGCAGTCAGCGAACCTTGCTAGCGCCGAACGCTCAGCGCGAGGCACTCGAAGGGAGTCGCATGTGAACGGATGACGTGTTGTGCCGCTGGCTCCCTGCGTTTTTTTTTTTTTTTGTTGTTTTTTTACCTAAGGAGAATGTTAAGACTAAACTTCGCGTAGAAAACTATAGAGCTTTCAGCTGCGTTCGATGACACCTCTTCACAATAACATTGGTGACCCTCAGGAAGGCGAGCACAGCACAGTTGACTGGGTCTGTGCGAACAAGAACAGAATCCTGCAGCCATGTACAAAAAATGAAGCAGGACGTCAGTGCTACTCATTGGACGGATTTGGATTAATTGTTATGTCGAAATTTTGCAATTTGTGATGCTATTTCCCCGACCTGCAATTTATGGCAGTGATTGGGCACAGTTGCAGTGCCGCAGTAACGAAAAAAACAAAACAAAAAAGACATTGTATTTGCGCTAATACCCTAATATCAGGCACCAAGCTTATTGGTGCAATAATTTGAATAGAAAGAGTCGATACGCAATAAATGGAAAATGATGCTTGATGCTTTTTGGCACACAGCACAGAGAAAAAGCAAGGAGAGGGCTGTCCTCCGTTATCCTGCCCCTTTATGGATTCTGTTATCCTAGATAATCAACTGCGTAACCATGGCCAATTTACCGTATTAGTACAGTGCAATAAAACCTGGCCTTGTGTTCGTACTTGAGGCGGAGGAACCTTGCACGTATAGAGCACGTACACATATCCAAGTGCATGCTGCATGCCTACACATGCACGCGTGAACCAGTCTTGTACACGCTACGTAAAGTAAGTAACCGACTGCAATTACAAATACTTGATCTGAAATGTAACTGATTTCAGTGCACAATTACAGCCCAAAGAAAGCAACTGTAAGATTAGTGAGAAGTAATCGAATGATATTCCGCCGATTTTTTTATTCAATTTTTGTTTTGGAAGCACAGATATACATCGACTAAAACGAGGTCGTGCGGCTTCCTCCATCTACTATAGTTGTTTTTCAAAACTTCTCGGGGCATTTATTCCCCCACGGTTGCTTATGAACACACCGGTAGCGGAAATCAGGGGTATCCGGCCGTATGCGCCTGATGGAAAAGGGCTTTGCTTTAAGGTATACGACGACCTTGCACAGCATCTAGAAGTCGCGCGAAGCGTCGTGTTCAACTCTTGTTTTCACCCGGACGCAGAAAAAAAACAATAAAAACAAATTGCTTTCACGAATCGGGAGCTTAGATTATCACTATCAACGTGGGCATAACAGTATCTTACAATATCCTATAGATGTCTCAAAATCAGAAGGTGTCCTTGAATCCTGGATTGGGTCGCTGGAATTCATTAGAAAAGTTAAGGCAGCTGGGCTCAGTGATTTACGCTAGCAAGCCAGTTATAGCAAGTTATATACGCCCCACAACGCTTCACTACGTGCCCCATTAACACGCTTGAATCAAATGTCCTTCGTGGCATATGCATTGCATGCTGGCTCGGAAAGTAAAGAGAAAGGTTTGATTTGGCTTGGTTTATGGGGTTTAACATCCCAAAGCGACTCAGGCTATGAGAAACGCCGTAGTGTAGGAGTCAGGAAATTTCTACTACCTGGGGTTCTTTAACGTGCACACAGATGCCTTGTTTTTCGCCTCGACCGAAAAGCTGCCGCCAAGGGCGGAATTCGATCCCGCACCCTTGGGAACAGTAGTCGAACGCCCTAACCACTGCGATACCCCGGCGGGGCCATGAAGAAAGGAAATGCGTTGGCACGGTAACTTTCTCTTTCCTGGAAGACATCTGAACCGAATTGTTGGAACAAAAGGGTGAAGGGAGAGAAAAGATGCAGAAAAAGAAGCTGCCTAAATCGAAATTCCTGTGCCCTCGACAACGAGTCAGAACGCATCTGTGTCAGCCAGTGACCTACAATGCACAATTATCAAATATTTGGAGCGAACGGGCAATTAACTTCTCAATAAAGCTAGATCTACTGAAAAAAATCCGTGATATATATTATACAGGATTCGGCATACAGGTTTGCTGTGCAGGAAAGACCTCCATAAAATAGGGGGAGCTGCCATACAAAATTACCGAGTATAAATCGGCGGCCCTGGTATTTGGGGGGGAAAACGGAGCTGGGCTGCAGAAACGTTCCAGAGCCGTAAATAGCATGGTTACGTTTAAGAAAAAGAAGAAAACAAAAATAGTGATCACGCAAGGATTTGTAGACACACCATTTGTAGACACACGCGAGAGCGCTACGCACTCTATATACGCAGACATGTGGAGAATGAGCTGTCATTCTTCCTTGCCAAGTGTAACTGCGCTGTTTCTCACTTCATATTTTTTTCTTAAGTGTAGGCATTGTGGGCGTAGTTATATTCGACTGCCCACTAAGCATGCTAAATCTTCTGACTGGGTATAAAGAGATATTGTCGATGTGCCGTATATATAATACGCATCGATTTTCTGCAGACGTATCTCGATATCCAAATTTATAGCGCTGGCTGTTTTCTCATGGTCTTAGAACGCATGTATATAGCTCATTCTTGCTAGATACACAGATATCCGCTGAAATAATGCGTGTCATGCTAAGCAGTTTTACTTCACATGCGGCAAGCGGAGCAGTAATGCGAGTAATTTACTTTCGATTGAGCCTAAATACTAAAAGAAGCGTTGCACGAACGACAGCTCGGTTGGTACATATTAATAACATCAGCAGCGAAGGAAACGAAAGAAATTGTAAAAAGCCAGCTATGTTATTTTTATTTTTCTATACTGCATGGTTCATCCTATCTTTGCAGTGCTCTTTCCACCCGGCCTTTAAAAGAAGATAGTGTATTTTTCATGCTTCGTGCAATACATGGCCTAATATGCAGGTATAGGTGCATATTTCAGTGATCATCGATGTATTTCAACTTCGCTCGGGCCTATTTTGTTTTTGTTACTCACGAAAAGATACGTTCCATCTCCAAATTGTGCATTTTAAGCCTGCTCTTAATCCACTGATATGAAGGTACACCAGAAGGTCCGGCGAGCTGCAGCAATTGAGGCTTGTAATTAACACATATGCTAACGGGGAATAACACGAACCAAGCAATATGCGACGAGCTTATGTGGTAGCTAGGGCCCACTTCGATGCCCTTATAAACAAGAGGACCCACCCGGTGTGCCTCACTGAACAGGACTGGTCTGTCCGGTTTGGTACCTGTAAACACGAGTTTGGGATTATACACGATTTTTCAATACGAAGTGCCTCGTTATGCATTTGCAACTTTACAAATATCTTCAGAGTGAGAGGAAAATGTGGGAACGGCAAAGGTTATGGCTTCCACAGATGATACAGGGCGCAGTCACACGCCTTGAAGGCACTCCCCTTTTGGGATCCTAATCTTCTACCAAAGCTGTACACAATGCTTCTGTCAGGTTGGAATTATCTGAACGTGGAAGACGCATTTGAGTGAAATAGTTTGTCTTGTTTATCATGAAGATGTACGGTGTGTAAAAGGCCAAGTTCTGCCCGATACTCGCGCTTTGAGTTTTCCTGGACCTCATAGTGTCAGAAGTAAGCAGAACTACCCTTGACATGGGCCGTGCTCAGACCAACTTACGTACCATACGTTAACGATGAACTGACTGAGAGCCCCTCCGTCGGTTGGTGCACGGACATTTGCGCCTTGGCTACACCTGTGGGGCAGCACTTCCTGCTGGTCCCTTTCAGAAGTACGACAGGGTGTGTGTATGCGCTTTTGTGTTTATTTCATAAATACTATTACAGCGCAAGGCCATCTCCATTACCTCTTGAAACGCCTACACGCATTTCACGCCGCCTACATAACCAGTACAGCATAAAACGCATACACGGAAAAACCCTAGCTTTTAATTCATATCTGCACTTCCACGCGCCATCGCTGTTTGGAATGGTCTTCCTGACAGCATCGCATGCATCTGCAACCATCAACCATTACAGGATCAGCTACGCAAACATCTCACATGACATCGTTTCTTCTCTTTTATTTTCTTTGTCGCAGTGTATTTTTTTTTCTATAGTTGCGTTTTGTTTTGGTGCTTTGTGCGTCTTATGACTTTTACAGTGACTAGTGCTTCTGCATTTTTTTCTTTTCTTCTTTTTACGAATGATATCTCCCGTATGTCCGGCATTCATGCTAAAAAGTACCTTGTATCCTATGTATATTTTTGCCTTGTAAAATAGTTTTTTTTTTACTTATTCTTTTGTATCTCATGTTGAATATTTAGTTTCTTTTGCACATTTTGCTGTTATTTGCCCCCCCCCCCCCCCCCCCCTACTCAATGCCCTTCTGGGCCCTGTAAGGTATTATGAACAAATAAATAAATAAATAACGTGTGTTGCCGACGCCAGTTGGCGCTGAAGTCGAGGGAAGAAGGTCTACTTACCAGTGGACCACCCGATGTCAGACGGCCAGGCGCGAGTGAGGATGCCAGTCAGCCCAGGCCTCAGCGTATGCACGCGTCGCTTCTTGGCCGCTAAACCGAAGCTTCGTTCTTCTTGATAATTCTGACTCCGCAAGAGAGCGCTACAACGCTGAAAAAAAAGGAATTCGAGCTGTTGTTTAATGGTTTTGCCATTGTCGCCCTCACGCATTATTGCACGGTAGACAATACGTGGATGCATATTTTGCGGACACTTCGGCAGCCCTGACTGAATTAGCTACTAATAAAGAACGGAGAGCAAGCAATTAACGTTTCTCCACTCGTGCATTCCATGCGGCCAATGGCCCTTGCTTGGTGCTTGTTAACGATCCGACTTTGAGAGCTGCTCACCGCGCGTCTGGCCGATTCCTTGGCACACTGACATGCTCCTCTTCATTTCCAGCTTTCGAGAGAGGATGACGGGGCAAAGCATTTAGCCTCAACCGGTTTCCCTGAGTCAGTGGGTGAGATAGGAGCTATCTCGCGTGCCGCGCCGCCGAATCCTTTACCTTGTTATTTTTTTTTCTTGAACCACTCCCTTTTGCGGTCAGGCGGTGAGGCAAGCCTCTTTGTTCCATGTTATAATTCTCCTGTTTTTCTATTTCTAGTTACCTGTACCGAACCATCAGTAGTTCTGCACGCGACCAGACACTGCAACCTGTAGAGAAAAGGGAAAGCGGCTACGGCAGCGCCACTGGAAGTCTTATCGCGCTCGGTGGCCGCCGTCGCGCATAATGAGCGGTCGGGAAACTCGTGCAACCAACCATTGTCGGTCAAATCACGTGCCCGCCCATTCTTTACCACCGCCGAAGTTCACGGCTCACTGAAGAAACCGGCGATACGTGCGCATCGACGATGACGTTGGTAGAGCCTGGTTTCTTCGGGATGCGTGGCACGCGGTCACATGCTATTCAAACCGTTGAAAGAATGAAAGCTAGGCAATACGAGTGGAGGAGCATTGGTGTTCGTTGGGGGCATATGGCGGCATGGAAGGGAAGGCAACGGTTAAGCACGCAGAAACATCGGCAAACGTAGAGGGGCGTGAGACAGCTCTCTAGACAGTCCTGTAGTCCTGTCTTCTCCCGATGTCTGTGTCTGTGTTATATGCGCTAGTCCTTTTATGTACATGAACCCGCAGGATTAGCAGCTCAGCCAGCACACAAGTAATTACAAGCAGGCGTTAAAAAATAGGTAGGTCAGAGAAAAATGCCAATTGACATATTTTTATCGCGTGGCTGGCAAGAGAAAAAGAAATAAACAAAGGGGGAAGGGGGCAACTAGAGAAATGGGGCGCTTTGTTTAAAAAATATTAGCATTCTCGAAAAAAAAAAAAAGCGAGACGACCGCGATATCCTATAGAATGACATGATAGTACATTCATGACATACCGTAAAGTATATATTTAAATTATGGATAATTAAGTATCCTCATATTCTCAACCCAGGTAGTATTTAGGAGCTCTGTTCTTTTTTTTTTTTTTTTTGGCATATACTTTGAAAGTCCGAACAACACACTTTCCAAGAAAATAGCCATCAACGTCGATAATATATGTTCATTTCCTTCTTGTGGCTTACGTGGCCTGCTGTGACGAACAAGGAAAGCAGGGATAAGAAAGAAGCAAAAATAAAGCGCCGTATTTTCGCATCGCAGTTGCTAACAGCAGTCTAGGAATTCTTTAAGGTATCACTAGGCAAAATTAAAATAAGTGTTACTGGTGGGCACACTACGAAAGAAGCGTGAGGCACGAATTTAACAAGCCGAAAACCCTGGCTATGCGACACAGGAGTAGCACAGAAAGAAAGAATTTCACATCTTAACCCGCCACGGCTGCTCCACGTGCCGTGGGTGCGCAGTGCCGAGGTTAACCCCAGTTATCGCCATAATGCCGGCGCCGGAAGACGGTGACGTTTCGGCAAGACCCCCTCAGACATGGCGCATGCTGGTGGTTCCGCCTTTTTGAGCCTCTCTGCCGCAACGATTGTTATCGCTGACGAAAGGGGCAGCTGGCACTGTCGCGGCGCGGTCAGTCTAGGCTGTAGTTGAGGTCTAGGCGATGCGCAATGGATAGCTCCGCGTCGTTCGGAAGAAACTTCGACCGGGCCGACTTAAGGAGCCGCGGAAGCGTGGGCTTCCTCGACGGTTCCATTCCGATCGCTGCTGCTGCTGCCACTGTCACATTGCTCGTGGTCACACTGATCTGCCTCAGGCGAAACAAAGCGGCCAAGACTTCTAGAAGGGTACGTACTTGTAACTTCGAATCAGTCGGGACCGAAACGGTGCTTGCCATTGCTTTGATGTGCCTTTCCAATGTGCCGGTTGCACAGCCAATACATTCAACGCTGTGCACGTGCGCACGCTGGTCAAGCACTAAGCTGCTAAAGGCTCATTGTGTGCAATTTATCGCAGCTGCAATCTCCATAACTAATCTTTGCAATAGCTCGCAGTAATGCACTACAAGTGCTGCACTTAAAGTGCAAATCGAACAGCGTTTCTTGAAGTAGTTTCCGTAAGCTCAGCGTTGTATTTTAAAGCTGCAGTCGTGAACATTAAATGCATATCTATATTCTGACGTTAACGGAATATTTACCGTGGCGAAAATGCTGTCATTGCACCTGAGAGCTCGGAATTGTTTTCACGATCGCTTTTTTTTTTTTTTTTTTTTGTAAAAAAGCAATAGTCGCTTCAAACCTTTTTTGTAAATGAAGCTTCCAATCGATAGACATCTGGCATATATTTACCTCATCTTTGATCTCGAAAGGCTTCGCTGCACTTTTTGCACTTTGTAGGGTTTAACGTCCCAAAGTTACTCACGCTATGAGAAACGCCGTGGTAGAGGACTGCGGAAATTTTGACCACCTGGGGATTTTTAACGTGCACTGGCATCATACAGCACACGGACGCCACTCCGTTTCGCCTCCATCGAAACGCATCCGCCGGCGGTAGCGATGGAACCCGGGTTCTAGGGCACAGCAGTCGGGTACCTTAACCACTACATCACCGCGGCGAGACAGCATGACAGAGAAGAAAATAGATTGAGCAAGTTTTCTAAGGTATTACAGTTTAGAATAGACGAAGACATGCAATAGAGATCAACACGGTGCTAACATTAATTCGAATTTTACTGCCAGCATGAAGGAACTTAAACAGAAGCGAACGCATATAGAGCAAAAAATCCTAACTAGTTAACTTATGCGCGTAACGCTACTTCTTCGCTCAAAAGGTTAACTGATGCTTAATGATCCACTTCACTCGTTCCTTACGTATCAATGGGACCTCTATAATATAAGAACTGTTGCGATTCCGGCTTCTCCAAAGGTACGTTTGCTTAATAGGACATGCTGGGACACTCATGACAGTACACAGACAAGCCACCATTTATGTGCAGGCTGTTTCACGTTACGATTGTGTTTACTGAGCCTATCATGCAGGCATCTCGCGGCTGCTCAGTGTATACCCCGCAAGTTGTGCGCCCGGAACATACTATTGGTGATGCATTCTCTGACTTCCTTGCGTTATGCGGTATCTCATCATGCGCAACTTCGACAGCTCGTCTGGGGCAGAGAAAAGGAACGTCGCCTTTGTTCTAGCGGCAATCATATTGAGCCTGTGTAATATACCGTACATGTATGGAATCATAGCTGCTACAGCCTCTTTGTGCGGACTGCTGGGAATGGCTCTGGTGGACCTTTTTAAATCAATATTTTTAAGGCTGCGTTTAAGTGAAAAATCCCGCGTTGCTCCGTCGGGGCCCGAGGTCATGTCGCGAAAATCCTGATTGCTTGACAGGGTGAGGACGTCACGGCTAAATCAACTCGCGTCATAGTTTCAAACACCTCTCACATGAAACATGCCTTAATGCGCAGAACGCTGGTGATTAAAACGTCATATACAACGCGAATTAAAAACCGCCGCAGTATCAGATGATTCACTTTGATAAATAAATAATTTCGCTTAAAGTACTATGTTAAGTATTCTATGTTTGAAGCAGAATTCGAGCCCACGTATCTTTGGTTGGGAGCCAAGCACGCTGCCGACTAGACTCCCCAAGGTCCGCTTACAGGGTTGGCGGAACAAGCGAGGGTTTATATATATGTGGTGGTGCAGTCTTTCGCACACAGTTTTTTTTTTATTTATTGTAATAGTGTCTAACGTCCCAAAGTAACTCAGACTGAGGCACGCCGTATAGTGGAGGGCTCCAGATAACTTCGACCACCTGAGGTTCTTTAACGTGCACTGATATCGCACAGCACGCGGTCGCTTTGCTTTTCCCCTTCATTAAAAAGTGGCTGCCATGCCCGGGATTCGATCCCGCGTCTTTGAGTTGAGCAGTCGAGCGCCCTAACCACTAAGTCGCCGTGGGGCGGGACGGCTTTCACTTAAAATGGTATCTTAAGACTACATGGTAATGAGTGTGTGTGTAAATAGATAGGACCGCAGGTCGCTATCGCGTCACACCCATAAAGCGGAGATTGACTGTCTTCCTAATTTCCTTCTTACAAACACTTCTGAAGACGAAAAAAAAAAAAAAAGGCAACCCGCTGAAACCGGAAGATTAGCTTGCTCATTAAGACTATGTGCCACCAAAAGGGCAAGAAGTGTTGCTGAAGCACATTTTCACCTTTGTTTGCGAGTTTCGAATGAGAGAATGAATATAAAAAATTGGTTTTTGACTTTCAGCTGGTGGTACCAACTTACCTGCCTCTCCGAGATCAACATTAAATTAAAAACTGCATCTATTTTTGACAAGAAAATCGCGGGTAAAATCTAGGGACGTTAAATACATTGCGTGAAGAAGCTTAAACGGCTTGTAAGGTCCCGTTGAACTCTAGTGGGCCCATTAGCAATAATAATTAGAGAACAACGATTAAATATTTTAAGAACACTAAAATGTTTCATATCGGTGGGAAGCTTCCTGTCAGTGTGCGCTAAAACTAAATCACTATGATCCAGTGCTCTAGAGCACCCGAGAACGGTACCACGTATCTGTGATGAAGACATTCCACCTAAGTAGAGTTTCGATAAAAGTGTGGAAGTTTGACGAACCCTCCCGGTAATGCACCCGCGGCGCTCTGAGACATATTCGTTGGTTCGCGTTCGTCAGTATGCATAACCAACTGGCTAAAAACACAACTCTGTTGAACCTCACCATGGTAAGCACAGGAAGTAATTATACTGGCGAGTCTACGTGTAGCAATATATCAGAGAATGGCAGGGTTTTAATGCAGTTAAACCGAGCATGACGCGTGAAACGTTTTGCATACGGATTGAAAACTTGATGAAGACAAGGGCTTTCAGTGCACAGCATGTGAGTTTGTCGCAGTGTGTCCCGCGGAGTGGTCAGCTGCGCCGATAGCTAGAAGGTTCCGCACTTGCTTCCGTCGAGAAGTTTTTGGTCGCGAATCCGCTCCACACTAACTGCTTCCCCCCCCCCCCCCCCCCCGGTTGGGTTTGGCCGTGTTAAGTGCGCTTTTGCACTAAATAAAACGCACCAACTCACATAGCTATCGTCTATGCGTGACAGTTCGTTCAAGGATACTGTGAAGCCTCACGACGAGGCGTCTAACGTCATATCTCGGTTTGGTTTGGGGTTAACGTCTCAAAGCGACTTTAGCTATGAGAGACTCCGTAGTGGAGGGTTCCAGAAATTTCGTCCACTCAAAGTTCTGTAGCGTACACTGATATCGATATCGCCCCCCCCCCCCCCCCCCTTTCCGAGAAATCACAGATGCGGCCGGAATTCGATCCCGCATCCTGACAGCAGCCGAGCGCCCTAACCACTGCACCACCGCGGCGGCGCGGTCATATCTCGATGCCATCAGTACGGCTAGGCACTAATTCATTCTACATTAGCAAGACACTAAAAAATCTCACTGGCCTCCATGCTTCACAAAGCTTCAATGCATGTTGAATTAATTTTTGGCTCTGCCACTTGCAAGTAATCGATTCTACCTCCATGATTAATACCCCGCTAGCTGTAGCCTAATTTGTCCAGTTCGTGTTGCCGGAGTGATCGTCGCGGTTCGGTCCGCATGAACCGCTCCACAGCAGAAAGATAGACACTTATATACGCAAGTATTGTTTTGGACAAAGGTTGACAGAATTGTGGGTGCGCAGAAAAAAAGCCATTTTTCGGTGAGATCGCGAGTTGGGCATTCGACTTCAAAAGTCTCGATCTCACCTCTGTCTAAATTAACTTTGGCGTCCTCGCTCAACCTCGACCTCTCCTACTTAGGCTGATCTCACCGGAGGTGTCTTCACCTCATATTTTTTGGTGTGTGCACTAGAGACCCCACTCAACCTGGAAGTTGAGGTTGAGCGTTCGACATCAAAAAAAAAAAAAAAAAAAACGAAAACCAAGTCAGTAAATCCGTTACCTGCTTGACACTGGAATTGAAAAACCGTACGTCAAGAATCCCGCCATTTCTGTAAACGAAAACAATGACGGCAGCCTTATATTTGCCAATGGCGCCAAAAATAGCATGCAGTGCTTTATAGTTTGTGCGTATTCAGTCGTTTTCAGCACTAACACTCTGTGCAACTAAGAAAACATTTAGGCCGCATTAGATCACAGATGGTACAAAGAGATAGTTAAAAACACACATTAATGTCCGCGCTTGAATGTGTCACCTTGCGCAGCAGTGCAATATTTTACGTATACCGGGTGTTTGTTTTTATAAAAGGTAACTGATAATCCCTGGGGCTATATAAAGGGTTACGGTGGACATTAGGTAAGGCGCAGAAGGCTTCAATTAGTTTGTTAATTAACTAAACTTTTAAATCTTCATTTTAGAGTTATTTTGTATTTGCAAAACTGGAGCTCGTCCTCCAAATAGTATAGCCACGAAAAGAGATTTTCTTTGAAAAAATTGCAGCAGGTGTTACAAGGTGCATAAATGTGACCCTGATAGGCGGTTTGACCCAATAACACAGCGCCAGCGGCGCATCCGGCGTAGATCGCTCGGCCAGTGCGCTCTTTGAGGTCTTACTGTAAGCACAATATCTGCGCGCATTGGGTACCGACGCGGCGGCTATCAGTGAGGCAGCGTCGAAACGAAATTGACAAAGAACCGCCGTGCACCCGTCTTGCTCTCAGGGGATGCAATCAGAGCGAAGAAATATATGGTTGGAGTGATCTACGTCAAAGGCGCTGTGCTTGTGTGTGAAACTGCCTATAACGCGCCTTAACGTGGCCTTATAACGCGCGCTACATTTTTTTTCATTTTTCAGAAAATCTTCTTTGGAAACTATACCATTTGCAGGATGAGCTAAATTTCTGCAATACAACATACTCCCTCAAATCAAAATTAAAAAAGTTAATCAACGCGTTTAGTTATTTAGCGAAGTAATACAAACAGTTTGCCCCTTACCTGGCGTCCTTCGCAGTCCCCAGTATAGCCGCAGGGCTAACCTCTCTATAAGGGTTTTCAACATTAGAAAAAAAAAAAAAACACCCAATATATGCTATTCAATGAGGATGATAGGCGAAAAACCGATGTTTGGACAGTCTTGGAGAGTTTCTCTGAGTGAATTGCACGAGGAAAAACGTGCTTAACTCTCGGCTCTTAGAAGGCCCCGCGTATACTTTTGTCAGTCACGTGCTACTCGCCCATTGTCTTAATGGCTAGCGGTCCTGGGCTTGCTGTGTCTGGTGACCTCTAGTACGTCGCGAGGTACTTCTACAATTGCGTTTGCTCCTGTGTATAACTTGCAAGCGCATCGGCATCAATATTCGGCACCCTTTTTCGTATCTGCACCCTGCCATAGGGCTTCGCCTTCGTCCATGAGCGCAGCGAGAGAGCATTCACGCGGGCCATTTACCACATAGAATAGAAACTCCATGGAGGGTGAAAGGAGAGGCAATTCGCACGATACGCTTCTTAAAGCTAAAGCTAAGTAGAAATGTAGCAGAACTGATCATGAATGCATTGACCGAAAACTACACGAGAACATATCGATGAGGTAAGATTTTCAAACTCTATTCGGCATAGCGAGAGAGGACAGTGTAGTTGAAGATTTGATACCTTGCAACTGCAGGCATGAGCACTTATGAGCACGTATGAGCAATCCACAGTAAATGTAGAGTTTAATTCACGGAAAAAGAAGGGTTGCATTCATTTCTACGCATAGGGGAACGGCTTCTATTTGGGAGCGTGGCCGTAGTTTGTCTTGCATTTAAGCCACTCCACCAAAGCGCGCCTCTTCGAAGAAATGTTAAAATTCCCTTAGACAGGTAGCCTGCACTGAGTGTTTAGGGGCTTTCATGGCGAAGCCGGCACCGACGAGCAGTTGCAGCTGTCCAGTGAGGGAACAAGTGTGCGTATGTACAATAGGACATCAGCTCACACACGCGGTTAAGGTGTAAGAGCATGCATACGCGCTTTGCCATTCACTGCCTGACTGAAAGACAGGCAGAAAAGGGAACTATATAATAAAACGCTTACCCCCCCCCCCCCCCCCCCCCCACCTCAGAGGGTAAAGCACATGTTGGCGAAAAGTGCACAAACACGGACCCCAGCATTCACGCTTAGCGTTCGGCTACCGGCTTCACCAGTAGCACGGGGCAAGAGTGCGTAGAAAGACCAGGTATCTGGCACTTCCAGATCGCCAGATTTCGGCATCGACGTCGGAAGTACTTCACAGATTTGAACATATATGAAAAGCTACGCATTCGCAGCGATTTTGGGTGCTGCTGTACCCGCCACAGACGCGGTTCGTTTCCGCGAAGGCAAGAGCTTCTCTTCTGTCTCTGCGCCTTTGTTCCCCTTGCCTCCTCTTCGCCCTCCCCGGTAGGTCCCCGTTGCCACCGTTCGTACGCCGTCATGTGTTTGGTCACCCTCTCTTGCGAGCGCCGAGCGACAACGAAGAAGCACTGCCGTGTGGTCGGGCCCTTCGGCAGAGGCAACACGTCACTTTGGTACCCGCTTTCTGTAGGCGCCTCCGGGCAGACCAAATCAGGGAAATTGGCCGTCGCCTTTTCCTACACTTACCTCCATCTTTTATCTTCCTATCTCCATTCTCGTATCTTGTCTCCCATCTCTCCTATTCTTGGCTTTATTCTTGCAGGCGGCTAAGGTTAACCTTGAGTGCCGAACTACTCAGAGTGCTAGCTCCCGTCCCGTCATTTTCCACAGAATTTTGTTTCACTGAACATCAGCAGACCTATACTGCCCTCCGAGATGAAACGATTTATCTTTTCAGTCGACCTCTGTTTTTACCGATATTAAGTGGCATGTTTTAGACAACGCTTGTATAAGTACAGCTGAACCTTGCCACAACAAGTGACGGGGCGCGCGAAAACTTCTTTTAAGGCGAAATACTACTGAGGCGGAACTAGCCCCAAACCACAATCAGATTTGACTACACGGTCGAAATTCTATATTTTTTTTATTTGCCATGGGGGGGGGGGGGGGGGGGGGTCGTCATGGTGAGATTTTAACTCTCAGTGAGCAATGGCATATCGCATCGTCGTCTTCGTAGGTACCGATAAAACTGCAGATCAAATTAAATGCGTCCATCACATTTAGTGTGCAGATGGTGGTGCTACACGATAGGGATTTATTGCGGCCCTGCCGCGGAAGAAAACGAGAGCTTACGCATGTGCCTTGTACCAAGGCAGCCGGGCCCAATCCTCAAGCTGGAAGAAGAGAATGTGTTGACTAGCAACCAAATTTGAAGTACCCTTGCCGGTTTGTGCGACCTGAAGGACACAAGCCTGAGCTGCATTAAACTGCGTGAATGGGTTTCAGTGGCAGATGCACAATTGTGGAAGGCGACCGCCGAGAAATCGGCCTTCTGCATGCATCATATCGGGCAGACTGGGATCAAGCCAGAGCCCGTGCGGGGGTACTACTCACAAAGCTTTGATGGGCGAAGTGCGGAGGACGGAATACAGACAGAACAGACGTAATGTGTGCGGTGTGGCAGTAACCAGGAGAGTCCACAGAACATGTTGTTCTGTTCTGTCCATTGCTCCAACCACAGCGTCAGGCCAGAATGATTTTCGAACAGGAACTTGGACTATCGCCTCGATGATTGTTGAAGGCGATTTGGCTGCCGAAGATGTGGCGGTAACCGGAGAGACAGCCAGCGTAGCTGGGGATGTGGAAGCAACTCTGAAAACAGCAAAGGCCTAACATAAGATGTGAAAAGGAAAGTTTTTAAATTCAAATTCTTTATGTGCCTGTGAATGGTTGGATCAGGAAGTAGCACATATCGATTCAAACGAAAGGTTTTAGTGAAATAGAGCAGCGTGAACCTACAGGAGCGCACAGATGGGTAGCGATATGACTATTTTGTCGCCAAATATATTTTAAAACTCAGCTGCACTTACCGAAATTTTGCCGAAGTGGACACGCGTCCCAGAAATGGTTCATTGTGCCGGCGAATGTGTTCCATATAGCGAGCAGACAGGTATTTGAAAATACTTCGTTGGAGCGAAAATTTCGTTCAAGTAGCGTTTGTTGTAGCGCGGTTCGAATGATCAGCTTATCATTTTCATCGGCAGTCATCCCAACGAAACCACGTCATTTAAGGCTTCACTTAGCTCATCGGTCACTAAAAAGCCAGTTTGTAGGAAGTATATGTCAGATCTCAGTGTCGACAAACTTAATGAAATATTCACGACCTGCATTATTACTACTGCACGCCTAGCCATTTCCGAGTCGTCGGTAGTGATACGACAAAATCACATAGTCTTAGAAAATAAAAACCAGCCAAGGGACGAGGACGAAGAAAGACGATGTACACACGGAAGCTTCATCGTCTTTCTTCGTCCTCGTCCCTTGGCTGGTTTCTATTCTCTAAGACTACGTACCAACTGACCCAGATTTCAACCCCCTAAAATCACAATTTGGCAAATATGAGAAAGTAGAAAAGCAGAGGAGAGAGAAAATAAACCCTGGGAATTGGGTTGCAAGAAAAGAACAACATTTATTTCGTCAAAAAAGGGAAAATGTAGATGGTCCCTGCTAAGTGGATATCAGAACACGGCCGACAGCGACCTCCCAGGTTTGAACTCCCAGGTCTCAGCTGACCAATACGGCCTGCCATTGATCGAGATTAGGAACTTGTATTAGAGTTTAGGAGGGGGGTGGGGGGGGGGGGCGGGGAGGCTCCTCTTTACAATTCCACAATGTGTGATCATTTAGTGACAATTTCACCACCTGGCGTACATTCCGTGCGCCTCCAGATGGTCTCCAGCTCTGAATCTAAGGTTTTGTCGGGAGAGGAGAATATCCTCCTTCAAGCTTAAATTTTTTAGTAATGCCGTGATATGATGCTAGGCCGTCCTTCGAGAAACTAAGTAACTACCCCGTTCCCTGCTCGGCTGACGAATCCTCCAGCTTTGATGTGTGCCGCTTCGTTATCAGGGTTCCTCGAGTTAGCCGGGGCCCATATCAATTCAATAATTCTGTGTAAATGTTTGGTTTGATCCAAAAATGTTCATTTCTGCCTGATAAATTCTACCCCTCGCATAATTGCGTATGCTGAATTTAGGGTCGCTGAGCACAGTAGTAGCTTCAGTGTTAATGATGGCAAGAGCGATTGTCGCCTCTTCTGCCCCTTCCGAGGTTCTCGTTTTGGTCTTGCCGGAGTCTCTTGCGTGTCCACCGCTGCTAGTGTGAATGCTTGTTCCTGTAGATATTCTGCAGCATCTACATATACTGCATGTTAATCTTGGCTGTATATGCTATGTAGAGTCTTTACCCTAGCCCTCATTCTCCCCTAGTGGTGAGTAGAATGCATATTCTTAGACAGTGGCTTGGCTTGTGTTTCCTTAGCGATGTATTTAGGTATCTGTGCCTTGGTATCTTGTGGTGGCAGCTCGATGCCTTGTCCTGAACGATAGAGTATGACCCTTCCAACTTTGGTGCGGGAAAGCCGGCTTCGCTGCTTTCTTTAGTGTGCCTCCTTAAGCTCCTCTAAGGTGCTGTGGACTCTCAGTGGAGGTATAATTCGGTAGCTCTAATGCTACCTTGTATGCTTGTCCAATCATAAGCTCTATTTTGGCTTTTTCAGTGCTGGCTAATTTTAGGTACGAAAGTGCGTAGACAAGGCTGCTAGCAGTAGAAGTGCTTCTACTATTTTGCGGAGTTCTTTCTTCGTTATTCCTATCCTTTTAGTCACAATTCGTTTAATTAGTATAAGCGTCATGTTGAAGGTTGTCTTGAGCCTTTCTAGTGTTTCATTGTTCTTCCTGTTCGACTGAAGGGAGAGCCCCAGGATTCTTATAGTTTGAACTTCCCTTACAAGGAGCCCTTCCACCCAGATGTTATGTGGAGACGGAGGCTTATAATTTTTGCCTAGAGGGCCGCTTGGTTTGACTCTTATTACGGATAATTCGGAATTGCAGGGCGATCAGGCTAGCCTTGCTTTACCCGCCAGGTATTCTATGATTTCACAGCTTGTGTGCACGGTACCCTCTATCTGACCATCGCTGCCAGTTGTAGTCCATAAAGTGATATCATCTGCGTAGAATGTGTGATGAAGCCCAGGGAGAATTGTTAATATAGAGGGAACTTTGATTAGTGAAAGGTTAAAAAGGCAAGGTGACAGGACTGGGCCTTGAGGCGTTTCTTTAACTTGTAAGTAGTGAGATAGAGTCTGCTATGATCTCTCCCGCTGCTAGCTCTACCATTCTGTTACTCAGAAACGACTTTATGTAATTGAAAGTTCTTTCTCCTGGGTTGATGTCCGAGAGATTCCTTAAGATGGCATCGTGAGTGAGGTTACTGAAACCCTTGTTTAAATCCAAGCCTAATGTGGCTTTAATTCCTCTGTCACGTTCCGTGTCTATTATGTCTGCTTTGAGTTGCAGCATAACATCTTGGGTGGAAAAATTAGCCTTGAAGCCTAGCATGGACATTAAGAGTAAATTATTGTCTTTCGAAGTATTCTTGTAGTCGGTTGAAAATTATATGTTCCATTAATTTTCTTAAGCAGAATGTCAAAAAGATCGCCCGTAGATTCTCTATACACCATGTCTTGCCTGGCTTTAGAATGAATGTAATCTTTGCATGTTTCCATACTTGTGGAATGTTTGCGTCCGTCAAGTACTTGTTCACGAAATCAGTGAGTGATTTCACTGATCCCGCGCCCAAGTTTCTGAGTCTCTTTATTAGTAACACATTCAGGTCCAGCTGTGGACGTGGTGCGTAGTTGTCTCATGGCATACCATGCCTTCGCTTCCGCGATCTCGGCGTCCAAGTTCTCCTTTGGTGTCCCCCGACAGTCTGGCAGTGGTCCTTCTGGGGTTGTGTTTAAGTATCGTTCGCGTGGTTCTGTTAAGAACTCCTCTGGGGTACATTGATACCGATACACTAATTTCATCAATTGACTCCGTTGAGTTGATTTAGCCTGTGTGGGGTCAAGAAGGTGTCTTAGCAGATGCCAAGTCTCTTGCACCCAAGGTGACCATTCATGAGGTCGCAAATTTACTCCCATTGTGTTGAAACTCTAGAGTAAAGGTTTCAATTTGTCTCTTGGATTGTGCTATTCTCTCTTCAAAAGTTCCGCGGCGTATGTTCCTCTTCCAGCGGTTTTGCAAGCGGAAATGTGCAACCCACATGTGCAATAGCATAGAATCAGTGACTTTTCCTCCTTCTACTACGGCCCATTCCATGTCTGCTGTGGTAGCCCGTTTTTAGTGACTGCACCTATTCCCCGAGATCTTCAATTACTTGGCCTGTGTTTTCTTCCCTTCTTTGTTTGTCTTTGTTCTCTTAATTCTCTGTACTTGTTCCAGACCTTAATTTTTACTTCATTAAAGACTACGTTTTGTTTTGCTGTATCAAAAGTGGTAGATATAATTTAGTGGTCGCTAACTATCACGTACCCTGTGTTAGTCCACTTTCCATTTCGTATGTTCCTAGCCAAGGTTAGGTCTGGCGAAGTGTCTGCACATACGCCGTTGCCTAGACTGCTATCTTGGGGGTTGTTCAGGACAGTTCGGCCAAGGTTTTGGACCGCCTGCCGCCCTGTTGCCTATGGGGCTAGCTGTAGTGTATCCCCATTCCGGGTGTGGTGCGTTAAAGTACCCTACTAATAATAGCTGGGCTTTAGTCGCTAGTTTCAAAGTTTTGATAGGTAACACCGGTATACCGGTGCCTTTATCTTTGGGCAGGCTATATACATTAAGCGGGCAAAACTTGCATCTTCTTCTTTCTTAGGGGGCCGTAGTTTTCCTTTGAATTTTTTATGTTGTGTTGTATCGCTGTAATATTCCGTTGCAATAATAAATAGGGGGATACGCCCGTAACTGCGCCGGCATCGTATTCTGGCGGTAGATATGCCCCTTAGCCCGGTAATTTGACCGCGCCACTAGTTTCTTCCATTCCAATAATGTTCGATGGACGTAGTGGGGCTTGGACGTGAAATTGCAGGTTTCTCTGTTTGCACTGAAAGCCTCCGTAATTTCCACTGCAATACCTCAATTTCTTGCGAGGGGGCCATACTGTTGATCCGCTTTTTGCTGTAATGATGGTAAATCTTCCTCCAATGCGGTCAGCTTCTTTGTCACTTGTTATACATAACCATTACTCTGGCTTGGAACGATTTGAATTATGCTAAAGCATCTATTTTAGTCTCTAAGTTTCCTATCTAACATCTAGGTTGTGTACCTTGATCTCTGTTACCTACTGTTTTATTGAGTGCATTAAGATCAGCCCTTAATGGTGTGGCCTTAGTTGGCTGCGGTACAACGCCTGCAGAGGCTTCGGCAGCTCATTCGTTTCGGGTATTCACCGCGGGGAGAGAGGGGTCTTATATCTGTGGCGAGTTTGTCAGTATCCATAGCCTCGCAAGCGGGCGTTCTCAGAAGGGTTTGCACCGGTGTTTTCTATGACTGCGGTCTTTTCTCTCTCGAGGCTATTACAAGTTGACGGAGCTCCGTCATCCCTTTCTTTAGTCTCGCGTTTTCCTCGTCATGCGCTTTTAGTTGTTTTTGCAATTGGTCTGTGAGCTCCTTCTCCAAAGCGCTCATCTGTTGGGAGGCCGAATTTGGCCAGCTCACCTTTTTGTTTGTTTTGCTGCTGCTTCTGCCTCGGTTTGAACTTCTCTTCTTTCCATCGGCCGCCCCGATCAGCGACGGGAAGGAGCTGGATCTGTCTCTCGTCTCGTTCCCTGCTGGTCCCTTGCCCGGCTAGAAGATCGCTGCCTGGATCTCGGGTGATGCTCCACGTGACGCTTTGCCGCACCCTCGCTAAGCTTAAGTGGTCGTCGTTTCCGGACGGACCACGAGGCGGTGCTTGCAGTTCCAGCTCCCGGAGTGGTGTGCCCCGTGGCACACGACTCAGTCGGGTTTGCATGAGCGTGGTTCCCCGTCAGGAGGTGCAGAATGTCCTCGCCACATCGGTGGTGGTAAAAGTTAGTCTTGAGTCGGCAGCATCCGTCGGCTCGTTGTTCGAGAGACCTGCAGTTGTAGCAAGCTTCTACTTGTCGCGCGATAAAGGTGTACATGAAAGACGGATCCCTAGTAGCAAATCTGGCTTGGAATTTTGTTCCATTGGAATGTGATCTGGATCGTTTTGGAGCGACCTAATCGTCGAGCGTTGACAATTGCGACACATGGGTTGCGGTTCATGAAGCCTTGTCGGAATGCGTCCGGCGAGCTTCCATCGTAGGCATGGTTAATTACGCCTCTGACCAAGCCGTCTGGCGCCGCTACATACGTCGCCACTTCATAATTGCGACCTTCGAGGTTGAAATATTGACTCTGGAATACACTGCAGCGGCTCATTCCTCAAGACCGTCGAAAAATGGCGGCGGCGCCGCGTTAATATTTCCCTTTTAAATTAAGTTACATCTTTACTGGGATGTGTTCCCTTTAGGTTGTATTATTAGTGTTGCGGCGACATTGAGGAATGAGTCCACTGCAGCTCGCTGGCGTGCCGGGGTGCTCAGAGTGAGCTTGTTATAGATGAAATTGGCATGCGTGGTGTCTTCTGTTAATGCGGCCTAAAGCGGAACCTTGGCTGCCTCGCATATGGCGAGTTCGAGTTGGCGTGGCACAAAGGTGTCTAAATTCCAGCTTCGCGGACGGTAGACTATATTATATTCGCTCAGTGGGAGTTGTGGTAGCGGCACTCGCCTTTTGTTAGCGGGCGGCTTCCCTTTCTCCTTGGTGGGAACGCCGGAGTTAGGCTTGCCGCTGGCTTGCCCCAGATTACACCTAGCTGAGGCGGCGTCTTGTTTCAGGCGCCGGGCGCGGCCTTGTAGGCGAAAAACGGTTTCCCATTCCTCGGATGCAAGCTTTGCAGGCAAAATCTTTTCCCCCTCGACGGTGTAGTTCATCTTTGAGGTCTTGTGAGTGGCGGAGTGGCTCGAACAAACGAGTGTAGGGCCCCGACGGCACGTCTGCGAGAAGATAAGTCGGTGAAATTCACAAAAAGCAAATGCCGTTGACTTGCCAAAATTGATGTGCTCGAGTACGAGGCAATGCTCTGAAGACTTTCCCAACAACGGCAGGTCCGAGAAGCCAGTAGTTCCACGAAAAATTGGCTGTGAAGTGAGGGCCCATGTGGAACACGTCGACACAGCTCGGCGTCTTCGTCTTCCTTTCTTAGGGAGGCTTTCGCAGATGCCCAGTATAAGAGCATCATAAATTTTAAAGGGTCAGAGCCAAAGCACAGAATATCTGCCGGGATGCTGAGGATGTTTCCTGGCAACGTTATGAATCCTTCATAAACAGCTCAGTCACATCAAAGAAAACGGTGGAGCAAGTTCACAACCTAAAGTTGGCTTCTCTTCCTTCGTAATTCCTTTTTTGACAGCCCCTGATGCACAAAGCAGTGTTGCCGAACAGACACACATATTAGAAGAGCATTTCAATAAACTTTTCAATAACCCAGATCTAACACGTTCATTTCTGAAGCCCGAAAACACGGCTGAAAAACGAAAAGCTTCCCACAAATGGCAGGCCACCGAACCATAATAATCTATGCACTCGTCAAAAAATCGCTACATTACTGGCCGCCGGTAAACGAACTGCACCCTGGCCTTGATAAAATTATTACGAGATACTAGCAAATCTTTATAAACATGCTGCAGCGGCACGTTTAAGATTCCTTAATAACGCGTCTCGGTAAATATAGCCGATGCTTGAAAAAAAGCTGTAATTGTACCTACTCTTGCATCTTGGAAAGCTGCTCACCTCCCCTAGTAGTTGTAAGCCAAATTAACGCAGAATTCATCTCGCCGGATCCTTGGAAAGTGTACTGAATATTCGATTAATATACTTTCGAATCCCGTGAACTGCTTTATACACAACAGTGTGGTTTTAAGAAGCGCGTGCTCTGCAGTTACCACGTCGTTCGACTCAAAAACACAGTTCGAGAAGCAAAGGGATTCTACATGACAGCATAGATAGGGGTGCATGGCAGGATGCGCCACTGCCGCAAAGATTTCTCGTCGATTTGTTCCCTTCATGCACACCTGGGTTCAGCCATCATAATGTATTCCATTCCGAAGAAAGATGTACCTAAGACTGCGTTTTGACCACTTCACTCCTCATAATAAAAATCAATTCCATAGCCAAAATAATTCCAAAGTCCTTTATTATACACAGACAACGCAGATGATAGTCGAGGCGCGTGCACACCCTTTTGCATATTAACAGAACTGACACTAAACAAACTAGACATTCGGGCTGTAAGAAATGTATTAGGCTCTCGCTACAAAAAAAAAAGCAAAAATATGTAGTTGCTCTTTTCTCACTGCAATGAGGCTTGCAGCTCGATCCCACCCTGCACATAAACGAAAGCGTGCTACCTTTGAAAATGAACATACGTTTCCAGATACAATTTTCAACAGGAAGCTCACATTCCTGCCTCACATATACGCCCTCAAAGAAAAACTCTAAAATCCTGAACACAAATAAAACGATCTCACAAATATATTGGGGGTTTTAGAGGATATGCCTTTTGCACATTTAGCGCTCCATTCTTCGCTTTTGCCTTGATTGCAATGAGTAAATTGTGTATGCACCTGCAAGGCTACCACACCTAAAACAACTGGAGCCAAAACATAACGTGGGTTTGTGTCTCTCACCTGAGGGGTACAGAACCTTTCCGGTAAGAAGTTAGTACGTAGAAACAAAGGAACCTTCCTTCGAGTACAGGAGAACATACTTGCTCGTATAGTCTAAAAACATGACCTCTGCCGAAAAATATCTTACTCTATAACTACAAAGTGCCCCTTCAAAACATCGTTCAATAAGAAGCCTCTGTCATTGAACCGTTTTCAACTCCGCTTCAAAATTCGTCAATAATTAGAAAATATAAATGCCATTTCTAATGTTACATCAAGATCCTCTTTGTTACGACTATGGTACAGCCTTCTCACTGTATGCGACTTCACAGTAACTCGCATTCGTAATAAACAAACAGCACATGATCTTATACTGCAGCAATACCAGACTCTTACAGGAAAACATGTCAGTTGCACGGAATTTCACCCAGACGACTAAAAAAACCGCAATACACGTCGAAGGTGAAAGGCTGAATTGAAAATGAGAAAAGTACATCAAAAGTACACTGTGCATCTGTTTTCACTGCTAAGGGTTTGCGCGACTGCAGGAAAAGTAATATTGCGAAGCCGTCATTTACACCGATTCTGTAATCGTATTTACCGTATTTCACTGCGCAAATGATGTTACATCATATTCGGAGGTTTTGGTGGCCTTTAAATCCCGGGTGTTCCTTATTTACAGTATATATGGAATACAGCTGGATCTCGTAAGCCCTCCGTTCATTCCGCGAAGCCGTTTACGTCGTTAAAGCAATAGTTACAGCAGATAAAAATGTCAACAACAGAACCGACTCGAACACAAACAGCCGGCACCGTGATCCTTGATCTCTCGGGCTGAAATGACGTTACAATGGGACCGCCCGAAGCTAGGAGTGGGCCGCGTCTTCCGGTCTTACTGTTGACTGAGGGGAGATGGCAGTAACATTCACTGCGCACTTGAGCCTCGATTCGGAAGAAGTGGTCGTCGCAGTAACTCTGAAACCGACTAGCTCACAAACCGACCTCACTGAAAGAGGACCTCAGTCAACCTCAAAATCACGCTTGAGGTTGGCGTCCAATTTGCTGACCTTATTACGAAAATTTCGAGCTGTGGATGACCTCATCTCATTAGCTTGCCACCTCTACAGAGATCAGGCAGTTCAGGTAGATGGTGTTTATAAACGAATGAAGGGAAAGGCGCGCTCTGTTTGAACGAACGCCAACTGGTTGGCTACAGTAACTGACATCAGAAAACGTTTTCTACGCGTTCCCCTCCTATCGACGTTTCGCATTACTTTCCAAAGCTTCCGGTTCATGGGCCCCACCACTCTGTTCTGGTCTCTTCGATGCGGCGAAGGCCGACTTGGGAGCCCAATGCAAAGCAGAAGCTAAATAATAAAGACCGTGATGCAGAACACGCATTCTTTCATTCACAAACTCGCGCAATAACTCGCAAACTAGTCCGGCTACTTGTGGTTGATCGGTGTCAGTGGTAAAGGAATTCCCCGGCACTGGCCTCATCACTGGGTTAATTATTTCTAGAAACAAATTGCGGTGGTTTTACGTCATACCTGTGGGCAAACTGCAGAAATCTTCATTATCAGCTTTCTCATCGCCATAGAATTCAGGCGAAGCATTGTCTTTGTCTTTGAGCTTGAGTTATGCTTTTTTTTTATTGCTTGCTAAGACGAGCATGACAGCACCAATACCCACGGACAAGAAGGAGAGAGCAATTGGCTGAAAGGTTTTACGATAGACCTTAAGCCAATGCTACCTCCTTCATGTCCGTGCAGCATGGATTGTACTGGGTATTGGATTCTTTATTTTGCCTGTGCTGTTATGCTTGTCATATCAGCCAATCTTTCTTTTTATGCAGCACCTTTGCATATTTATCCAGCAACTTAACACCAGGTTTATGAAACTTGTACGGTGAATGAAAAATCTTCGAGTGCTCAGAAGTTCGTTCCGTGATTGAAATTTTAATGTCTGCTCCAATTCTGCTGCGTTCCTCTTGACGCAGGCGTACTCCTTACCATCTTTTAGATTTGGCGTAAGACGCAGCTCGCAGCTTCACTTTATAATCTCAGCTTGGGAACTCTAGCCGCTTTATAATATTGTACGAAAATCGCCCTTGATGTAAAATGAACGACAACGCATTTTAAAAACTCAGAGTTGGTTTGGTTCCGCACAGCAACATTTCATCGTGCGCAAACATATTCGAGAGCGCCGTTATGGCAGGAATACGTTTAGCGTTTTTAAGGCACCAGGCCTTAAAAACGCTTGAGGGCAAGACCACAGCGGTGTGTCCTGTGTGCGTCGCACACCAATGGAAGTTGATGAATGAAAGGAAATGAAATGCACCGCGCCATGGCAGATTATCCTGGCCACCTCTGGAGAGATTCTGCCCTTTCCGAAGTTCCAACCCACAGTCTTTTGCTGCTGCTAGTAATTTCTCTGGCTTCGACACAGTTCTTTTGGAACTTTTTCGACAATGTCTATGTTTCGGCTAAAAGCGGCCCTTAAACACGCTGGGCGATCGGCTGCGGCTATAGCGCCGTGTTCTCGTGTAATGAAGCTGATCCTTGCGCGCTGGCGCGTGATCGAATCTCAATCACAGCAGTACTTTTTTCTTCCGAAAGTCAAATACTTCACAAATACCCCAGGTTTTCCAGCTGTGGGCAGTGACATAGTGCTTTCGCACTAAGATACAGTTGTCCTACACTTAAGTCCTTAGAGTAGTCATACCTCTCAAAATCACGACGTGGAGCTTTTGTGAGCTCAAGCTTGCCCAGTGACCAATCAACTGTTTAGCTTGTTGTTTCTAGTCTCTAGGCGCACCTCAACTGCCACGTTGAAGTGGTACGTGCTCGTTAACGCTCCCCCTCTCTCTCTCGTGGACACCAGCTGCAAGGCCGATGACGCTAGCTACGAGACAAACCGTAATTCAGTTCGACAGGTTTGGCAAACTTGAACTAAAGTTGAAACCTAGCTGGCGTGGGCAAGTTTACTGTTTGCGGATATGTTTGCGCGGATATGTACGCTACCGAGAACTCCTGTTGCAACAGTTTAACTACAAGGCCACCAAGGCCGGTCAAATGACGGTACATTTCAGACTTCTACTTCGCAGCGTGTGCCCTCTCCACGAGACCTGTCAACGTCTTGAGTACTGCTAGTTTATTTTTAGGTAGGACATTTTGATCGACGAAAAACTTGACGACTGCTTTGGCGTTTTTAACACGGTAGCGTTGAGGGTTCTGTCTCTCGGAAAAAACCGGTGTCGTAAGTCAAGATCCTCAAAAATTAAAATATCCTTATTGGCCGACAGGTTCATGACGTCAAAGTTACATCACCTCACGTGGTAACTTCAAGTGCTTCACACCAGGCCTGAGTGAGGAGTTCGGTGGGCAGATGATGAAATAACGTGTTTCGGTTATTTTCTCAAAGATATATCATATGCACTTATTGCACTGGAACTTATCTCTACGGATGTTGCGTTTGGAGACCTCGTTGATTAACTTTGCCCGAGCGCATTGTAGTTCGCGAAGAAGCGGGGAGTTGGCGCACTAAAAACAGTTCTATACTAAGTCAGCGTTCGTTCTGCGTGCTTCTTTTCTGTGCCTTCTCATTCGAGACCTTCGTTTTTGAAGTTTAAAGAATGTCGTACTAACTAGGCCCCCAACTTTTTTTATAGGACTTACGTGCACGAGCGGCGCGAGCGTTCAGAAATGCGCCGCCCGTGTACCCCAATGGATGGATCCCAATAGCTGAGTCGCAAGATCTTCAGGTGGGGCAAGTAAAGGCTCTCAACGTTATAGGTGAGTCGTATTTACGATCCCTCATGCAAAACGTTGTGCGCAATAATTTATTAAAGCATAACTGGTGCTTGGGTAGTAAGAGAGAATTTACTGTTATTTTGCTTGCTTTCATAGAGAGCTCGTGTTTCTTATTTTCTATTGCTTCCTTGCTTTTTGCTTTTTGTAAAACCGAACACGACAAAGCAGTAACTCTCCAATACCTTTTTTTTTATTTTTTTTTTTTTGGGGGGGGGGGGGGGGCTGTAGCCTGATTTTGTGAAAACTCTTGTAAGAGCTTTAAATATACCCTTAGGTTTATTTGCATTTCTTACCCATCTGTTTACCTCTATGCAACGCTTTTCTATTTGAAAATATTGCGCTAAAAAGTCCCAGCTGTCGAAATTGTACCTACCTGTAGTGAGCACAGAAGATACTCAGCCTCATCGATACGCACACATGTGGCTTTTACTAGTCATATTATTTCCCATTTAAAGAGGAAACAAAAAGATGCCTGTCTACCCATTTGCAAAGAGTGACAAAGATGCTCGGACACATAATGGGGCTCAGTTCATTCTAAAAGCAGATATCGCTCCACTGAAAACATCTGTTGCTTAACTGGAGGCATTAGGACTGGAACGAAATGCATAAAAGTTGCGACGGCATGTTGCTCTTTGAATCTGCGCCTTCATACTTTAAAACCGTGCTTCCAATGAAACAGAAGGGAGAAACAAATTACCGTTATGAGCATACACGTTTGGAATAAGTTACTTTTTACCCTATCACTCATTTTCGCAGTGACTGGCCAATATGCTTAAACTGACCCCACTAGCGCTTCATTTTGGTGTTTCCTACTCGTTAAAGGACACGAATTGGTGGTCTTCCGCACTGAAGATGGCGCGGCGCACGTGATGGACGCATACTGCCCGCACCTGGGCGCCCACTTGGGCGTCATGGGTCGCGTGGTGGGTGATTGCATCGAGTGCCCTTTCCACGGTTGGAGGTTCCAGGCGGACACTGGAGCATGCGCACACGTGCCTTACGCCGTGAAAGGCAAGTATAGCTGTGTTGTACTTGTTTTAGACCAAACGTCGCAGAAGTATAAACTTACAGGGCGAAAACTGCCAGATCCTTTTCAGGGTGAAAAGGTACGTAGTATGAAACGCCAGTATGAACCTCAATTATGTCGCGGTTTGTTTGCGGACATTGAAGTTCGCATTATTTACATGCCAATAACAGCTAGAAAAAAAAAAAAAAAGAAACTGAGAGCTTCCGTCCCTGTGCTGAACTGACCTCACTTGTTTGGATGCTGTTTCCGACGCTGAACATGGTCGATATTTTTAACCTTCCCTGGAACACGTGTCCAGCTTTGAAAGAATGCTTTTCGTCCAGCTGATAGCAGCGTATACCTGCGCGAATTTTCTGTGTTATTAAATTTAACATGAGAGCGTTAAATGCCCCGTTCTGGGGAAAATCCAGCGCTGTGGGCGTTGTGAGCGAAAGACCATGAGCATTCCTCTGGCGTGTGGTAGTTAGTTGGCAGGTGAGATTGTCGACTGCTGACTGGACTGGTGGGTAGGTTTCGTGGCGCCACATGGCTGGCAGAAGCTGCAAATTTAGGCTGCCCCCGTGAGCATTGTAACTTTATCCTTCGATTACTTGTACTTACTTACTCCTTCAATTGGAGAACAAACAAACAAAAAACTTGTACAGACTGGTGCACGCGACCCTCAACAGCTTTCAGGTAATTACACTGGGCTATAGTACATTGTTTTATTAGTTCGGTTACTTGCAGTGCCTAATATACCGCTCCTTGGCGCGATCCTCCTTAGACTGCAGGTACATATTGCATGGTTCATCTTCACCATCTTGTCCATAAAATTAGATTGTGGGCATAATGTAGGCCTGCTTCTTGCTCTCTCCCCCCCCCCCCCCCCCCCTTTTTCAATAAAAACAAAACATATTTGCGCATGTATTATTACAGCTGTTTACGTTTAACAAAGGGTCCGTCTTGACATGTAGACTCGACCCCGGATGTATCGAATTATTACTTATATCGAGCTCTCAGAATATCTTCTTGAAAATCATGAAAAGTATTGAAGGCGTGTTTGCGTTCGGTGGAACAATCGATATATCGAGCGGCACGCCATGCCCCTGCAAGGCATGCTTCTCCTAATGGAGCCGATATGAAACTTCTGCACGTGCGGAGCCGGGTCGGCCGCTGTGAAACCGCTTGATGAGGGGAACGGCGAGTCCGCTAGAAAATTGCCTTTGGTCTGGCGTACTTGTTTCCAAGGCGACAGTACTGTTATGCGAAAAAGCCAAACTTCAATGAACTGTTTGTGGTGCGGTAAAGCCAGCCTAGCTGATCGAAAGCTTGCCTTGATGTCGTGCGGCATGATTTGCTGCTGAATCGAGACGGAGAAATAAAATGTCGTTTATACAACTGAGTTATTATGCCGTTTAAGTATGCAATTATCAGAAGTACAGCTTTTATGGTGAGCGATGACGTTTCCCAAAGCACCAGCCGCAGCTGTTTTGATGTGAACCTAAACAACAACGGCACATGTGCCAAGCGGCGCTAGGCGATCAATGCGAGCAGCTTGAGTTTCGACGCTCCGATCTGAATCTACTAAATATTTAGAGCACGCACTCGCGTCAACAGAGCGGCACTACACTATAGTGACACGTGGAGAGGCACTCCTCTTTTTGGCAACCGGCGCGAGGTGATGCTCGGCGCACAGGTGAGCGTTAATGATGCAAAACTGTGGATAATACTAGCGATAGTTAGGTGAATATCAAACTATCGATGGCAAAAAAGCTATCGATTCTACTGTTGATAGTCCAATCGATAGTAATTTCGATTGTCTATCGATAGCGCTATCGATAATCTTACTGGTAGTAATTTTGACAGTACTATTGATAATATAAATTCAAGCACACGAGCTCTTTGCAGCATAAGCTTGGTTTCCTGAATGTGTGGTATGGTGGGGGGGGGGGGGGGGGGTAACTGTGACAGGAGTCTCTATTATCGCAGTGTATGCATCACCCTGACCTGCAGATGCATCATCGTGTTGAAAAACATCAGCACTATAGCACGTGTTTCCGGAGCGGCCGACAACAACGCTGATCGCAGTGGTTACGAGTGAGTGATCCAAATGTTAAAAAGTGCTCTATCAAAGCATCATTCCAAATATCAAGTGTCAAAAATGTCAAGCAATGACTGTTTTTTATCTGAATTCTTTAAAATGACGTCGCTTGCACTTTTGCGCGCCAAGTACAGACGTCTTTCGTGTATTTGATGATGCAGAAGAAGTTCACCTGAGTTTCGCCTTGATACCACGCGCAGAGATGCGATTTTAAATAATAGAATGCGAGAAAACCAATTAAACAAGTTTTCAAATCCACATTTCCTTCCTTACAGGAAGAGAATCCACGTTCCTTCCTTATAGGCGCTCTCGACCGACGCCCGTTAGCGGATCACCGTATGACTGCGACATAGCGTGTTATACCGTGCCTATAGTGAACTATAACCGAATACAGATCAAGAAAGAAGCGGCAGATGTGCCTCTCCGAAGCCCCTTCAGCCAGTGGTGTCGACCGATTTTCCTGACATTGTGGTTAATCGCGGTGAAGCCGTGATGAATCCCCTTTTATTGCCACACCCTGAATTGTCACACTAGCACGTCTAAAGGGATTAACCATGACGTCGTATATGTCGACGCAAGTTGCTACAGGAGCTCCTTTGGAGGAAAAAAGCTGCCTTCTTCGTTATATCTGAATATAGGATGTAGTAGTCCGACAGAATTCCTCTCAGCTCCAGCATGTAGTGTGGAAGAGCACTACTGAGGCGCCTGAAGAAATGCTTCCTCTCATCAGGCTGTGTGCTACGGCACAGAGATTCACGTGGTAAACTTTGTTATGGTTCCTTAGACCGCCGTACCATAGGTATTCTTCTGAGCATTGAGTCGCCCAGCTCCGCAGGCATCGACACGGAAGGGTTGATAAGTCGCAGCACCACGGTTTCCTTGAGATTAGGTGGGCTTGGCCCGCCAGCGTCTTGATGGATACTGTTAGTTAAGCCGACGGCGAGTGTTTGGACCTCTAAGAACCCTCGACAGAGGCAGAACACCACTTCGGCTTTCGCTTCCCGTAGACGGCACCTCCGGGCTGACTCGACCGGGGGAAATTGGCTGTCGCCTTTTCCTATCCTCCCCTTTATCTTTCCCTCTCCTGTATTCCTTCGAAAAACCACCCTGTCTCCTTATAGATTCTTGGTTTTTCCTTTTTTTTCTTGGCGCTATGGGCTAACCTTATGTGGCCAACCACCCCGAGTTGCTCCATATATGGTTATAGCTTGAAGGTACAGCTGACGTTGCCAGAACTTGGTTGCAGGTGCCTGTCGCACTCATTTGTTGTGCTCAATTGTGGCTTATACTGGCCCTGCTCACGAACAATAATTTTTCATGGTTTCCTTTTTTCTTAAAACTGTCGTTCTTACAAAAAGACGTGGTCCGAAGCTACTAGAAAATTATCTGAACGGAAACAGGCCTTCTTTCCTAAATACCGTGTAGTCCACAGAAAAAAGCCAAACAAATCAGTCTGGATAGCATTGCATCTGATTGTTTATGAAAGCCTCGCAGATATTCTAGGCCCTGGATGCAAAACAGCAGAACTGTCAAGTAGGATTCCCCTGCTTGAGCTTCGAAACAGAGATCAGTTTTCAAATCTGCAAAAAAAAAAGGTTTGTGCCATTTGGGGACAACCTCATAACAGACACTGTCCACAGGTATTTAACACTGTCCAGGGCCCTTTATTCAAAACAGAAGTAATACCACTCTGAGAAGAAAGAATGCTAACAGCCCCTTCTAAGCGAAATGCAATTAATGCACAGGGGTCAAAATCTCTAAGAGTAACAAAGATGCACACATACATACAAAGCACACATTTCTGATCTTTAACTCCTGCTCTCTCCCAGCTCCATCGACGTTGGGTGCATTAAAGTGAACGTCCTACCTATGCATTCCTAATTCTTGTCAGCTCTCCAAGTGCCGAAATTCAGCCACAACTCTCAGAGGTGTAACAACCGCCCAATTAAGGCTAAAGGCACTACTAATTATCACTCATTTGACGAGTGGAAACTGTGTCACGCTTTGCAGACAGTAAAGGGGACAACGCCGCATATTCGCCGTCATGGCCAACCTGGCAAAAAGGGATAATAACTATAAAGACCGATTCAAGGAAGCACGGCAGCGATTCTCTCTAGCACAAGACACGTTCCTGTTCGCTGCAAAAACATATTTCGCCGACGTCGTGTGTGGTTGCGGCACACAATACCGGGATCTGGCCACTTCCCATGCAAAGTCTCTGGCAGGGTAATCCGCATCCCAGACAGAGAAAGTGAAATCTGCTCTGTAAAGTCTAAATTAGGGCTCGCCAGCCACTCAGTCGGCACTCCACAAGGGCTTCCCCGAACACGACTTGTTTGAAACTTTCACACGTGTCTGTGGGTTTAATATTTGCGCATTAAAGTGCCAGACTACCAGATGTGACTCTAGTAGCTTAGTACTAGTATAGCGCTTCTAAGTTGTGAAGTGTTGCGGTTAGATGTAGCTAAAGTTATACTGAAGACACTGTAATTAGTTTAAAGCTTAAAATGATGAGTGCAAGGGTCTGAAGTTTGATTTTGAGAGTAGCTACAGCGCTCTACGTTATAACAGCGATACCTTCAGACATCTTACTTCCTGCAGGCCAGAACAAAATATTCTGTATTTCTTGCGAAGTTAGGGAGACGCTCAAACGTGGTCTTATGAGTAGACGCGACAGCGCCTTTAACACTGCCTGATTATTCAGCAAATGTTTCTTTCTAATAACACAGCTGTTCATTAGCGTACAGTTGTGCGGCAAAGCATACACTAGGGGCACCTTTACTCCAAAGAAGCAACGTGGTTCTGTGGCGTATCGATTACTTGCTCGCCTCGTAACCTGTAGAGCGCACTCATTCTATGGAAAAATATGGCAGCGCATACTTCTGTCAACCTTCGTTCTTTGCGCAAAAACCTGGAGTGCAGGAAGGCAGCCAATCAAATCTGCTGCTTCTCGCCTACGCTTGTACAGCATTCCTGAACGAGTTCTTCAAACTAAAGTAAGGTTTACATTTATACTTGCCATACATCTCCTAATCCTTAGTCGGGTGAAATAAATAAAGAAGAAAAAGCCGAATCATACTTTTTGCGCCATTATCTATCCGCTTTTAATCCAATTTTTTGTACACTCACTGCAAATCTGAGGATGTTGAATCCTTGAGTATTAGGCTGGAGGCGTCATTAAAATGAGACTAGGCCTATAAAAACAGTTCGCTCGAATGCTCTGAGGCCTACCCATCTGCGGATCAGCGATAATTGGTTGGTGATAAGTGTTTCTCAAACTTTTGTTTCAAGTACCCAACCAGGCGGAGTTCCGCCGAAGATGTTCTCGTTCAAGTCAGCGGAAAAACCGCCATGCAGAGACGCTTGGACTTCTCTAAATGGCTCACCGATTACGATAAGAGCGGGAGCCTGCTCCAGTTCCTTACGGAAAATAATTTACATGAGTTTCTATAATATGCCTTATGGCAAGCTTGCGTAAAAAAAAAAAAAAGAAAAAGAAAGAAACGCTTGGCAGCTTGGCCGGAGGCAGCTTTGATATTACTTGTGGTGAAGAGTGCTAACGTGTTATTTGAAACCAGCCAGAGGTGTCTAATAGCCCAGTCACACGGTCAGTTTCGAAGGCGATTGAGTCAATATCCTTCGAGATTTTCAATCCCGATCGAACTCGATGGAGTTGTGCCGCTGCTAGACGGCAAAACTCGAAGGCTGTTGAAATAGCTTTGTTGTTTGGCGCCAAACGTTTGTGGCGCCACTATCATTGCTTTCGGTTTTGCTTAAAGAACTAAAATTTCCTATAAATGGAAAATAAAATATAACTGTTGCCTTTTTTAGTAACTGCAGGTGTTTAGTTGTTATTCAAGGACAACGTTTTTTTTTTTTTTTTTTTTTTTTTTTATCGCGTTGACGTTCATACGGCTGTGCTTTTCATTATGTTTGCATTTCTCAGCGGCACAGTTTACAGTGATAGCGCATAAATAATGTGCCTTAAAAAAGAGCGATGCTATTTAAAATTATTAAGAACTTTAATATTTCACCACGCAAATTAAAGATATAAAATAATAAAATAAAATAATAACGCTTGTTCATATTTTTGTATCGTAAACGTGCTGTGCACATGTGTGCGTGACGCTCCTCGGGTCAACGCTAGCAACCTTGAGGACGTTCGAGGGCCTTCGAAATCTCCGTAGAGTTCTGAGCTGCTCCGCTGATTCGATAGACTATCGACTCAATGATCATTGAAAACGCCCGTGTGGCAGCTTTCGAAGTCCTTGGAGTTGATAGGCAGTCGGTTCGAGGGCCTTCGAAATGCCCGTGTGACAGCGGTATAACACGGAGGACATCAAGGATGGCATACCTACGTGGCGCTTCAAATGGGCAGCGGAACGTGTGTTCTGGACCGTTGAAGTTGAGGAAGGTGTTTCGCTCATTCCGGTATTTTAATAAATTGGTTTGGTCGAGGTAGTGCTAAAAAGGGGCGTTCATCAAGGACACAGCTTCTGCGCGAAATGGGACTAACCACGACAAGGGAAGAGGACTTCTCTAAATGGCTCACCGACAACGACAAGAGTGGGAGCCTGCTCCGGTTCCTTACCGAAAATAATTTACACTGGTTTCTATAATATGCCTTATGGCAAGCTTGCGTAAAAAAAAAAAAAAAAAAAAAAAAAAAAAAAAAAAAAAAAAAAACATCTCTGGGGCCACTGTTTATAGAGCTTGTAATATAAAGCCTCTCCTTACTTGCCGATAAATTTTTAGCTGCTCGGCTGTCATGAAATGCGCCAAACTTCGCATAGTGTATCCACTTTTACGTTTACGCGATTGTACTACCCAGCTGGAGCGTGGCGTTACTGAAGCTGCACTGGACGCAGCGATTATCTGTAGCGGCTACATAAGCATAGTGCTAGTGTCCAGGCAGAGACTGCCGAAAATGGAAGCATATATATTTGCTCTTGAGAAAGTATGTCACTGCATAGAAGCGTTCAGAAGTCATGACACTGCCCGAGCGGTTCTTCACAGCAACAATTAAGGAACTCAATGATTCGCGACAAGTCTAATCACACAGTCCTGTCCAGCAAATCAGGTATCTTTAGGCTGCCCACGCCCTATAGGAAATCGGTGGACTATGACAACGTGCAGATGTACACTTGTAGACAGCACCTGTACGGCGTTTGCTTCTAAAAAGCCGCACCGAACGTTGCACCGCCTGTGAGCCTTGTAGTAAGGAAGGATCCTGCTTTCATTTTGACCAGCGAAGTTTTTTTTCTTCTTTTCACAGGAATGTAAACTTCCGTACGCGCGAATTCCTGACATTAGCTCTTCAAAGATGTTGCTGTGGCGGATTTCGTTCAAAAGTGTCTCTGCCCTAACCATGCTCCCACGCCAAACAATAATCGTGATGAAATCTGCTGTTGACACAGCGTGGCGTAAACCTGGTTGACTCTTATTAGCACTCAAGATTTCCGCAACAAATGGACTGGAAACCTTCAATGCACTCTTAATATTTATCTCTTCAAATTGTGGAGATTCAGGGTCCTTAAGGTAAGCCCATATCCACGCTTCAAACGTTCTGCTGCTTCTTTATGCAGCTCTCTTATATCTGCGAAAGATGTCCAGCCTATACGATCAGGATGGACGCTATTGTTCGACAGGTAAAAGTGGGGGCAAAAAAGATATGTGCCTGGATTTTTTCATTGATGTAGTTATTCCGCATGCTTTCTAAAACTTGTACAGAATGAACCCCATAAAAATAGTCGTAAAGGGTATGTGGGATGTGGGTAAGGAATTCTGGATTTATGTGGTTGGGAAAACATCATTGTGGCTTATCTGCTGAGTGAATTTCTTTCGGAAACCACTGCACAAGCTTGTAACCGATATCCTCCAAACGTAGAATGACTTCCTTTAGAATCTCATGAGGCTAGTTAGCTGTCAGCGTTTTCACGGGAACAGTGCACGCGTGCTACTTTTTAAAGACAACCAGCAAAACTATGAATCATAATTGCATGAGCTGACGTTGAAACACCACTAGAATTGACCACAGTACCACTAATGTTGCCGCCTTTATCACCTAGAAAAGGCGTACTGTGTATTTTGTCTAGCATCAGCATCACATGATATTCGTGTGGCTTCAGCTTCTTGAATCTCTGCTTCACGTACTGCAGAAAAGTAGAGGACTCAGTTTCAGGAGACAATTGGAATGAAGAGCAAAGCTTCGTTAGGGTGCTTGGATGGGGAAAGGTCAGTGTGTTTGCACTTCCAGGTTGACCTAATATTGTGTACAGAAGGCAAGCGGACACCATCAGCTGCGCATTGTACTGAATGCGACTTGCACTGATCAGCAGTAATTGATCTCTTAAAAAATTTATTCTCTTTCTTGGTGATCAGCAAAACTACTCTCCAGCTCCTCGTGAAGCGCATTTATTGCAGTAAGTGCTCACAGCTTTCGTTTTTGTGGCTTGGATTTAAGAGGATAGCAAAAAAAAAAAAAAATTATCCAAAATCGACAGCCGTGAATTTAAATCAGAAACTTAAAAAATTAGGCACCACAAAAATATGCAGCAACGTAGTTGCTGGTTTACTTAGTAACCAATATAAATTGTTTCCTGTACTAAACGTGAATGGTAACGATAGTCAGAATATTCGCGATGACATATGCCGATATTGTTTCAAGTGCTTTCATATCGAAACAGGCAGGGATAACAAGCGGCTTGTTAACCCGAGATGAACTCAACCAGTTCTCTCTTGGTTGTATTATAGCTTTCGAACATTTACCGTAGAAAAAACTATTTCTAGAGATGAACCTGTAGTTTGTGTCACAGTGCATTGGCAACGGATACTGTCAATGCAACGATGCAAACGCCGTGAGAAAACGAATTCATGACGTGACGACAGCATAACAGCACACAGCAGGCGACGCGGCCGGTTGCGCTCCCGGATGTACTTACCAACTCCGCCACAAGTGGCGTCACCATCTTTTTGCACGCCTTATAGGAACCGGATGGATGGAAGATGGATGGATGGAATATAGAAGCGTCCCCTTTGAAACGGGATGGTAGCAGTAGCTATCATGCTCATTTTTCTCCCTATATCTTAATTATTGATTTGGAATGGTTAACTAAACCATCATTCTATTTATTAAATTTTTGTTCCTACAATACTAACATTATGTCACTTCTCTGCTTTTAAGCCACCAATCTTCCAGTCGTATTTTGCTAGTTTCTACCGCCGGTTTATTCACCCGGCCACTGTTATCTCTAAACCCCAGAGCTTCAGGAACAGTGATTGCGCCTGCATCAACTTCCGGATGGATACCATTACATTCGGGTATAATATGGTCAATTGTTTCACTGGAGTTTCCACATAGAGCACATGCGTCATCTCCATTGTTAAATTTCTTTTTGTAGCTGCGTGTTCTAAGCCACCCTGGTCTAGCTTCAAAAAGTAGGGCACTGCCTCTTGAGTTATCAAAGAAATCTTCCTTCCTGATCTGCATTTTCCACTTTCGGTATCGAATTTATCCAATTTTTACCTTATGTGTTTTTCACCTGTTGCTTAATGCTCTTTATTTCTCCGTCCTTGTGACTAGCATACTTACTAGTTAGTTTCCTAGTTATTTTCCTCCATTGTGAGTCAACGCTTTTTAGGTACAGGTATTTAAATACTTTAGCTGCCCATCTGTTACTGTCCAATTTCCTCAGGCGTTCCTCACATAATATTTTACTCTGAGCTTCCAGTACTTCGAAATATGCCCAGCCCATATCCCCCTGTACTGTCTCATTTGCAGTTTTGCCGTGGACACCTAGTGCTAATCGTCCAACGGATCCTGGATTTATTTCAAATGTCGACTGTACCTCTGGTTTTAGGCACAAAACCGCATTTCCGAAAGTAAGTCCGGGCACGATAATTCCTTTCCAAATACCCCTCAAATCCTCATACCTATTGTATCCCCACAATGCCTTATGCTTCATTATCCCGACATTCCTTCGCCCTTCGGCCTAAAGTGATTGCTCACGCTTTCCAATGTATGCCAATCCTTCGTTTACCCATACCCCCAGATATTTATATTCTGCTACTTTAGGTATTTCATAGCCTTGTATTTTAAGCCCCTGATCAGTTGAGCCGTTGAAAATCATCAGACCCGACTTAACTGCGCTAAAACTGAAGCCTAGAGCGTCCCCTTCGTCTCCGCAATACTTAACTAGTGTTTGCAATTCTTGCAGACTCTCAGCTATCAGCACAATATGGTCTGCATACATCAAACCGGGGAGGCGTTGCTCTACCGCCTTTCCACCTAATCTATATGACAGGTTAAAACCTAGGTTACAGTCTTGTATCCTCCGTTCCAGGTTTATCATATAAAGCATGAACAGCACCGGTGATAGAGGACAGCCTTGTCTTAATCCTTTGCATACTTTGGCATCCTCCGTACTTCTTATCCCTTCCCACGTAATTTCTACCTTGTTATCCCGGTATATTTCCTGTAGGAACTCTATTATCTCATAACCAATACCTTCTTCTTTTAATATGTTCCACAGGAGCTCCCCGCTTACGTTGTCGTACGCCCCGTTTATGTCCAGGAAGGCCAAATACAAAGGTCTATTTTCCACTCTAGATATTTCGATGCATTGGGTACCATTTCGCCTACCATTTCTAAAGCCGTTCTGAAGTTCTCCGAGTATCTTGTTACTTTCTACCCATGCTTGCACCTTTAATTTCACCGCCTGCATGGCTAACCTGTACATAACAGATGTTATGGTAATCGGCCAGTAGGATTTTATGTGCATTCTGTCTCCTTTCCCTTTATAAATCAAATTCATTTTACTCTGCCGCCAGCTGTCCGGAATTTGCTTAATCGTTATGACTATTTCCAGAGTTTTTAACAACGTTTCCTTACTTTTTGGACCGAGTTAATTAATCAGCTTGATCGGAATTCCATTTATTCCTGTAGATGTGTTTTTGGAATATTTTTTTCTGCCTTTTTCCAGTTTAGATTGGTCAGTTCTAAGCTGCTTTGTATTCTGCTACCTTGTGTTGCTTCCTGATTTGCTGGACGGGTGGCGCCGCCTCTCGGCACTTCTCTCGATGCTTGTATGCAACGGCGCCAGCCGGCGCACTCGAGTGCGCAGTCTGTCGTTGGTTTGTTTGAGATTCCCTCGGTACTTCCATCTTTACGTGACGTTGTGCGTGAACATGTCCGGTGAAACGAAGTCTAGGCAATTTTGTCCTGTTGGCTGCACTGGCTGCTACGCAAACTGGGCGTACGCTTCTAAGTCGAGTCATTTCTACCGGTTTCCACACAAGCATGAGCGTCGGGTGACCTGGACATGGTTCGTTTATAGACAGAGGCCCGTATCTACTGATTTGATTGCTGCGTGGCCGTGGAAAGTGCGGAACTTTAAACTCTTGTTGCAAGCAATACCTTTGTGCTTTCTGCTCACCTGGAGTGAGGGCACGAGAGACTCGGAGCTGAAGCCGCAGTCCTGCATCTATAGTGTTCATTTTATCGGCAAATAGAAATCGGAGTAATCGAACAACCTAAGTTACAATGCCAGCATTTTTCCGCCTGTGAACAAGAAAAGGCCGGCACGGAAAAGGAAAAGGCAGCCCCCTCAGTGATGGGAAATTAAGAGATAATTTTAGCCCGCCTACTTTCGCTGGCATAGCTATAGCGCATTTATTTTTATCTCTTTACAGAAATAGCTGACAGGAGACACGAACGACTGCTATTCTACAAACTTTGTGTCCTTATTCGTTTCTTCTTTCGTCAACCAATGCCAGTGTGCCGATAAACGAGCCCGCGTTTAGACTCTTCGAATCTGTTCAGCTTTGTCTGTGACATGCCCTTCTCACCCAATAAAAACACTTATTGTAGACCTCATTCAATACCACATGGCCACAAGAGTTGCTATCAGCTCCATATAAAATGCGAACGAGAAGAAAAAAAACTATATTTTAGTTAATGAATGTACGTCCATAAACTCAGTTTTTTTTTTTTTTTTTTTCATTTCGAAGGCACGAGATTGGTATCTGGAATGTTTACAGCTCCCGTTTCTTTTCGAGTAGCAAATATTTATCAGTTGTTAATTTGGCTTGAATCATGAAACCGCGCACAAAGACAAGGGACAGAGAAGGAAGCGACAGGAGATTGGCATTGGTGTTGCGCGTACTTGACACCGGTTTGCGCGATTTCACAGCTGCGCCCATTTCCTGGCCCACCTAAGCACGGTGTTTATGATTGGCCTTTTTGAGAACCCGAGATTTCCAGATTCGGGCCTAGCAACGCAAGAACTTCTTACCTCGGAGAAGTTGCAAATATGACTAACGCTGTAAAACAGATTTGACTGTTCTCCAACAAGCCGCAGTTAGCGTGGCACGGGCAAATTCATGGAACGCAAATAAAGCAGAACACCTTAGCGAACGACCATCACGGCAAGTAATTTAGAAATAAAATGCCTTTTTAGTTTTTGGCGGCCTCTCCTATAACACATCACGCTTTCTGTTTTTACTTGATTGTAGTTTACGGTTTTGGCAATACTCGATCAATGCCTTCAAATACTCTACACAGGTTCCGTCAATCGCGACGAACTTCCTGTGCTTGAAGAATGCCTAGATGAACAAAATAGGTATCCGAAAAGTACTGCCGCTAAGAACAGTAAATTTAGCTTTTCCATTTACAACTTCCGCAGCATGTAAAGAGAAACGTATTGATATTATAGCATTTCCGAAGTCTGGTATCTACCGCAACTCCGAAGTGCTCAACCAGAGCATCGTTGTATCTTTAAAGATGATGCTTCAATTCGTTTATATGATGATAAAGTTTGGGGAGCCGCAAGGCTGGGTTCAGTGAGCCATGATAGCATAGCTGTGCAGGGAATCCCGCACGTTCTTTACTTTGCTTTTTCTGCCAAAAAGTTAATCTTTACTTCTGCCTCGTTTGTTCATTTCTCAATTTTTCCACCTCTCGTTGCAAGGCTGAAGCTGCAAAATCATCGTCTATCGCTCTCTTTTGAATCGCTTGAGCTTATAAATTTTGCTTTGTTTTTTTATTTTTAATGAACAATCTCCGGATCATTGCGACTACCACTGCTACGGCGTCATCGTTTAACGGCCGGGCGGTACTTGGTGTTCTGATCGATTTCAAGAATGAAAAAAGATTGCCGCGCAGTGCGGGCGTGGGTCGTGTCACCGAAGTCGTCTTCAAAGGCGTTTCTAGCGTATGGCGAAATCGCCCGCGCGGCATATCCGAGTGTAGGAGAGAAATATTATGCGCCGGGTAGTTCCGATAACATTAACTCGCGGCCGAGGACAGCTTTTCTCTTTTTCAAAAATATCCTGGTCGAAAAATCTCCGCGCGATTACTTAAGCTTTGAAAGCCACACCGCATAACAACGGGTAAAGGCATGCTCGTGTACGCCTCGCCGGAAGGAACAGGCTGCCGTAGCGCTGCCTCGACATTCCGCTGGCGCGCGCCTTGCCGAGGGCGGCGCTGTTCTACCGATGTGACGGTGGCGCCACGCGGCACCGAAAATGACATCTAAATCAACTTCCAATAATTTATTCAATGTATGTCGTCGTCTACTCTATGCACTTCAAGTCAAAATGATCAGCGCACAAATACACATGGACCAAAAAAAAACCGAGTTTTAGAATTACACTGGTATTGTATAAATAAAAACAACGGCCATTTGCTTTTTTTTTTTGTTTTTTTTTTCACGACGATGTCAGCAATGGAATAAATTCCTCCTTCCAATTTTTTGCAAACTGCACGTACAAGCACGTCATTCTCCTACAAACAAGTGCGTGTAGAGGAAGAAAAAATAATAAATACTTATGAAAATACCTTGGTATACTCTGTTGGCGTGAAGTCCTTTCAAGAAATGGCCCACATCCACTTTGTTAGTGTGAACTCGTATCTGGGGAACGAGAAAATACGAGCTTTTTCTCAAGTAACTTAAAAGGACAGTTTAATGACTTTTTCAAATACTTTTTTTAGCTTCATTCGAAAGTTCCACCCATAAATTACCGAATACCTGACGTGGAGCTGACAATGCGGCACAGACAATTAAAAATTAATGTTTTCATACGCTGGCCTCGTTTTCTCATTGGTAGACCACGCCTGCAAACACTGACGTCATGGACTCGACATACAGTTGGCATAGCCTTGCATCTCTTGAACACCATGACGGCCGCGCTGCCTAAGTCGCGTGTAGGACTAAGATGCACAGATTTCGCTAAAACTTTCATTGAGAGCACAAGAATGGTTTTAAATATAATGAACTGAATCAATAAACTAAGCAAATCCGGTGACATCGGCCGCAAATACCGAGAACCTTTCTTGCCTGTAGCAGCGCTGATGATGGCAGCGCTGATACATGTATGGTGGCGTCTGGTTGTGTAATTTTTTGTCTTGAACGAATTTGAAAGCGAATCAAGCAATATACAAAGAATAAAAGTAGCCGTAATTTTAGAAAAAGAAAAAATTAGGCTGCCCTTAAGTTGATATAAAGAGCAATGCCTTTCTGCATGACGCTGAGATAGTCATAAAGCCTAGTATATTTACTTTAGACACTCCAAAAATTTGCAATTTAGTAGCAACGAGAGTACACAGTATGGCGACCATTGTAAAGGGGCCGGTCAATAAAATATATCACCATCATCACCTGACTTTCTTGAACAATGTAAATCTACATCCATGGTTAAACCTTAAGTTTTCTTGATTCTGCCAAGTGCTAAGATCGACCAGAATATGCCAATAGTTTTATACTCGTCTCCGCCAATAGACTGTCCTTTTAATTGCCGATGCATCTCGTCACACAACGCTTGTTCGGGGATGATCCTGGCTCTACAATAAAAAAATCAAATGACTGTGCGTCGTCAAACGCACAGTCAAGTAAAGGGAAAGAAAGAAAGGAAGAAAGAAAGAAAGAAAGAAAGAAAGAAAGAAAGAAAGAAAGAAAGAAAGAAAGAATTGGTTGTGGAGCAAAGCTTCAGATACTCAAAGGGTCAATTGAGGTCCGACGGGACGAAATGTCCGCAACGAACACCCAGGCCACCAATAATAAAGACGGTCTTCGAGCGCCATGCTTCTGCCCTGAGTCTCTTAAAAGTGAAGACCGGCCGACAGTGGCTCTTTTTTTAAGCCCAAATTTGAATTGATAAATTCTGATAATCAATGCTCTCCAGTACTAATTGAATTGCACTGCAACCTACCCCCGCAAGCTGCAGTGTTTCTTCCTCTTCACCCCAAAACGGACATTCTGTTGCTAATCCGCCGTGAAGCATTCTCGCTACGTTCGTGTACATAGAGCACCACAGCGCGCGTCTGCCAGCAGCTACTTCTTCTTCAGTTGTCATAGCAGTCCATCGAAATCGACAGCTTCCGCTCAGCCCACAGCGCGAGGCTCGACGGCGGTGCAAGCTGCACGACTGCGCTGAAGACGGGCCCCCTAGTCGTTCTTTGCCACCGCGCGCATACGTGGTGTCGAGGCCTAAGAGCTCCGACGGGAAGTTCGCCTGGTTCTCGTTCACTATGACGAGGATGTGTCACAGCCATCACGAGTAGTGAACGCTGCCGTCGTGGATGCTGTGATTGCAGGCGACGACAGGCGCCACCGCAACTTGCGCACAAGACTGTGTATGCTTCCTCTGCTCGTGCTCCCAATGTGAGTTCTGCGTGACCAGGCCGGAGACATGGAGGAGACGCTCTCTGAAGTCGACCTAACGGCTCAGCAGTCCCTGGGCAGAAGTCCGCCAACAACACTCAGTAGGTCTGGCCTCACAGCGCGCTCTCGACTGAGCTCGCCCACTTTGCTGCCCGCGGCGTCCACGGTACCTCGGTGTGATGGCGAAACCCGCAGTGGAGGCAGCCCCTCGGACGGCGGCTGTGCCAGCAGTGCACCTCTGCCTCATCTCATCACCAAGTGCTGCATGTGCCATGAAACCTGCATCACTCCTAAGGTATTAGCCTGCTTGCACACATTTTGCCAACCGTGCCTGGAAAAAGAGAATACTGGGGACGAGATTCGTTGCCCCCAATGCAGCCAAGAAACACCTTTGCCACCGGGAGGCGTGGCTGGCCTTCCATCCGATCGCGCAGTCTCCAACATCTTAGAAACTGCGACCCCCGATGTTCCCAGTCTTGGGTGCGCAGGTTGCAAAGACAAAGAGTCGAGTGCAGTCGCCCGCTGTTTTGATTGTAACAACTTCCTGTGCCCCAATTGTGTGATGGCGCACCAATTTATGCATTGCTTCGAGAAACATCGGGTGTTTCCTTTGGGAGAGCAGCAGAGAAGGAGCGATGGGTTACGCGTGCCCAAGGACAAGCCGGCCACCTGCCAGCGCCACCGGTCGGAGGAAGCGCGCTACATCTGCCTATCGTGTGACCTGCCTGTCTGCAAGGAGTGCGCCTTGCTGGACCACCCCAAGGCAACACACAAATTGGAGCCACTCAGTGAGGCGACCCCTCGGGACATAGAGAGCTTGTCGCACATGGTGGAGAAAGGAAGGATGATGTCGCACGACCTCCAGGAAGCACTCAAGACCCTTGATCAGGTGTCCAGTCGTCTCCAAGCTCAGTACCAACGAGCGGAGCGGGAAGTGGCAGACACGTTTTACTTCTACCGCTCCATGTTGGAGGAGCGGCGGCAGGAGACACTGCGCGAGCTTGGCAATGTTTACAGCACCAAGACGGCGTCTCTTGGCTTGCTCGAGCAAAGGGCTCAACATACGATTGACAACATCCACCAGGCATGTGCCTTTGTGGAAAAGTTAACTCGCTTTTCTACGAGCACCGAGGCCTTGGTCTTTAAGCCTCTGCTAAATGACAAGTTCCAAGAATTTCTCTCATTTCGGCCTGAGCCAGAGCTCCATGACATGAACCTGGAGTTCGTATCCAACTATCAGGCAATCCAGGTTGGCGTACGCAACACCTTTGGATACATCAAGCAAGGCAGGGGTTCTGAAGGTGCTCCACTGCAGTCACCAATCGCTCAGCCCAGTGGTTTTGCTCAGGGTTCCGCTGACCGTGAGCCCACACTGCATCAGAATGACTACCATCCACTGCCCCCTGCGATGTTCCCTTTTGAGTCGACCATTCTGGCCAAGCGCTTCAACTCTGGAAACAGCCCAAATCCATTCTCAACCTGCCTCACAGATGTCAACCCTTACGAAAAATTCGCGAGTGGAAGTGCTGACATCTTTTATGAAGGCTCAGAGCTTGATCTCGGCTCACATTTTCCTGCGCCTCCGCCGCCGAGAGCTCTGGCTGAACTCTCGCCAAAACCCTCAGCTGGCACTGGCGTTGGTCTGTACCCCTTCAAGTCGCAGATCATGCGCCAAAAGATGATTTACCATCGCAAGTTTGGAGAATTCGGTGTCATGGAGGGACAATTCACTGAGCCATCTGGTGTGGCAGTGACTATGCAGAACGACATTGTGGTTGCTGATGCCAACAATCACCGCATCCAGGTATTTGACCGAGAGGGGCGGTTCAAATTCCAGTTTGGTGAGTGTGGCAAAAGTGACGGACAGCTGTTGTACCCCAACCGAGTGGCTGTGGAGCGCCAGACGGGCCATTTTGTAGTGACTGAACGCTCGCCAACACACCAGATCCAAATTTATGACCAGTATGGGCACTTCTTGCGGAAGTTCGGTGCTGTGGTTCTGCAGCACCCTCGTGGAGTGGCAGTGGACCCCAACGGCCGTGTAGTGGTCATCGAGAGCAAGGTGATGCGAGTCATCATCTTCGACCAAAGCGGCAAGGTACTGCATAACTTTGGTTGCTCCAAGCACCTACAGTTCCCAAACGGTGTGGTGGTCAATGATCGGCAAGAAATTTTCATCTCCGACAACCGGGCACACTGTGTCAAAGTCTTCAGCTATGACGGGCTGTTCCTGAGGAAGATTGGCGGCAAGGGTATTACCAACTACCCAATCGGAGTTTGCATGAACAAAAAAGGCGAGATTCTGGTTGCAGATAATCACAACAACTTCAATCTGACCGTGTTCACCCAGGATGGACAATTGGTGAATGCACTGGAATCGAAAGTGAAGCACACCCAGTGCTTTGACGTGGCCCTTATGGATGATGACTCGGTGGTGTTGGCCAGCAAAGACTACCGGCTGTATGTCTACCGCTACATGGAGATGTCCGCGTCTGCAGCTCTGCCGGGCTTTGAGGGCTTCTAATGGGAGAAGGCGGCGTTCCTTTTGGCCGCAGCTTGTTTGTACAGGCCGTTGTTTTCTCATTTTTTTTTCTGTATACATTTATGTTGTCATCATGTCGCTTCATGTTTATACGTCTCGTCCTTTACTTTAAAACAGTTTGTACATTGTCGCGGGTTATTGCGGCAACCCGTAAGACAACGAGGAAGACCAGTACGTCCTAAACCAGGGCCTTGGCAGCAGCAGGAGGGAGAAGCGCGGCGAAGCGGCAGCGACAGAGTTCTCATGCACACTGCATGGTCCTCGTCTTTGTTGCCGGTCTGCCCCATGCAGGTAGCAGCAAGTATGTCACGAATGACACTACCGTCTTGCCGAGAGGAACATCGGCCCGATGCACGTTCAACGTTAAGGCGAAAGCCGAGAAAGTCAGAATACGTGGGCCCTTCAGTCACAGTAATGTTTGCAGGTGCAGAAGTTCTAAGTTAGAGGGGCGACAGGATGTTCGAAGTACAATTGAAAGCACCGCATAATGTACTTCTATACGGTGAACCACCAGTTTGTTATCGATGGTGTTCGGCTGTCGGCACTGGTGTTCTTTGAAGGGCTAAGTTAACTGGCTTATTTCAAAATGCGCCGGTTAGACAGTTTTTGTTTTGCACGGCGGCAGTTGCTTCTCAGTAATTTATGTTTATTGGGGTGCCTCCCTGATTTTTGGTCTGTCGTTTTATATATAAAAATATATATATTTATATATGGATGGCTGCGATTTACAGGTAATAGAGAAAGAACTCCAGGCAGAGGATAGCGTAGCCAGGTGATCGTCCTTCGCGCTTCTTCAACCTCTTCCTCTATCCACACTGTCATTTCCACTTCTTTCAAATCAGTCGCTGCGTGGCACCCGACGATTTTTCCCTGAGCATGCGAAGATCGTCCTCGATCAAGTCAAGGTTGACGACAGACGCAGTGCTTGAGACGGCCAACATGGCTACTTCGGTGGAAAGGTAGCGGGATTGTGTGCAGTAATTTTGGCGACTACATGCTTGAAATTGTTCAACTGACTCACCGAAAGGGCCAGAGTACTTGCATAGAAATTTCTGCCGACATTCGCGCTTACGCAGTGGTGTCCAAAGCTACCCGACAGGAGCGTATGTGGCCTCAGTGTGACGCTCGCTATATGGTTCTTTGAAGTGGAGCTGCGAGGATAAAGTTTTTAAGTGGGCGACGAGCTTCTTCTGCGCGATATGCCGTTTGACAGGATGAAGGGTCGTCGTTAGACGACAATGGGAAGATGGTATCTAAGAAAGCGCGGGGCATTCTGAGGTACCGTAGGTTGAATGGTGCATAGCCGGTGACCGTATGCTTCGCGGTGTTGTATGCGTAGGTTCCGAATGGAAATACGGCATCCCAGTTCCCTTGGTCCACGGTGCAAGAATTATAGGTGGGGACACAGTACGCGTGAGGCACTAGACACAAGTGACCAGATAAAGTACCAGCCACCCGTCGATGTAGCAGTGAACCTTCGCCGGGAAAAAAAAAAAAAACACGTACATGAACGCCGCCGCAGCGATAGCAACCAGCCGATATCGCACGGCGCGTTTCTCCGGCGCAAGCCGTTAGCGTGGCCTGAGCTTACTCTCCGTATCGCCAGAAGCGTCATCGTAGCACTTTATTCGTTCCGTTTCCCATTGTATTAGTGCAGAAACGAAGCCCAGAATAATGTAGCGGCTTGTCAATACTCTTGACGCAATTTATATCCTAACAACGTAGCGAAGAAAAGGTTGAAGCTGCACTTTATACTGGATTGCAGTGGAGTGAGCAGCACATAACTCAACCATTCAGTCATGGTTATTCCATCGAAGGCGTTCGGGAAGCACAGTTTTCTCACTTACGATAGCGAAAATAGGGCAGGGAAAGCGAATCTTGAGTTAGATAAGGCGAACGGCAGAAAATATATAAAGCCTCGGGGCATTCTAAAGCACTTAATTTACGAGGAAAATACGACAGCGCCCCCTGCCATTTATATATCACACAAATGACTAACATGCACGATACACAAACATGCACGATACACATCGGTGCTTCATATGTCATAAAACAGGACCCAACACGTTAATTCCCGCAGAAAGTGCACACGACCCCATTATAGCTCGACTGTCACTTTGTGCTTCGTTTATTCCACACGAAAACATGGAAAAAAAAATGCATGATTTAGACACAGGGGATCCACGTGTTGAAGCAACAGTCGTAGCCTTTTCTTGCCTTTTTTTTTTTTTTGTCTCCAAGCGGGAAGGAATCACACTTGCGTAGTAGCGAACAGTACGAAGCCGGCTGTAAACAACAAACTGAATCAGCGTTACAAGCCCCTGCTCTCTCGAGTCCAGTGAAGTTCTCATGAGTGCGTGGTAGCCTAAGTTTGCCTCGCGTTGTAACGGTGTGACACAGAGCACTTGGCATTTGTGGTAGAAAAGAATTTATGAATAACAAGCGCTCACACACACGTGGCTCTCGTTACGAGGATGTTAGCAGCTCTTGGTTGACGATTACAGATAGACTACTGCAATTGGCCGCATGATTCATCAAATGAGCAAGGATAAAAAAAAAAGCAAGGAGATACTGATTGGGGTGGTTGACGTATTCAGCCACACAGGGACGCTTTGTAAGAGCAAGCGGAAAGCTTTAAATACGTCCTTGGATTGCAAGGAAAAGCAAAGAATATGGGAGATGGATGGAGACGCTAGTCGCCGCAGCAACCACTGGCTCTACACGTGTCGGGATAAAAAATGCAAACAAAAGAAAGAAAGGGAAGGGAAATGGAAATAAGGAAAAACATGCTTGTGTTCTGCAATACAACCCTCGATCACACGCACAAAGACAAACGCACACACACAAAAAAAAAAAAAAAAACGACATGCTCAGAGGCCTTCCTTCTTAAAGGCATAATGAAGAAAAAAGAATAAAAGGTAGAGAAAATTTGTGTTAGGAATACTAACTGGCGCGTCTTTGAAACACTTGCTCTTCTGGGCCCGTTTATTTCTAAGCTTTTTAGGGGTTTTCTTTTCAAAAGCTTTATAATGAAGCGTAGACCAGAATACCAAATACTCGTTCTGTGCCCTGCGCGGCTTGAAATATCTCGGAGTTAGTTACCGAAAAAGGGGGGGAGGGGGGGGGGGGGACTCGAACGTTGCGGCCGCAACATAACAAACATGCACACACAGCCTTTCTTTGCGGTGGCGCTTACGAGTCGAGTAGACTATAGGCTCTCTAGTTTGTCGCTTCTTTGAAAGAACTGCTCCTTTCCTGTAATTGATTTTTTAATTTTTTTTGTAAATGTCCCTTTTTTATAATTGAATCCATTTTTCAAGGCAATAAGAACGCGAAGCACTAAATGCAGCATGCTGGAAGCCGGTGAATTTGATGTTTTAAAATCCATTACCGGTGGCAGACTTGAATTTGGGTTAGAGAACATTGTTCATGAAACATTTCAGTCGCCGTACTCACACGTGTGTTAGGTGTAAATAAGAAATAAAATATGCGTTAGGAGTAAACGACGTTGAAGTGACAGCCCGTTCTTGGTGCGCTCGTTCGGCTCCTGCAGTAGTTGTTTGCCCTTCTGCGCTTCTGGATTCTGCACTTCGGTGTAACAACTGTCACACACCTGGCGACGCCGTGCTGGATACGCTTCCCGACCTGCGTACGTCTACGAGATAAACGCGGATCTCCCAACGCTCCATCAGCGTCCTCCTCGGTGAGTCACCTGAATTCGGACCGCGACAAAGACGTCGGAGCCTCGAGCGTTGATCCCATTAGAAATGGCAGCAACTAATCGGCCCCCGACGGCCATTGCTTAACACACGCCGCGAACACCGCCATCCTTTGACGGCAACGTGTGCGAAGATGCGCAAGATTGGCTGGAAAACTTCGAGCAGGTCGCCCACTACAATGGGTGGATCGACGAGCGGAAGCTCCGTAACGTGTATTTTGCGCGCGAGAATTCCACTATGACTTGATTCGAGAACTACGAAACCTCCCTGTCCACCTGGGAAATGTTTAGGAGCAACCTCCTAGGCGGTGTGCCTGAAGAAAGCCCAAGCTGCTTTGAATTCCCGTATAAGTAGCGGGCGAACGAAAGCCTCCGCTTGAATGTGGAGGACATGACGCGTCTCTTCAAATGTGCCTACCCCTCAATCGCAGAGGCTAAAGCAAGAGCTGTTCGCGAGCTTTGTGTGCAGTCCACCTTGTACTGTTGCGGAATTTCTCACCAAGGCGACCACCACGGGGGTGGAGCTACTGCAACGATCCCGCCAATACAGTCGGAATGTAAGCACTATTGGGCCCGCTGTTTTGTCTATGCCCTTAGGGAGCGATGTGGCCGTTTTGCGCGACTGGACCAGTGACACGTGTGTTAGGTGTAGAAGGAGAAAAAAACATATGCGAGGAGGAGCAGAGGGCGTTAAAGTGCAGGCCCTTTTTTGATGCGCTCGATTGTTAAAGATCATTCAATAGCATAAATGGAGCAAAAATGCACTTGGAATACAAAAGCATCTGGAAGTTTCCGTTTTAGCATAGTCTCCGAATGATCGTAATCGGCACACACCAGGTATTTTAGCGTTTCAAGGATTATATATATATATATATATATATATATATATATATATATATATATATATATATATATATATATATATATATATATATATATATATATATCATGTGTAGTTCTAATATTTATTGGGAAGGTTTACACACATGCTGTAGCAAGCAACCTTGAGAACAAACCAGTAGGTCGAATGTAAGCCCTGCCTAACTGCTTGACGTATTTAATCTGTCCTAACGGTACTGGGGCTACCCTGGATCTTTTGAAAACTGCTTTGAACGTACCCAGCTGCAAGCTGGACTAAAAGGAGATCAGGCGATCGCTATATTCAGGTTATCAGATTATTTTAATGACATTGGGGTCGAATTTGTTCAAACTGTTGCGGAACGGTGCGCTTCATGTGAGCATTCGGTGCATTTGTGCAAATTTAAGTCATATCGATATTGCTGTACTCTCTGCCTGTAATTTCTTGCACGTTGGCGCTGCTTTTCCTTGGACGACTTTCTTACATTTTCTGCGCTGGTACAAAACATCCCGAATTGTCGATTTCTTTTCTGCTCCATATTGCCGCTTTTGCATAGATTCACGGTACTTTCTGGTCATAACCGATAAATCTGTAGACCTATAGAAGCTAATGCAATGTCTTACTTTAGCTGGCTGGTGCACTGCGTAATGATATCCTAATCTATGAGTCGTAGAGGTGTGGTACAGCATCGAAAAAATGGGATAACACAGTGAGGGACACAGGAATGGTGACTTTCAGCTGAACATTTATTGCTTTTAGCGAAGGCCAGACTGCGGAGGGTGCCAAAGGAAGCGAGTGGGTGATGGTACAGCTCGGGTTAGGGAGCTGGGAAGCGATGAAGGATGAAAATTGTAACAAAGGTCGATGTAAGAACCATTGGTATAGTAGAGCGTAGCCGCTGCTAGCTGTAAACCGACCCTACTGAAGGATGGAGAAACCGAAAGTAAATAAATAAATAAATTTTATATATATATATATATATATATATATATATATATATATATATATATATATATATATATATGCAGCATCCGGGCAACTGGTTTCCATCCCGAACTGGGGCTCGTCCAACTCGTGCACCAAGAGCTGTATGAACCCGAATAATATATTTCTACGCTAAGCAAACTGCGAAGAGAGTCTTTTCAATATCTGCGACTTGCGAATACTGAAAGATCACATGTGTCCGCTCGTTCTTTCATGTAATGCTCACCTGCACGGGCGTGGCGATCTCTGTTTCAGTTCCAGAGTTTGTGAAAGCCACCAAATGGAAGTCACGTGAGGTTCTCGGCCTGGTCTTTGTGTGGCACCACGCGGACGGGGCGGACCCATCGTGGGAACTGCCAGACGTGGAAGAGGTGGAGAGGGGTCCTTGGAAGCAGGAACATCGTTTCGAGCACATCGTTGAAACACACATCCAGGACATTGCGGAGAACGGGGCTGACTTGGGACATTTCAACCAGATCCACCGTGCTTCGTGCTTTCTGACTAGCGAGCAGTTCCGGCGCACTCAGGGAGACTCCTGGTGGGGTCGCCTGGTCAATCATTCGTGGCAGGTAAGCAGCCGTTGACTGTACACAGAATGGGGTCAAGAACGCTTTTCAACATATATTTGGGGGGATATTAACCAAGTACCGCACTAGGCCGGTCAAAAGCTCACACACTTTTGACGACCAATTTGAATTTATGGTGTCGTTAAGCGTTGACTTTAGGCACAGTCTCCCTGGCTTTTTTAGTTATCCTACGGAACAGAGCCCCTATCGAATCACGATTTTAGCCGACCGAAAATCGTTGAGCCTCGGAGAACATGTTCCTACAGCGTTAGTGAGTTTTTTAATTCATGTTTTGAAGAAGAATTAATGTGTTTGAATTCGGGAACTGTATGACTATTTCAGAGTTGTGTACAAGGTCCAGGCTGGTACAGCGGGTAGTTCTACAGTAATGGCTGCCGTAACTAAGCTTTAAGCTCGTGAAACACGTCATTTTTTCTTTGCGTGGGGGTTGAATGTGCAGTTAGGGAAACCGGTCTGTCCAAAGATGACATCCTACCTTAGAACTGTAGCAGTAGAAAGATGAAAGTCGGGGAGGTCGCCAACATCGGTAAAGCATGTTAGCTTCCGGCTTGTTATGTGCAAGGCGTTTATTAAAACAATAAGTAATTAGAATGAGAGCATTCTGGAAAAGAGCCACTTATCCAGAGGGATACTCGAACATCACCAGCGTGTCACGGAAAAGATTAAGTTAAAAAAAATCCCATCCTCTATATTTCGCTTGGATGGAATCGGAGAAAAACATTCCGCATTATCGGCAATAAACTCCAACATTAATGCAGACACTGCAATGGGTAACCAAATGAGAAGCGGACGTATTTTATTCTAAAAAAATATATCGAATGCTTACTCAGCAATCTTATATTTTATACAGATGTGATAAAATATTAGAAAAGGCGTCCGTAAGACGAGACGATATATCTTCCTAGTGTTATTCACTCCGTGTCAGATATAAGTGCGATATTATTAATGTTGCGCAGCTAGGTGAATCCCCCCCCCCCCCCCCCCCCCCTGCTGAGGCTAAATGGCTAGGGTGCTCGACTGTTGAAACCGAGGGCTGCAGTCCGGTCTCAGCCGTAGTGGCCGCGTTTCGGGGGAGTCAAAACTCAAAGAGCTTGTGTACTGTGTGATGCCAGTGCATGTTAAAGAACCCCAGGTGGTCTAAACTTTCAGAGCCCTCCACTACAACGTTCCACGCAACCGATGATTATTCAAGGTGTTTAAGCTTGTCCGCAACGCCAACTAAGTGATTCAAAATGCCAAATACCCCCGCCGGGGTGGTGCAGTGGTTACGGCGCTCGACTACTGTTCCCAAGGACGCGGGATCGAATCCCGGCCTCGGCGGCCGCTTTTCGATGGAGGCGAAAAGCAAGGCGCCCGTGTGCTGTGCGATGTCAGTGCACGTTAAAGAACCCCAGGTGGTCGAAATTTCCGGAGCCCTCCACTACGGCGTCTCTCATAGCCTGAGTCGCTTTGGGACGTTAAACACCACAAACCAAACCAAACCAAAATGCCAAATACAAAGAATGCTTAACGCCCTGAAGAGGTGAAGTGAAATGGCAATTATGGAATTTAACTTCGAATTGAGGTACTCTTTAGCAAAAAAGGAAGTGCTTAAGGTAGTACGAAGTGTGGTATTTGTGGTCATCATCATAATCAATGACAGTAATAACTTTAGAGAACAATATCACTTTTCAACGATGCTTTTGTTGCAATACAGGATCATCCTGTGCAAGCAGCTATACATTCATGTATTATGAAAGTGCTCTTTGCTGTTAAACATGCGACACGAATCGAGTAATCTAAGCCGATTTGAAAGTTATCAAAATAGGCCGAAACGGGACCTGTTGGTCGATTGGGACCAAACATATTCCATGACATGACGCTTGCCTATCTGCAATAAAATATCGAGGCAGGGCAAGACTCAGGAGCGCTTCTTCTCTAAGTAGCCTCAGCTTAAAGTGATCACTTTCGAATGCCGTCGCACTGCACGTGAAGTGAGCGAGGCCTTGTAGTTGCGTATATTAAGCAGTCAGGGTGCGCATGTCTCTGAAGTAACTTTAAATAAGCAGCAGCTGCTACATCAGGTTTACATTTTAAGTAAAGCTTATCCCACCGTGGCATGTTGTTGTTTTTCTCTACTTCAAGATCAGTTATCTCCCCCGATTACATTATCACTGATCAGCAAGGAAAAAAATCCCATATGCTTTCCTTTGTGCTAGTCGAACTTGGCTCGCTCTTTTTCGGTAGGAATCCAAGTCATCGTGAAAATTTCGTTATTGAACGATAGGTTCGTACCACTGGCGGCAGAGCGTGACTGTTGAAAGACAACGCCTATTGACACTATACAAAGCCATAGAGGCATAGCAACGGGAGTAGCAGAAATGAATACCTGCACAGAGGCTATTAAAGCCCGTCACGTGCTTCTCCAAGTGAAACTCCGCTCTACTTCGAAAGCGCACCGTAACTGGTTCTATCAAAGATGCAAAGTCACCCCCCCCCCCTCCCCCCTGCAAGAATTTCTCGAAGGCAATCAGCAGCATTGGAACTATAAGCGATCAAAAACTATATGCCTCGATACACTCAAATGTTAACACGACATCTTCAAGACCAGAAAATCCGGTAAACATCATCTTAAATAAAACCGTGTAGCGCGCTCCTGCCCTCTTTAGAGAAGCGAGAAAGAGACTTTTTCGCATTGCAAGATGAACAGCACATGAAGTAACGTCTTAAATTCCCGGAATCGAGCATTTATATTTTTTTAAGGGGGGGGGGGGGGGGGGGGACGCTGTTCATCTAAATTCCTGCGAGGCTGACCTGGACTCTAAATGTGCTTATAGCAGCGGGTTATTGTGCGTGATTGCGTACATGGTGTTTGTTTCCTGTATGCTAGGCCACCCAGCTGTGCCTTCATTCCGGACTTTAATTATTGTCTCCATGGCGCTACTGTGGAGTTGTTGCCGGCAGGTTACATAAGGCTATAACCCACGGGCAGCTTGCTACAACCACAACCTCAATTAGCATGTCTCTGGCAGATGGTAGTTGGCTGGTGACATGACCAGGTGCCGATTGTTCGGCGCGTTGCGTGAAGTCATGAGACCACATTGCATGGCCGAGTTGGCATGCGCTGTCAAGTCGGGTAGGACATTTGAGATGGGTGAACGAAATGGCAATCGGACCCTCCGGGACCCATGGATCCTGAGTCAAACACGCTGTCCTAGGCCATGCAGACACGTTTGTATACGGGTTAGTTGAAGCGAACTATGCTTTGCCGATCTCGGGAGACACCCCACATAATGTGGTAGCTACGACTGTATGTTAATGAATATGTGCAAGATAATAAAGGCGGCAATTTGGATAATAGTGACTTGGCGAATGCCCAGTGACTCTCCTTACTGTTTATACTTTTTTTCCATTTTATAACCCGTTAATCAGATTGTTAGAAATTCAGGCGTCTTATTCGGACCAGCTTTCCTTTTCGTGTGTAAGAGTGAAGAGGTCTATTGTAAAAAGATGCTATTCAGTCTCTTAGTTATGTTACATAAGGAGAAAAAAGTGAAGTGTGAGGATTTGTGAAGGAGCAGGGAATCCAAGACAGTTGTTGAACCGAGATTGAAGGGGTTCCTCTGCATATTCCAGCTATATTTGACTCAGATGTTGATCAACACGCAGAAATCTGGCAGGCGCTCAAGCATTATCATAAGCGTGGAATGCGATACTGCTAATGGATCGCATCGTCGCCTTTCCTGGTTGTCGTTCGCTACAATTTGCTTATCTTGTGATTGGTTCAATAACTATTTGTTTTCTTTTGTACATTTCATTTTGGAGCGATACCTTCACTACGCAAGGTAAAGTCAAGGTCACCATGTGCTTACGTTGACCTTCAAACTAAGTCAAGCTGGAACTTAATTTAATTGGTTCATAGGAAAGGAAAGGCGCAGTATTTGCCACACTTGGTCTGTAGACACTTGAACCGTGCCGTAAGGGAAGAGAAGAAGGTGGAAGTGAAGGCGGAAAGATAGAAAGGGGTGCAGTAGTGGAGGGCTCTGAAGAAGTTTCGATCACCTGGGGACCTTTAACAAGCACTGAAATCGCACAGCACACGGACGCCTCTTCGTTTCGCCTCCATCGAAACGCAGTCACCTGCGGTCGGGATCAAACCCGGGTTTTTCAGCACAGTAGTCGGGCATATTATCCCTTGCACCACCGCGGCGAGGCAAAGCCACAATCACTTTGTGTAGCTATGTTCCCATGAAGGGTTAAGGTGAAGCTCAAAGGTCAGCTGACGTGCGAAGTAGCTTATCGCATAAGCAGTTGCTTGGCGAGACACATGATCGGTGACGTCAATCCCGAGTATATATAGAGGCCGAGTCGCGCGCCATGGAATTGGAGGAAGAGCAGCTGGGCAGCCGGGCTCGTTACGATCTTTGGTTGGCTGCATCTGACAATCCGGAAGACATTGCACTGCGAGCTGAAAGTTTGTGGAGGAGAAGAAAATGGCTGAAAGCCAAAAGAGCGGCGGAAACGCAGGAACAACGTGAGCAGCGTCTGCTGCCGCGACGACGCTGCAAAGCGTGAGCGACGAGCGCACAGGTGTCCGCCGGCGCCGCCGCTTCTGCGTCCCCATGCCTCAGCTATCGCTTCAGACGAGATTTAACCGAAGCTGAAACACGGTCGTTTTCTTTTTTTTATTTATATTCACAAATGCATTCGCTTTCGATTGCAATGCCGCTTTGTACGCGGTTGATAAGTCATGATTACTGTATATTTAATTACAGTTAACCTCAAAACACCTCTTCAAAACATGCCACTATGTCAAAGACTACAATGCATTCGCTAGGTATTCTTCTAGCACACCTGGACCAGCGAAGGCTTAGTGGCCTATATACGAGGAGGTCCCCAAAAGAAACCGAACTTATTTCTTTTTGAACTTATTTATTCACATTTGAAGCCCAAACCTTCAATCTCCTTTAAAGTACTCTCCACTTTCTCTAATACAATTGTTTAAACTTTCATTTCACTTTTCAAAAAATTGTTTAAATTCATCTTTTGTAATGCTTGCCAGCGCCTGCGTCGTTTTTTGTTTTTTTCTTTGTCTCTGCAACATCAGCAAAACGCTTTTCTTTCATATATTTTTTTCATTCTGGGAAACAAAAAAGTCACACTGGGCAAGGTCCGGTGAGTAAGGGGGGGGGGGGGGCGGAGGGGGAAGAACAGGGGTCATACCATTTTTGGTCAAATATTGATGATTTCACGAATTTTTTCAACACTTTCATGTGTTCGGGCCGTGGAATTAGGGCGGATGAGGTTAAGAAGTTCGCAAGGGTCAAGTGGATGCAGCTAGCATAGAACCGGGTTAATTGGAGAAATATGGGAGAGGCCTTCGCCCTGCAGTGGGTATCGTCAGGCTGCTGATGATGATGATGATGAAAAAGCGAAAAAGTAAAGGCAAAAATGGTCTCATTAGCTCATGGCTTGGCGCCACATTTGAATGTATCAAATACTAAAATAGTTAATTAAATCAGTCAATTAGGGTCCAGAACGAAGTAGGTCATCAATTGACATTTCACCCATTTTTAAACGGGAGAACCACTCAAACACTTGAGTTTTCCCCATAGCATCATCCTTGTACGCCGTCGTTAACATTTCAAGAGTTTCTGTTCCATTTTTTCCGAGCAGAAAGCACATACGCTTTTCTCGAAAATCAGCCATTGCAAAAACGGCGCTCACAGAAAACAGTTGTCACTATAAACTCTGCCGAAGCTAGTACGTCTGACTTTCAGCGCCACCACTCGGCCGACTGACTCTGGAATGTTCACTCTATGCGCTCCTAGCGGCAAAACACGGTACTACAAAAGCGCTGCCCACCAAAAAATTAGTTCGGTTTCTTTTGGGTACCCCCTCGTATAGCCTGCTAATTTTGCTACTAAAGAACCTGGGTCTGTCCCCAATACCCGCCCTAGTTAACCCCATTTTGTTTTTTAATATTCGTGCTTGTCTATGCTACCAAGAACATACTAACCGGTTTCTGCTTAATTTATACATTTGCTTAATTGCTGTTACTCTTTCGTAAGGTTTCTCAAATTGTTCGGTCCCGAACGATGCAGCATACACAGGCGATGCCGACGACACCTGGTTTTCTCTGACATGGGGCCCTTACGCGATCGTGTAAAAGAGCCATAGTGATAGCTTTGGGATAGCGTTTTAAGGACCTTTTTGAGCTACTGACGATGATAAACGAAACTCTTATAAGGCTGTGGTCAGGATGACTTGTCCCTATCTCGACGATCCCCATGCAGGCAACCTGGACGCCCCACGAGCACACGGCTACGGTGGACGTGGCGGCGTGCGTGTCTGTTCTGGGCACTTGTCCGGAATTCCTCAAGCACCGCGTGCAAGTGCTCCAAGTGGGGCCCGCTCTGGTGCTGGTGCGCATGCGCAGCCGTCACGGCGACTGTCTCATCGTTCAGTCACTGACGCCGCTGGCACCCTTTCGGGTGCGCCTCGTGCACCGCTTCTACCCGGAGCCCCAGCTGCCCTGGATCATCCGCCGCCTCAACGTCCTCGGATTCCGGCACATGGTAGGGACCCTTTTACCTCCTTTTGCGGTAGCTGGTATCTCTGGTTTTTCATTCAGACATCTTATAGTTGCGCGAACAAAGACACACACAATACAGGGCACAGGACGAGCGCAAACTGCGAACTGTTTGTTGGAATGAAAGAGGAACGTATAATTAAACCCTCAGCCACTCAGGCGTTTATGGCCGAGGGTTTAATTATACGTTCCTCTTTCTTTCCAATAAACAGTTGGCAGTTTGCGCTCGTCCTGTGCCCTGTCTTCTGTGTGTCTTTGTTCGCGCAACTATAAGATGTCTGAAGTACTGCACCAACTAGGCCGACAACTCATCTTACTGCCTCTCTGATGGTATATGAGGCAGCACATCCGCTGACTAATGATTTGTCGGCGCTAGCTTTAGAAATAAAGGAACAAAAAACAATTCGATGTATTTTTAAAGTGATCTCGCCGACCGTTCGCAACAAATTAGGGCGGCACCTTACTGCTAGCTCGTAGCCTCCTCATACCAGTTGGCGTCAGAAAAACCCGCATTGCCTGTGGAGCTTTCCACTTGTGCGGCCAAACGCCAGTAGTAAATCCTCCGAGTGAGGCCTGTTATCAAAACATTTCAAGAAAGTAGCTAGCATTAATTATCCTTCCGTGCGCATACACTGGGCACACCGCTAATGTATGCTCCACGGTTTCTATAATGCAACAAGTCGAATATTCCGGGAGATCCGCCTGTCCAATTGAATGCAAGTATTTGCGCGTGAAATCCGCGTTTAAACGTATTCTTAGGATGCCCAAAGCCACAGGATAATATTTCAGTGGATTTCTGCACACTGCGCGCTTGGTGGAAATGAGCAGTGTTACGTTTCTCCTCCGACGAGTGGGACAGCTGACGCGGCCACCGCAACAGGCAGAACCGCGAGCGGATCGGCCATTTCGACGCCGTTCATCGGCCGCGCAACGCTTCCTCCCGCCGACAAGTCTCAACGTGATCCTGCCACGCGCCAAATGTGTGTGCGTGCGTGTGTGTGCAAACGCCGGCCAAGCCTGGAGCTCGTCGCCCTCGCCCGTCTGCAGGAGGTGGAGGAGATGCGTTCGGACCAGCTGCGATTGAGTCATCCCATCTTGCCCACACACGTTGGGCGCTCCATTTCCTGAGAGGGTTTACCCTTTCCCTGTGAACGGGAAAACCTATAAAAAGCAGCGGCCGACTCCGCTGAGATAGAGACTACATTGACGGGCCGTTGGCGCGACGCAAGACACCAACTGTGTGAGAGTGTCTGTATTCTCTCCGGGTCAGCTTCACTGCCCGTTCCTTCATGATGTTTTAGTAAAGGTTGTTTCGTTAAAAGACGCCTCGTCTCAACTGGAACCGTTGATGCCGTCCGCCGTCCACGGAGCCGCCAGGCCAACGCCACCGAGGGGCGCGCAAACCGAAACCTAACAATTGGTGAACAGCGGTGGGACGACGACGACCAAGCCGTAACCGTGGTTGGAGGGACGAGCCAGGCGATACCGTCGTCCAACAACCGGTGAACAGCGGAGAGACGAGGACGACCAAGCAGTGACCGTGGTCGGTGAAACGAGCCAGGCCTGACCGAGGTGCAACATCTGGTGGGAAGAGCGGAGATGTCCGAGGCGTGACCCGTGAAGCAAGCAGCTAAGCGGAAAGTCGGGAGCAGTGCAACGAGCCCTGTGTGATGACTGGTTGCCTGCAGCGGAAGGACTGCGTTGGATTCTTGGCTGCGAGGTTTGGTGAGTGCGGGACTTTCTTCTACTGAGTTTTGCCAGGCTTTTGTTAAGTAGAGAACAGGGCTGGTAATTGTGTTGTCGTTGTTGCTGGGTTAATTGCAGCAAGACAATAGTGGGCAGTAGAGAAGGCAGCACTCGGAACAGCTATGAATTTGGATTTGAAGTCGTTGCGCAAACCGAAATTGCTGGAGCTTGCGGAGGAGTTGAGTCTGAATTTGTCAGACAAACTCAGAAAACCAGAAGTGTTAAAGGCTATTCTTTCGTTGGAAGCTGAAGATGACGAGCTTTTGGAATGCCTTGAGATCATTGACGAACGTCATGAGAAAGAGGAACGTGAACGTCACGAGAAAGAGATTCGTGAACGTAGAGAACGTCACGAGAAAGAGGATCGTGAGCGTAGGGAACGTCACGAGAAAGAGGACGCCCGCGTAAGGCAACTGATGCAGCTGGAGATTTCAGCACATGGAATGAGCGTGGAAAAGATTAAAGCTTTCAATGCCATTCAGTGTAACGGTTCGATACCGCGAGACGGTCCGCCACCGTTCCTCATCGCCGAGGATATGGCAAATTATTTGGCAGACTTCGAAAGTGTCTGCAGAAATAAACGCATCGGGCGAGATAGTTGGGCGCTAAAGTTGGTAGCTGTTCTCTTCGCTGAAGCGTCAGAAGAAATCAAGCGATTGGTTGGCAACAGCTTTCAATATTATGATGCACTAAAAGAGTCATTGTTGATACGATATCAGATAACGCCTCATGATCTTCGGAAGAGATATGAGAGCGAGAACAATTGTTACAAGTCGTACTTTGATTTGGCCTATCAGTTGAAAGCCGCTGTAAACGAATGGCTAGACAGTGCGGAAGTTCCGGAGCAAATCGAACTTGCACCGGAGTGTGAGACACAGTGTGGGGAAGCGGCCGAGCAATGTGACCGCAGTAGTGAGCCGACCGATCCTCGAACAGAAGAGCATCGTGTTACCTTGGTCGAGCCACTAGCTGAGACGATTAGCACAGGCTTAATCGGCGAGAAGTCCAAAGTGACGCCGTTAAGCGAGGTGAACTGCACGCCGACCCAAGTAGCTGTAGGAGATACAGTTCCATCAAATGAGTGTGGGGAACTGGTAGTAGCTGAACCGCCTTTCGAGTCAGAAGCAGAAGCTTTTGGAGAGTGTGGCGGAGATGGAAATCAGCTAGAAAATGAGAAAATTTCGGTTTCCGAAATCAGCTTCGTCGTAGAGCAGGGCACGCAGAAAAACGAAGTGCCGATCAGGGAAACAGCGCAGCCCGCGAGTTGTGATCAGCCAGGGCAGACCGACGAGGAGCGCGCGTCCGCTGTAGAGAGCGAGACTTGCGAAGGCGCAGCGAACGTCTAGAGCAGAGTCAGAATCGTTCGTGCCCTGATACCACGCTAGGTTGTATTCGCGAAAGCAACCCCAGTGCGAACGCGGACGTAGCACACATGACCCTCACGCAATCCGAAGCGCCCCAGCTGTCGAAAGAGCTTGATCGTGCGCCGGTTAGCTCTGAGCGAGGCGACGCACTGAGTGGCGAGCCGCCAGAGCAAATGCCTAGGAGGAGGACTGATGTGACTGACTTCAGTCGTTGTTGTTCGGATTTGACTGAAAGTGAGTCATGCGCTGCTGGCCGTGATGCAGACGCGGCGCCGCACTTTGACCACTTCGACGACACCCGTGCCCGACTGGCTCCGGTTACTGCTAGAACGGTTACCGCTAGCTTGTCAGAGAGGGCGCCAAACGAAAGCAGAAGGCTAATATTCAAGTGCTGCCACCGAAAAACGCGGAAAGGCAGGCGCGAGAAATATTGCTGCCATCGTAAGGAGAGCAAGCTCAAACGGTTGCAAAAAGAAAGCAGAAAGCCTGTGTTTCAGTGCAGCCGTAGAAAATAGCGGAAAGGCAGGCGCGGGAAACAATGAAGCAAGTTGAAGCTATCGCGAAAAAGAAAGCGACTATCCCAAAGGCACAAATGCGCCCATGCCGAGAAATCTCGTGACTGGTGTGCTACACCTAAGGAGAGGGATAGGTTGTTCAGAAAAGTGAGTGACTTATGCTCTTGTGTTTTTTTTTTTGCACAGAGACAGGAAGATAAGGTTGCTCCGTGAAACGGATAACCGAAGTTTTAGTGAAAAGGGTTATCTCAATGGTAACGCCGATGGCTTAATTCGGAGCCAATAACGTGAGAAGAAGCCCCAATTTTCACTTCTTGGTGTTTTTCTTCCTGACATAGGATTTTGAACATATTGTATTGCATTATTTTTGTTTGAAGTGATGTTTCTGAAAATGCGTTTTTCAAATTTGTGGACGCGTTCCAAGTGCTGCTGAGTTGCCCTTTAGTATAGATGGGGGTATAAGAGGGAAATAGTCTGGCATAACTTAGTGAAGATTGTGCCGTGCTTGCTGGCTGACCGGTTGAGTTTTTAGCGTGGTTGTGATGCTGTAGGTTGTCAGAAATCTCTCCTGAAGACAAGTTGCAGAGTGCCTTGGAAACCCGGACTTACCAAGGAATTCTTCAGGCTGACTGGCTCAAGAGAAACAGAGTCGGATGAACCCGGCTAGCAGCAACATCCCGATCCCTCCGGACAGCGGATGCAGTCCCCTGCCCTTCGGGATCTCCCTTCCCCGGCGGGGCAGTCTGTTACGTTTCTCCTCCGACGAGTGGGACAGCTGACGCGGCCACCGCATAGCAACAGGCAGAACCGCGAGCGGATCGGCCATTTCGACGCCGTTCATCGGCCGCGCAACGCTTCCTCCCGCCGACAAGTCTCAACGTGATCCTGCCACGCGCCAAATGTGTGTGCGTGCGTGTGTGTGCAAACGCCGGCCAAGCCTGGAGCTCGAGGGAGAGAGCGTCGCCCTCGCCCGTCTGCAGGAGGTGGAGGAGATGCGTTCGGACCAGCTGCGATTGAGTCATCCCATCTTGCCCAGACACGTTGGGCGCTCCATTTCCTGAGAGGGTTTACCCTTTCCCTGTGAACGGGAAAAACCTATAAAAAGCAGCGGCCGACTCCGCTGAGATAGAGACTACATTGACGCGCCGTTGGCGCGACGCAAGACACCAGCTGTGTGAGAGTGTCTGTATTCTCTCCGGGTCAGCTTCACTGCCCGTTCCCTCATGATGTTTTAGTAAAGGTTGTTTCGTTAAAAGACGCCTCGTCTTTGCTGGCACCTTTGATACCGTCCGCCGTCCACAGAGTCGCCAGGCCAACGCTACCGAGGGGCCGCGCGCCGCAGCGGTACGATACCCCAGGCACTTGCGACCCAAATGTAACAGCAGTCAAATGATGAAGCAAAGCACACCCAGTGCAGCGGCCTCCAAACAGTTGTGCCTTTGTCAAGTGCGGATACCATGTATCTTTTTTCAAACTGTATAAGGAGTGAGACGGCAGCTTACTGGGCTGAGCCAGACACTCACAATATTCTTCTCAGAAGACTAGATCGGATACTGTCATTTTCTGTTCCGTGTAGAATTCCGCACTCACTGGACGCTCCCAAGTGAAGCGGCTGGGATGGGGAGCGATGGGGCGCCGTTGCGACCTGCTTGTTTATATATATTTTTTTGTACCGAGAGCTACACTACGCTAGTCAGAAGCGAGTTTCGGGGGTCAGCCGCTGCCAGAACTATGCATGTGCCATGTACTGCGCGCGGCATCTTGGCCGGCGGCGAGAAGGTGCCTCGGAAGACCCCCAAACCGTTGCTTAGCGTGAAGAAGCCCGTCAGCGCAAGAACAAAGCTCGAAGGACTAAGCGTGTGTCGATGACTCCTGAAGAGAGGGCATAACTTCTCGTCAAGCGGCGACGTCAAGGCGCAGAGCGACAAATACGTTGTTAGGATCGGGCTTCTATCCGCGGTTCATGCGGGTCTTGCAGCGGCCGACGACTGGAGTCGAGCGGGGGCAGACGAGCGGCGGACGCCCCTTCGCAAGCCCCGATACTGATCCGCATGACATGAGCGCCTTGAGGAGAAGCTTTGGCATCGGGTATGCACGAACACGCCAGCCAGACGCCCTGGCGCCTCAGCGACCGCCGGCGCCATGGAGGCGCGCCCTCCTCTTCCCTCACGTTCCGCGATGGGTACGCGACGGGACACCAACGCGCTTGGCCAGTCACCAACTACTGCGTCCGGATTGGACAGTTCGAATGCCAACGGCTTTCTGGCCCATAAAAGAAGGCGCTCGGCCGGTGGTCGAGATAGACCGTCGTGAGCGTCCACCCTGTGTTGTGCTCCTCGGCCGGAGGGACGTGACAGATTCTCCCTGGCCGGCGCTTTGCGATGACAGTCGCGGTGCTTTGCGAAGACAGACTTTTCTGCCCCCGTGCCGATGTTGTTCTTTCTTGTACCATGCCTCTAAATACTGTAAAAAGTCACCTTTCATTCAACTCGTCTCGCGAACTAGAAGCCGTGAGACACAAGGATTAGAATCGGGACCGTGGTGTTCTCGCTCCAGTTTGGTCGGTTGTCGCCTTGGCAGCGGATGGTCAAGGCGGCACCGGTTGCTGCCATCTAACACTGGAGTCAGAGGTGGGATCAGGACGCGGCATGACACCCTATTGCTAACAACGTCAAGTCGATGCCGAACCTCCTAAGGGAACAAGAAGAACATCGGGAAGAATCACAAGACGCGATGAAGACGCGCCAGATGGCCGAACACACCATTCGGCTACACATTCGGAACATGCACCAATGTTATTGCATCATGTTTTCTTTATTTGCGCGTCATAATTTTGCGAGGTTTGTCGGAAAATTTTGTTTACTTTGATTTGCGCACGAACTCAGATGAATAGTTCGTTTAACGTAGTCATATATTATTTAAATACCGTTGGCAGAGCTAATCGTTTTCCGAGCTTGAGGGAGGGGACTGCAGATTTAATTTTTTAGCTCCCTGTCACCACTAAATTGGGAAGCAGCAATGGCTTTAGCTGTAAACAGAATCCTCTGAAGACACGTGAGGAGAAAAAGATTTCGCGGAAGTTTCCGTGCTTTAACTTGTCAAATTTGCCCGTAATTAGTGGCATTGAATTCAAGCTAGTTTCACTTTATTGCTGCTCATTGAATTATTTAATTAATGGGTTTGCCTTCGTGTATAATGAAAAATTTGTAATAATAAACCTTGGAAACAAATGCTTTCTCTATGCACTGAGTTCGAAATATTTATGAATGAAACGACACTAGCAAAAAGTATCTATTAATATGTGATGGCGCATGGTGAGCGAAAAATAGACAAAGGAAAATTTTGCACATCGCACAGTTAGGTTGCGAAGATGCTAATGGTATGTTATTTCTTCCAAGGTCCGCATGATACTCACGCCTGTATTTAAGAACTAATCCATTGCGGTCGAGGACAAAACTCAATGCATTTAGCCAGTTGTCACACTCAACCGCGTCAGGAAATTGGCATTTGTTCTAGTGTATATTATCCGGTATAGCTCTCGTTCGCGCGTGGAAGAATAATTGAGCAGAAATTGCGTTCGACAAAAGAACTATAAATGTATATTTGAACACAAACAAATTTCTATAGCTTATTTGCGGCAGCGCATTTCAGAATTGCTAATAATTTATTGAAAGTTCAGTTCAATTCAGTCGTTCAGTCGGGTCCGACTCTTTGTGACCCTATGGACCATGTCACGCCACGCCATTAGATATAATTAATTGAAATTTAAGAAAAGAAGCATCGATAAAAGCATAAGATGCTCGCAATTCTACAGAAGTTGCATCATTTAAAGGTGGAGTGATGCTTTTTGATTGTACCATTACTGAAATGACCCTTTCAGTACTTATTCTTTGACGCTTTCGCGGTCGTTCATAGTTGTTGGTTGGTTGATTTGTGGGGTTTAACGTCCCAAAGTGACTCAGGCTATGAGAGACGCCGTAGTGGAGGACTCCTGAAATTTCGACCACCTCTTTAACGTGCACTGACACACGGGCACCTTGCTTTTTGCCTCCATCGAAAAACGGCCGTCGAGGCCGGGATTCGATCCCGCAACCTTGGGAACAGTAGTCGAGCGCTCTAACTACTGCGCCACCCTGGCGGGTTTTAAGCCTTGCATATATCTATATTCTGGTCTTAACCTGTTTTCCTGTCTTCAGAATAGGTATACATGAAAAGTTGAAGGCGACAATATTTAAGCGCGTGTCTTTAGTTTAGGCAGAGCATTGCAACGTGATACTCCGAAGGAAAATCGCGGTAGCTGCCTCAGTTTCGTAGATGCCCGAATGCCTCCGTGAGGGAAGGGGTGAGCGAAGGAGGCGAAGAAAGCAGAGGGAATGAGACGCCGTAGGAGAGTGATATAGGATTAATGTGTGTTCCTTGGCAATATCCATCGATATGGGGACGTTGCGGCTAGAATGAGATCATATGATCTTATTTGTAGGAGCCGCACACTCGCTAGGGCGGGCCTCTAACCGTTACATGCTGAGACGGCAGGCCAGTCATGTTCTCTTACTGTGCGGTTTTGTGCTGCATTTTAGGTGGAAAGGGACATCGCCGTGTGGAACCACAAATCGTACCTGAAGCAGCCTGCTCTTGTGAAGGAGGACCGGATGATCGTTGCCTTTCGAAAGTGGTTCTCGCAATTCTACAGCGAGAGCAGCCCCAAGTGGCAAGACGTTGTGGAGAAGAGTCTGCAGTGGTGAGCGCCATTTCCCCGGAGCCAAGCAAAACGTTTTCGACGTCAGGTGGACCTGTGTCGAGCACACTTTTCCAGTTAGGCTATCATATGGGTGTCCGGAAGGCCGCTGCATCTGCACTCACTCATTTGCTCTTTAGCCATGCAGGCCGCTTTGACACTTGGCGTCGAGCCATTGTACCATCCGAGAGTTTCACTGTCGTGTGGCCAGTGCATAACGAAGGCTCTGTATTCTCGTAAAGGGTTCAATGCGCTCAGTTTATGTGGTACAGGACTTCTTTTCAGAAATAAAAAGTTCGTACAAGCGTCCATGTTGCCTTATTGCCTCTGAAACATCAGGACAGTTACCAGTATGTATACTTCTCGGTTGTACATTGTTGTAATTAAATGTTTCTTTATGACACTCTGTCGAATTCCGCTCATAGAAAAGCGGTGCTCCTGTTGTCCCTAGAAAACCTTCGCTTCGTTGTTTGTTTTCCTTTGTTACATGCTGTTATGGGCTTCCTTTGCCAAAGGCCGCAATTTCATAAGCAACGAAGGTGCCACACGAAATTAGAGGGCTCGCCGCAAAGAGCACAGGCTATGCCATTCATTCCTCTGTTGTTGGTGAGTTTCATGGCAGTTATTAACCAATTAGTCTCTGCAATTTCCACAGGGCGCGCGTGCCGTTTCAGTTAATTCTGCATAGTTGAAAAGCGTTGGTGGCAGCAACTAACGGTTGCTTGAAATCTCGCGAGAATAGCTTTACCATCATTACAACGTTCTGACAAACTCTTCAAGGAACATAACCATTGGATTCAAAATGACTACTTGGTTTTGCATGAATAATTGATCAGGGTAAAGGGAGCAGGCACGAGGTCATGACAGCGTAGCCCAACTAAAGCAAAGGAAGCGGACATGGTCAGATCATGCAATGCGAACGAAAGAAAACCGATGGTGGTTTATGGTAACAAAGGATGTTCTCAAGGACGGCCAGCGTAAAAACACGGAGCGGAGTTTCATGTGAACGGATCGTGTTAGTAACTTTGCAGGGAGAAGGCGGCCTTGGCGGACACCGGACAGGGCTAAATGGAAATCAGTGGGTCAGGCAATTATGTTGTAGTAAGCGTAATCAGGCTGATGAATGACGATAAAGAATTATCCCTGTATATTTTAGATCAGTTTAAAAGGAAGAAATGTTCAGTGCATAAAGTGTGGCTCCATCGTAGGTGGGTCTCTATGGTTTAGGGCTTTGGTGGAGAGGGAAATAAAGAGAGGCAGAGAGAAAGCCGCTGGCGGCCTGTTTTGCACGTCGTTCTATACAGAGAGATGAAATCATATTTAAAGGCGGTTTCTTGCTCATTTTGTGACATAGACATGAAACATACAATCTACACGCGCTGCAGTGCGCTCGACAGTATCATGGACTAAAACAGCTCACAGTGAGATGCAGCGTCAACACCTGTAATGTATGTCTTGTCATTCGTGAAGCCACAATTTTATAGCACTCGTGACATCGAGGACAAATGTAGCCCTTCCGAACAGTCTCAACCGGGTAGTGAAACAGAAGGTTAAAAAGGAAATAAATGTTGATGAAATTCTCGAAAAGAGTGCTTTAATTACACATTATTGAAAGTGCATGTTTTAATACCACTTTGATGAAAAATTTAATGAAGCGGAGAAAATTAATAAGCAATGAAAAGCTCGGGAAGAAAAAAAAATTACAAAATATTACAAGAAGAACAAGCTTTGTCTGCTTGACAGTAGCGATCACAGCCTTCCAACACAACGAGAATTTACGCAATCAACCAGTATTGACATGTGCCACAATAAACACCTATCAAAGATCGTCTGCTCCTAGAAGTGTCTGGTGGATTAGTCGCTTGCCGAGCTTCGTGCACACGTGATAATTCTTGTCGATCTGGTGATTTATAAGCCGATGGGAATTGGTATTACTCATGAGGTATTATTGTGAAAATTGAGATATTGTACACGCCATGTTTAAGGGATTATGAAACATGAATTTAATTTTGTGTTTTCTTCATTTAAATGGCGCTTTAAGTAGTATTAGAATACATGTGCTACTACGTTAATTCGCCTACTACCGCTAAATAACTTATAATAGGTGATTTTCTTCCTTGATGCTGTTTGTTTCAGTTACACCATATGAATTATGACTGATGTGTAGTTCGATGTCACTCGAGGCTGTGATGATATGAGAGGGGACGGTCTTCCATCCCGCTCCCACTGCGCCGATCCAGCGGCTTCGCTCTCGTACCGAGGAGGGAACAACGGGAAGGACATTGCGTGTGCGCTCGATGCAATTTACTACACTCGCAAGTAACACAGAGCATGCAGACTAGCTCCGTGGCGGTGACCGCGCGTGTTATCGGATGCAATGTTAGCACTGTTTTCCCTGCCACACTTGGCAGTTGGAATAGCGAAGTATCAGAATAGCGGCATGAGGAACTGCCGGTCGTGCAATTTGCCAGAATCAATAGGGACTATTCCCAGTTGTTGGTTTTTGTTGGTTAAGTAATCTGAAATGAAATGAGCGTGCATGCGTATTGGTCAATGGGCAATTTTAATGCTCAGCTTCACTTGTTTCTTACCCACCGTGTCTGGAATGTGTGTACAGAATGTGTCCGCAGTGGCTGTGTAGCTTATGTTAATATGATTGCACTCGACTAATTGTAGTTCGTTGTTACCCTTTAATTAGGTTTCTGTGACTATATTGAACGCTACATCATTAAGTAATATATTGTTGGATTGCTTTGTGAAGTATAATTTCGCTGGATTGGGCGTTACACTTATTTAGTTGTCATTATTTACTTATCTGTGATTAAAATATATCTTCATACTGCAGCATCAAATTCTATATCGTTAGATAGCTTATGACTAATATTACTGCACTTGTGTATTGATTACCGTAATTAGTGAGTTGTGATTAAATGCGAACGTTACGCTACAGTATCAAGTCATATATCTTTGGACAGCTTGTATCGAGCCCGATTGCACTAGTGATTGCACTAAACATACTGCCAGGAAAGTTGGTGTTGCATTTTGCTGTGAACAGAAAGCGCGGTAACTTGGAGTGGGATGGAAGCGTAGACAGACGCAGGCGACCGCGCTGCTTACGTCTTCTTCTTTTTTTTTCTCTCTCTCTCTCTTCAAGTTGTCGCGCTAAGGTCCTCACACCGCGCACTGCTTTTTTTTTTTTCTTTTAGAATTGTCGGAATGTAACGGGCCCAGTCGGCGTGGGCGGGTCTTTGAGCGCACGCTTCAGTCGTCCATTGAATGACTGTGTGTAGTATCATGGAGAGGGACCTTCAAGAGCGAAAAGGACTCACGGACATACACACTCTTTAAAAATGATTTTGTAGGCAGGATGTAGTGGTTCCTTATAGAACACTACATGGGCTCGGGCCGAGCCCAAAAATGACTGTTTTGCCGGGCCCGGGTCGGGCTAGAGCTTGAAGTTGCGGAACCAGGCCAGGCTATAGAGCTAGCTGTGTAGTCTTCTTTCGGAATGAAGGAATCGCGACATTAAAGTCGTTCAAGTGGTTTATGAATAAACCACTAAATGTTAACGCGGAATGAGGGAAAGCTAATTTTTAGATCGATTTTAATCAGCCGCATTAGTTTGCTCAAGTTACTTTAAGCGCGCACAAAATCGAAACATCTCTACGCTACGATAAACGGCATTGAATAAGTGCGTACAGCAATAGGAATCTTCGGGTATTCAAACACGAATACATGCACAATAAACAGGTGTCTCGCTTCTCGTCTCCATGAGGATGCGGAGCGCGTCATGGACTGCTTCAGAAGAATATGTATGTTTTTTTTCTTCTCCTGCTCTTGCTAGCACAGGTTCTTGAGGCATAGTTGCCGGGGACAGCCTGTGTGATTGAGTAAATAATATTCCCCAAGCGCTAATTGCTAATAAGCAGCCATATTTAAAATTCTTGTAATCTATAGCTCTCAAACCCTAAATCTTGATTTGCAATTACGAAACATTTAACAAGTATCATTTATTTATTTTAAATAATCAGTCCTAGTGCGTTGGCTACATCAAAAGTACACCCATGGCAATAAACTAAAAAATTACACATGAAATACACCATCATCATCATCATCATCAGCAGCAGCAGCAGCAGCAGCAGCAGCAGTAGCAGCAGCAGCAGCAGCAGCAGCAGCAGTAGTAGTAGTAGTAGTAGTAGTAGTAGTAGTAGTAGTAGTAGTAGCAGCAGCAGCAGTAGTAGTAGTAGTAGTAGTAGTAGTAGTAGTAGTAGTAGTAGTAGTAGTAGTAGTAGTAGTAGTAGTAGTAGTAGTAGTAGTAGCAGCAGCAGTAGCAGCAGCAGCAGCAGCAGCAGCAGCAGCAGCAGCAGCAGCAGCAGCAGCAGCAGCAGCAGCAGCAGCAGCAGCAGCAGCAGCAGCAGCAGCAGCAGCAGCAGCAGCAGCAGCAGCAGCAGCAGCAGCAGCAGCAGCAGCAGCAGCAGCAGCAGCAGCAGCAGCAGCAGCAGCAGCAGCAGCAGCAGCAGCAGCAGCAGCAGCAGCAGCAGCAGCAGCAGCAGCAGCAGCAGCAGCAGCAGCAGCAGCAGCAGCAGCAGCAGCAGCAGCAGCAGCAGCAGCAGCAGCAGCAGCAGCAGCAGCAGCAGCAGCAGCAGCAGCAGCAGCAGCAGCAGCAGCAGCAGCAGCAGCAGCAGCAGCAGCAGCAGCAGCAGCAGCAGCAGCAGCAGCAGCAGCAGCAGCAGCAGCAGCAGCAGCAGCAGCAGCAGCAGCAGCAGCAGCAGCAGCAGCAGCAGCAGCAGCAGCAGCAGCAGCAGCAGCAGCAGCAGCAGCAGCAGCAGCAGCAGCAGCAGCAGCAGCAGCAGCAGCAGCAGCAGCAGCAGCAGCAGCAGCAGCAGCAGCAGCAGCAGCAGCAGCAGCAGCAGCAGCAGCAGCAGCAGCAGCAGCAGCAGCAGCAGCAGCAGCAGCAGCAGCAGCAGCAGCAGCAGCAGCAGCAGCAGCAGCAGCAGCAGCAGCAGCAGCAGCAGCAGCAGCAGCAGCAGCAGCAGCAGCAGCAGCAGCAGCAGCAGCAGCAGCAGCAGCAGCAGCAGCAGCAGCAGCAGCAGCAGCAGCAGCAGCAGCAGCAGCAGCAGCAGCAGCAGCAGCAGCAGCAGCAGCAGCAGCAGCAGCAGCAGCAGCAGCAGCAGCAGCAGCAGCAGCAGCAGCAGCAGCAGCAGCAGCAGCAGCAGCAGCAGCAGCAGCAGCAGCAGCAGCAGCAGCAGCAGCAGCAGCAGCAGCAGCAGCAGCAGCAGCAGCAGCAGCAGCAGCAGCAGCAGCAGCAGCAGCAGCAGCAGCAGCAGCAGCAGCAGCAGCAGCAGCAGCAGCAGCAGCAGCAGCAGCAGCAGCAGCAGCAGCAGCAGCAGCAGCAGCAGCAGCAGCAGCAGCAGCAGCAGCAGCAGCAGCAGCAGCAGCAGCAGCAGCAGCAGCAGCAGCAGCAGCAGCAGCAGCAGCAGCAGCAGCAGCAGCAGCAGCAGCAGCAGCAGCAGCAGCAGCAGCAGCAGCAGCAGCAGCAGCAGCAGCAGCAGCAGCAGCAGCAGCAGCAGCAGCAGCAGCAGCAGCAGCAGCAGCAGCAGCAGCAGCAGCAGCAGCAGCAGCAGCAGCAGCAGCAGCAGCAGCAGCAGCAGCAGCAGCAGCAGCAGCAGCAGCAGCAGCAGCAGCAGCAGCAGCAGCAGCAGCAGCAGCAGCAGCAGCAGCAGCAGCAGCAGCAGCAGCAGCAGCAGCAGCAGCAGCAGCAGCAGCAGCAGCAGCAGCAGCAGCAGCAGCAGCAGCAGCAGCAGCAGCAGCAGCAGCAGCAGCAGCAGCAGCAGCAGCAGCAGCAGCAGCAGCAGCAGCAGCAGCAGCAGCAGCAGCAGCAGCAGCAGCAGCAGCAGCAGCAGCAGCAGCAGCAGCAGCCTGACTATACCCACTGCAGGGCGAAGGCCTCTCCCATATTTCTCCAATTAACCCGATTCTGTGCTAGCTGCATCCACTTGACCCCTGCGAACTCCTTAGCCTAATCCTCCCACCTAACTTTCTGCCGCCCCCTGCTACGCTTTCCTTCCCTCGGAATCCAGTTCGTTACCCTAAGCGACCATCGGTTATCCTCTCTTCGCACTACATGTCATGCCCATTTCTTCTTTTTGATTTTCACTAGAATGTCAGTAACTTGAGTTATTTCTCTGACCCACTCTACACGCTTCCTATCTCTTAATGTTACCCCTACCATTTTTCGTTCCATAGCCCTCTGCATTGTCCTCAACTTAAGTAGAACCCTCTTGGTTCGCCTCCACATTTCAGCCCTATATAGGTGAGTACAGGTAAGATGCAACTGTTGTATACTTTCCTCTTCAGCGATACCGGTAAGCTGCTAGTCATACTCTGCAAGTGCTTGCCAAATGCACTCCATCCCAATCTTATTCTTCTTCAGTCATCGTCAAAGGAAAAAATATTCGTGAATAGCACACCGATACAAGCGCTAATTCAGCAAATCAGGTAACAGAGGGAATTACGACTCTTAGTACATACAATATTATTGATAAATTTATCACAAACGCGCTTCGGACTTAGTGGCTATAGCAAGTGGAAGGTACATACAGAAAATAGGTAGGCAGTTCCTCTTGTGATAGCAACTATATCCGAATCTAGCAACGAACTAGCCTAGATAAGAGCTTTAGTAGTGCAGTCTCGCGCTCTTTCGTTGACAAAGGAATACTTCATGCAGTTTTTTGGAAATTGTTTCTTCTACACGGTTTCATAACGCGTTATTTGGAATGTTGTCTCATGTACTGTTGCATGTAAATGAGGACCAAATCATTTATGATGGAGTAAAAAAGCGTTGAGCATTTCGTTTTTACCCATAACTGCACATTTTTTAAGAAATCCGCTCAGACTGACTGCCGGGCCTGGGCAAGGGCGAGACTTGGTAGAGCGGGCCCAATTCGGGCCTGCTTCATGTCAGCGTGGGCCCTGACTGGGACCAAGCCTTGAACAATGAGCACGGGCTGGTCTCAATGTTTAAACGATAAGCCTAGGTCAGAACATTAGGCCTGCGCATTGCTCTAGTTCGTTTCCTATCCTTCTCGCTGCCGTTATTAGGTGCAGTGGAAACTTCGCACACCACGCCGCCTACATGAATGAAATTTATTACTCAACTTAGCCAACTATGAGAAAAAAATCAACAAAATAGGAACACTAAATTCATTCTATTTCCGAAGCCGCTAGACTCCACAGCGTCAATTCAGCGCTTTGAACTGGCGAGCGCGCGGCTGAAACGCCTGCAATCGCCGGCAAACGCGCGGGCGCAGTGAAGCTTAGTTCGACTGCAGCGCCACTCGCCGCGCTGAAACTGAAGCCATAGAGGAAGAGGTTGGTCTCTTTCTCTATGCTGAAACTGGTTCTAGTAACGTTGTCACCAACTGGGGAATAGGGGTGTGGCTTCAGTGGCGAACGTTTGCATGTGGCGAGGATGGCGGCAGGGATCTCCCTTGCGGACCGCATTCTTCGGTAAGATCTATACTGTCGTTTTCCGAAAGAGCGTGCGGTATTTATCGGTTGCTTCACTCTCCGAAACCAACCAACGCCACTTAGACTACTACAAGGCCTGTGCAAGCTTATGTGACTTCATCGCTGTGAGATCATACTGAAACTCGGCTTCACCCTACGCCGTTGAGTTTTTTTTTTTTTTTTTTATTCAACGCGTCTCTTGGTGCTTGAAATTTTTAGGGCTAGCGATACTTGGGTTACCTGCGTTATTTAATATTGCCAGTTTTTTGAAGTATATGTGAAGTTTGATACAATCCACCTGGGATTTATTTAAATGGCAGAAATGAAGTTTAGGGGAAATTTTCACCTTCATTCAGAGTTATTTTTTAAACATTAAGAAAGCACAAAATCCATTTATTGTTAGATTAATAGATAAAGATAAGAATGGTAGGCAGAGATATTACAAAGATAAGAATGGTAGGCAGAGATATTACTAAGAACGGAGACTTTGACGACACTTGATGTAGCTTGTCGTGAATACGAGGTCGCTTTCCCGGAAGTGCTGGTCACAAAGCTGTAACGTAAATATAAAAAAAAAAAAGCTGCTTAATCAGGGAGCAGCGATTACCATGAATATCTTAACGCAGCGAGCAGCTGACTCGGCTTTGAACCAGTCATTTAATCACATGGCAACTGTCAAAGTAAAAGTGTTTCCATAAGAAAATAATTTTAGGTTGGAAAACAATTTTGCTCCGCACTCAAAACAAGGCGAATGATACTCGATTATTATTAGCTGTGCTGTCCAAATGTGTACTCAATATAGGCACGCCTACGCATTAATATACTGTGCTAAATCAAATAGTGGTGAATAGCAACACGAGTCTAAGGAAGCAAACAAGAATGCTTTTTTGGCACAGCGCACTTCATCGGTATGAAGTCTTTTCACGGCACAGCGATGGGCCTTGGCACAGCCTTTGCCACGCTGCATTTTGAGCCGAGTCCGACGGAAACTTGCACACTTGCGCTTTGGATCCATTGGTATTGTTAGAGCCACAGTTTGGCGCACAAGACCGCCTAGACATTGTAGATATCTTGCTCGCAAGCGCCTATGCAGCACGGATTAGGAACACAGTAAATACAGGCTGAAAACACGCTCATTCCAGTTCGCCTTGCTTGCGTACGCTTTTTCGTTCGGCGCCCCATATCTCACTGTCGTGACGTAGGACTAGTGGAGAGGGGGACTTGCGATGGCCTTCTCTTAGCCTAGGGGGTGTTGAACCAACAGACGGACAGCCATGTACGGGGAGTTCTCCTATTGGCACCACATAGTTCGGGCTATGCATCCCTTATCGCATGCAGCTGGAGGCCCTGAGAGCGTACGGCCACGAGCGCTCGCGTTGGAAGCCTTTCACGCCTCTTTGTGGTATTCCGCTTAGACGTTTACTTTTCTGTACCCCCCCGCCTCTTATCTTTCACATAGAGACCCGGAGAGATATTTACCTTCTCGTCCAATCGGCGTTGTCCCAACGCGTGGGGGGAGGGGATGGGGAGCGGTCAGACGTGTAGTGATGCAGGAGGTAACCAGATTATCACAAGGCACAAAAAAAAATGCAATATTATCTCTGATATGTAGTTTCAAATCACTGCACGACATAAGCCAAGCTGCTGGGCGGGGTGAGTGACTACAAAAGAAGCATCAGCAGTACTTTTAGTGTGCAATGTGAACTAAACACAGGCTCCACATCACAGTCTTCACTTAAGTTATTAAAGTGAAATCAAAACAGCATGAAAAATAAATTCAAATATAATTCATTTAGCAGTCGTTGGAAAATATAATGGGGTGGCGCATGTGTATACTAGTGCCTAATGCATCTTTTTAAAGAAGAAAACATGGAAGCGAGAATTTGGTATCCGTAGGCTTAGGGTAACAAACTGGATTCCAAGGGAAGGAAAGCGTAGCAGGGGGCGGCAGAAAATTAGGTGGGCGGATGAGATTAAGAAGTTCGCAGGGGTCAAGTGGATGCAGCTAGCACAGAACCGGGTAAAGTGGAGAAATATGGGAGAGGCCTTCGCCCTGCAGTGGGTATAGTCAAGCTGATGACGATGATGACTCCTTAAAAGCAGAAATATTCGAGGGCGACGACAGGTAGGGATTTCGAACCAAACAGATTTTTCGCTTTCTCGGGCTTCGGAAATCATGTTGATTTATACCAACAATGAGAGGGAAATTTTCGAAGCGATAGAGAAGCAATATTCGGCTCACCCCTGACATGAAAATGGTCGCCCGCTTCAGAATAATGCAGTCCCTATATTTTCAGCACGGGAGGTCTCACATACCATGCAAAAATGCAGGGGGGGGGGGGGGGGGGGGGGGGTCGGACGGCGTCTTCCGATCGATCCACGGATCCACAGAACAAACGCTGGCCGGGTCAAACCAAAAAGGGCCTCCTGAACTTCTCGCAATCTCCCGGCGATTCCTGTGTTCCCTGCTGCAACGCCCTCTATTACTGCGTTTCGCTCAGGGAGACAGGCGAAGATCCCACCGTGAAAACACGTCCCAAGAAAAAGACTCAGCCTAGAATTCCGCGCAGCGTATAAAGCGTCATGCGAAACCGAAAAAAAAAAAAAAAAAAAAAAAAACAGTTCTCCGCTTGGAATCAAGATTCATCAGGCGACATTGCCCAAGCACCAGGTTCTCAACGCTCATCACCGTGATGTTGGCCTCACTGACTCCGAAGTGTCATCGCGTCTTACCAATGTTACTAAGAAACGTCGTTTTTAGTATAACCTTGCGCGTGTTATTTTAATGTTTGAATAATAATATAAAACAGCATCAGAAATACATTTCAAGTATTAGGTCCCAGGATTTTCCCCTTTGTCTTCTAGTTAATGTTTTCTTTTTTCAACTAAACAGTGCTTTGCAACTTAATCTTGGAGATGATGCCTGCCACAGAGTGTACACAGATATTCTTTTTTTGTTAGAAAGTATTGCGTATTATCTCCTCACCACTAGAACTCATGGGACAGCCCTCAAGGATAGATATATGTATAACCTTGTCATAATAACGGCATTTTTAGTGCTACAGAGACAAGTGCTAGAAATAGGACAACGTTAATTGGGGCTTACAACTATAAATCAGGTGAAAGCGGTCGACATCCCGCGTGTCTTTTTAATGGTCCAACAGTTTAAGGCTAAGGTAAATGTCTTGAGATTTACTTTATATCTGGGGCTACATTGGGGGCTACGGCGGACACCAGGTAAGAGGCATACTGCGTCGATGAGTTGGCTGGTTAACAAAATGTACTATCTAACTTAGTAATTTTCATTTAAAAAGGTATGTTGTATCTACCGAACTTATAAGCAAGGAAAAGTTTTCTAAAAGAACATTGTAACGCACATTACGAAACCCATGAATGTCAACCGGATAGGCGGCTTCCCACAGTAACACAGCGCGTGTGACGTACATCCTCCAACCAAGGATTTCGTCACTCTACTGGCATCACCTGAGAGCCAGGCAGGCGCGCGGTGGTTCGTGAACAATTTCGCTTCGACCTTGGCCTCGCTGATAGCCGCCGGGTTTTTACCCAATGCGCGCAGTCATTGCGCTTGCAGTCCGGCCTCAAAGCACGCACTGGCCAAACGATCGACGCCGGACGCCCCCGCTGGCGTTATGTTACAACGTGAAACCATAGAGAAAGAGATTGGTGAAACCGCCTATCAGGATGACATCTGTTGGCCGTGTAACGCGGTTACATTTTTTTATGAAAATTGTTTCTTAGCTATACTATTTGGAGCACGACCTCCAGTTATACAAATACAACTACCCCCAAGACAAATAAAATTAGCTGAGGCTTAGCTTTAGTGAAGCTCGACAGGTTGCGAAAGCAATAATAGCATGGCTACGCCTAGTTGTATTCTTACGTTCTTGCCTGCTGAGTGAACACGTCGATAAAGAGTCTTCACTGTTCAAAGCGTCCATTACATTCCATTCGGAGTCGTCACCGGTTGAGGACAATTTAAGAGAAGCACGACGCGCTCGTCTAGCTGCATCTTGAGCGCGCCGTCGAGCGAGACGCTGTTCCCGTTCTTCATCTGTCTCTGTAGCCCGCTGTCGTTTCCTGGCTTCATCGAGACGGCGTGACTTTTCTTTCCGATTATCAGGATGCATAGCGAGTGCCTCAGCTGAGCAAGTGTGAGAATTTATATACCCATCGTTTTCCTCCTCCTCCTCTCAACTGCGAGAGGTTGGATGGTTGGATGGATGGAGTATAGGAGCGTCCCCTTTGAAACGGGGTGGTAGCAGTAGCTATCGTGCTCATTTTTCTCCCTATATCTTTATTATTGTTCTAGATTGGTTAACTATACCATCATTCTATTCAATTAAGTTTTCTTTCTACATTACTAACATTATGTCACATCTCTGCTTTTAAGCCACCAATCTTCCAGTCGTTTTTTGCTAGCTTCCACCGCCGGTTTATTCACCCGGCCACTGGTATCTCTAAACCCCAGGGCTTCAGGAACAGTGACTGCGCCTGCTTCAACTTCCGGATGGATACCATTACAATCTAGTATATTATGGTCAATTGTTTCGCTGGAGTTACCATATATAGCACATGCGTCATCTCCATCGTTAAATTTCTTTTTGCAGCTGCGTGTTCTAAGGCACCCTGATCTAGCTTCAAAAAGTAGGGCACTGCCTCTTGAGTTATCAAAGAAAGCTTCCTTCCTGATCTGCATTTTCCACTTTCGGTATATTTCCACACTCTGTTTCTTTTCCATCGAATTGATTCAATTTTTACCTTTTGTGTTTTTCACCTGTTGCTTAATGCTCTTTATTTCTCCGTCCTTGTGACTAGCATACTTACTAGTTAGTTTCCCAGTTCTTTTCCTCCATTGTGAGTCAACGCTTTTTAAGTACAGGTATTTAAAAACTTTAGCTGCCCGTCTGTTACTGTAGAATTTCCTCAGGCGTTCCTCATATAATATTTTGCTCTGAACTTCCCGTACTTCGAAAGATGCCCAGCCCATATCTCCCTGTACCGCCTCATTTGTAATTTTGCCGTGGGCACCTAGTGCTGATCGTCCAACGGATCTCTGATTTGTTTCTAATGTCGACTGTACCTCTGATTTTAGGCACAAAACCGCATTTCCGAAAGTAAGTCCGGGCACCATAATTCCTTTCCAAATACCCCTCAAAACCTCATACCTATTGTATCCCCACAATGCCTTACGCTTCATTATCCCGGCATTCCTTCGCCCTTAAGTGATTGCTCATGCTTTCCAATGTATGCCAATCCTTCGTTTACCCATACCCCAGATATTTATATTCTGCTACTCTAGGTATTTCAAGGCCTTGTATTTTAAGACCCTGATCAGTTGAGCCGTTGAAAATCATCAGACTCGACTTAACTGCGCTAAAGCTGAAGCCTAGAGCGTCCCCTTCGTCTCCGCAATACTTAACTAGAGTTTGCAATTCTTCCAGACTCTCAGCTAGCAGCGCAATATCGTCTGCATACATAAAACCGGGGAGGCGCTGCTCTACCGCCTTTCCACCTAACCTATATGACAGGTTAAAACCTAGGTTACTGTCTTGTATCCTCCGTTCCAGGTTTATCATATAAAGCATGAACAGCAGCGGTGATAGATAGCCTTGTCTTAATCCTTTGCATACTTTGACATCTTCCGCACTTTTTATCCCTTCCCATGTAATTTCTACTTTGTTATCCCGATATATTGCCTGTAGGAACTCTATTATCACATAACCGATACCTTCTTCTTTTAATATGTTCCACAGGAGTTCCCTGTTTACGTTGTCGTACGCCCCGTTTATGTCCAGGAAGGCCAAATACAAAGGTCTATTTTCCACTCTAGATATTTCGATGCATTGGGTAAGCACGAACAGACTATCATTTAAGCCCCTACCATTTCTAAAGCCGTTCTGAAGTTCTCCGAGTATCTTGTTACTTTCTACCCATGCTTGCACCTTTAATTTCACCGCCTGCACGGTCAACCTGTACATAACAGATGTTATGATAATCGGCCTGTAGGATTTTATGTGCATCCTTTCTCCGAGGCCACCAGGTGGCGTCGCCCAGGGCAGCAGCACCCGCGTCGAGCTCCGATCAAATCTGCACGCATCGCTGTTCTGCGCCACCAACCCCTGAAAGTTTTCAACCGGCGCGTAACCTCATCACCGCGCACCGACTGATATCAAGTACAACCCGGTACCGTTCCGCATTGCGTGGAGGCGGCTGTTCGAAAATCCGAAGCGGCCGCCGCCCTCGTAAGCCTCGCAGCCCCGCAGCATAACATGGACTCCTCGGCCCCAGCGACGCTCCAACTGCAGCCTGCCCCTGGAAACATCGCCGCCATGCCTCTCACCGCCGCACCGTCCGCCGCCACCTAGAACGATGCCCTCCTCGACTCCGCGGACTTTACCCCCGACCCCGCAGACGGATGGATTACACCCGCCGCCCGTAAGACACGCACTGAGCCCCGTTCCCGGTATGCCCTCCACTCCGTGTGCGTGCAACTCACCGCCGCCGCCTTTGCGCCTACTGTAAGCCCTACGCTCTACTCACCGCCTTCTCCGCGGCGGCTCAGCTCCCTGCCGGTGCCTCTTCCGACATTTCTCTCCATCTCCGGCCCCAGCAACGGATTGCTATCATGAAGACCTCGTCCCAGCTGATTGCTTCACGCCTGAGTGCCATTAATCACATCACCCTCAACAAGGAAGAAATGCTCGTGCACTCATACATCGCAGCCCCCACCAACTCCTGCCGCGGTGTGATACACGGAGTCGACGCTGGCCTCTCCACAGCTGCTCTCATGCAAGGCCTGGAAAGCTACTCTGCAAACATCCTCAACGCCCGCATGATGGGCACCACCGAGCCCTTCCTCATCACCTTCGAGGGCTCAGTAATTCCAAACACCGTCTATTTTCGCCGCGCCGCGTATCGCTGCCGCCCAAATCACCCCAAGGCATATAAATGCACCCAATGCCTGCAATACGGGCACCGGACTTATACCTGCACCGAACGTTACCTCCGCTGTAACATCTGCTCTACTGAGCTCCAATCAGCTGACGACGCCCATCCCTGCTCGCCATGGTGCCTTCACTGCAAAGCAGACCATCCACCGTTCGACACCGCATGTCCCATTCAGCATCAGCAAGACCAAGCCCGGGCCAAAGCTTCATAGGAGCAGCGCATCAAATTATGCAGTGCTACGTCGATTCATAAGGCCTCACCACCTACGGGCCCGGATAGCACTGCCCTACATGCGAATCCGCAGTCATCTGCGCAATTTTTAACTTCTCTACCTGCCACATCGACCTGGGGAAAGAACCAGCCTCATCAGATGCCTCTTCAACCGCCATCTACAGCACCGACCACATCGTTCCTGCGTCCTGCTACTGTTCAGTTGACAGCCCAACCTCAACCTCAAATCACGGGACCAAAAGAACCCACCCCGCATCAGTCCACCTCCGCAGTGAACCAACAGGCGGCCCCTCAGGAGAGGTTGCCCCCGGTCAAACCACAGCTGACAGCAACTTCGCAAGACACCCCCTCATGCTCAGGTATGCCAGGCACTCTCCCATCCCCCCTCTCCGCCCCTCCTCCGCTAAACTTTTGCAACAATACACTGATCTAAAAAACTGTCTTCTTCCGTGTGAGCAACAACTGACCGAAATCACCCAACGTGTTTCCACCCCCGAAACCCTTGTTTCTAACGTTCTCTCCATTGTCTCCCCCCTCGTATCCCGAATCGAGGAGCTCACCTACAGCGTCGCTTCCCTCGAAAAAACCATCCACCTCAACACTCCCACCCCCATGCAAGCCACCTCCCAATCTCTCAAACGTGCACACCCAACTCCGGCGGCCGAGGTAGGTCCTCTGCCTCCACCCCCGCCGTCTTCGTCGTTCTCTCCCACCTCTAACGCACTATAATGGCTAACACAACCGCACTCCAAATTGTGCAATGGAACTGCCGCAGCATCAGAACAAATAAAGCACCTCTGTATCAATGGCTTCTCACTCTTCCTTCTCTACCGGCTTTCCTGCTACTTCAAGAAACACGCCACACTCATAACATCCCTGGATACCGTGGACTGCACACCCCCAACACTACCAAACCCCTCGTTTCCTCTTTCATCCGTAGAGACCTCAAGTTCGAACACATCGAAATCCCGACCGTGCTACAACCCTATCTCATTGCTTTCGTATTTTATCCCTCACCAAAACAGCGCCCTATATGCTTCCTCAATCTCTATAACAGACCCACCGAATACTGCCTTTTCAAACCACTCTTCTCTTTCACTGCATCCCTAGCTCCCACCCACGAGCTGCTACTGGCAGGAGATTTCAATGCCCCGCACGTCAGCTGGGGCTACCCGACTACATTACGGCCGGGCCGCATACTTCACACACACATTATGCAGAATCACTTCACCGTACTCAACACTCCTGACATACCCAGACGCACAGGAGCAAGCACACAAAAACCGTCCACCCCTGACCTCGCGCTCTTCCGAGGCTCCACACAAATCACCTGGCAAAGCACGGACGCACAGCTCCTCAGCGATCACTATATCATTCTGTTATCTCTCGATCTCTCTCTACGCCACCGGAAAAGTACCCGACACCTCACAAACTGGGAATCATTCCGCAAAATCCGCCCTTCCACCTCATCCCAAGCTCCCCCATATCCAGATTGGCTCCAATCTCTTCATTCGGCACGACAATCTGCAACTACGACAGAAATGTCTTCTGCGCCCACTGTAACTCCTGACCCACACCTAATCCGCCTGTGGAAGCGGCGCAAGCGACTCCTTAGAAGAATCAGACAACAGCCACACAACCTCCAACTCAAAGAAACACTAGACCGACTACACTCTGACATAACACACTACTGTTCGACCCTTGAGGCATCTAACTGGGATAAAGTTTGTAACCGCATCAATGGCACCCTCCACCAAAAATCCACCTGGCATCTCCTCCGCTCCCTTCTCGGTCCCCAACCCCACCCCACCCCCACTATCGATAAATTTCTGTCCCTGCAAGGTCCCGCTCAACTAGAGCAAATTCTATCGAACCTATACATTCCTCCACCTCTTCTATCAACCTATCCAGCTTACACAGGCGCCTCTCAAGCAGATCTCGACAAACCCTTCTCTCTCAACGAGCTTGATTTTGCTCTCGCACAAAATTCCCGCTCCTCAACATCAGGTGAGGACCTCGTCACCTACACTCTTCTTCGAAACCTTCCTGACCCCGACAAAGAAACTCTTCTTTCTTACATCAACGAACACTGGTCTGAGGGCACTTTTCCCGACGAGTGGAAATCCTCGACCATTGTCCTTATTCCGAAATCAGGTAAACCGTCTACTCTCCAAAACCTTCGTCCCATCTCCTTTACCTCATGTGTGGGAAAGACTATGGAACGGCTGGTTCTGGCCCGCTTTCAGGAGCATCTCGACGCCATCGACTTCTTTCCTCACACCCTAATCGGGTTCCGTTCTCACGTCTCGACGCAAGACCTTTTCCTCCTCCTCGAACACACATTCCTCCAGCCCCCCTCAGCTCAGGTACATGCCTTGGTCACAGTTGACGTTCGCAAGGCATTCGACAACATCAGTCATGATCACATGCTCGACTCCATTCAGCACACTAACTGCGGGCATAACACATATACTTATCTCCGTAACTTTTTGCAGAACAGGACGGCCCAATTTCGACTACAAGATACTCTTACTGAACCAATCGCCCTAACACGTGGCACTCCACAAGGTGCTGTGCTCTCCCCGACTCTCTTTAACATCGGCATGACCGCACTAGCCAGAAAGCTCACCTCCATCCCCGATCTGCATCATATATTTTACGCTGATGACATCACACTCTGGTGCACCCGCGGGCCCCCAGGAGATGTCGAAAACACGCTACAGCAAGGCCTTGACCTCATCTCCTCTTTTCTTTCTCACACCGGACTTCAACCAGCACCGGAAAAATCCGAACTCATTTTCCTCACGCATACACAATATCAACGCTCCACCCAGTCACTCATATCACTACACATCGATAACCAACCAATACCCCGAGTCAATTCATGCCGGGTTCTGGGTATGCACCTTCACACGAAACAAAGCACGCCCTCCGTTCAACAGGCCATTAACACATGTCATCAAGTTACTCAATTGGTTCGGCGTGTAGTTAAGCGTCATGCTGGACTAAGCGAGTCACGTGCCACGCAGCTAGCACACGCCTTGGCCCTAAACAAAATCCTCTACTACATACCTTACCTTAAACTTACACAGCAACACCTTACCAAGCTCAGTGCCGCACTCAACACTCTATACAAAGCCGCACTACATCTCCCAGTTCACACGTCCAACCAACGACTCTACGAAACAGGCCTTTTCCTGCCTCTTCCTGCGCTCATCAACCTCCATCGGGAGCGCCAGCTAGCCCGCTTGTCCGGCACGCAACAGGGTCGACGGATTCTGCGGGAGGCTGGAATACCCCCCATTCATCTTCCTCTCCACATACCCGGTCATGCACTCCCTTCTAACCTCCGGATTGCACCCATCCCTCGGCACATGCAGCCGGGGCTACATGACGGTCGTCGACAGGCACAAGCTACCGACCACAACCCTCCTTTCTCTACTCATACGGTCTCTACTCATACAGACGCCTCACGCCTTTCAGACACTGGCACCGGCGCATATGTCATCCATTCCCCGCATCTTCCGGACCCCATATGCCAGACGTGTGGACCTTTTAGTAACCCTCCCTGCTCAACCACGCTTGAAATCACGCCCATCGTGCACGCCGCTCAGACATTCGTGCAAATGCCCTCCACAAACAACTACATTATATACACGGACTCACAAAACGCTCTTCGATCCATCCACAACCGCACCACACCCGTTGACTTACGAGACAGTCTCGATGAGGCCTTATTCGCCTTACGCCCAGCCACTGTCACTCTAAAGTGGATCCCTGGTCATTCAGGGATCGCCGGAAATAAGCTGTGTAATCAGATCGCCGGCGATTTCCATAACCGGGCTCCGGTGATCCCCTGGGTCATCCCACCGACAAGTGACGAGGCATACGCTCTAAAACACATCCTGAAAGAGCATTATACGCAGCTAAAGGAAGATTTTGCCCGTCTTCCGGCGCCCCAACCAGCCTTCACTATCCCCCAAGCCAGAGTTCTCCGTAAAATTCAATCAAATGCCCTCATTACCCCGGCGCGCCTCTCCCTTTATCACATGCGAGCTGACCCCTCGTGCCCTAACTGCCCCTCCATCTACGCGAATCTTGAACACTGTCTTTTCCTCTGTCCTGCCGCCATACAATCCTCACACTATCCATACCCCCCACCTGTATCCTGGCGTGCCTGGCTGGAATCTTCACCGAAGGAACAACTAGCCTTGGTACAACAGGCAGCCGACCTGCTGGACGCTTAATTTGAGTCCTGAATAAAGTGCATTACTACTACTACACTTCTTTCTCCTTTCCCTTTATAACTCAAATTCATTTCACTCTGCTGCCAGCTGTTCGGAATTTTCTTATTCGTTATGACTGTTCCCAGAGCTTTTAACAACGTTTCCTTACTTTTTGGACCAAGCTCATTAATCATCTTGATCGGAATTCCATCTATTCCTGTAGATGTGTTTTTAGGAATATTTTTTTCTGCCTTTTTCCAGTTTAGATTTGTCAGTTCTAAGCTGCTTTGTATTCTGCTACCTTATGCTGCTTCCTAATTTGCGGAGATTACACTATCGTCGTTCTTATAATGGTTTGGTTCTTATAATGGTTACAAAGCAACTCAGGCTATGAGAGATGCCGTAGTGGAGGACTCCAGAAATTTCGACCACCTGGGGTTCTTTAACGTGCACTGACATCGCACAGAACACGGGCGCCTTGCTTTTCGCCTCCACCGAAAAGCTGCCGCTGAGGCCGGGATTCGATTCCGCGTCCTTGGAAAAAGTAGTCGAGCGCCGTAACCACTGCGCCACCCCGGCGGGCTCGGCTATGTAGTTCACTGCGTTGTCTCCCTTTAAACAATTTCCCCTGTTATCTTGAATCCAATCCTGCTTTCTTTGATTCTTTTTCCTTGCCAGCTTATATGGTTCCAGAATTTTCTTGCTCAGCGTCTAGAGGCATCGTGTATGTCAGCCATCCAGCGATCGGTGGACTGCTTTATTTTACTTTGGACAAGGGCCTGTACCTCAAGTTTCTTCTATCGATATGATTCCCATTTTTGGTCGATTTCCTCCTGAGATACCTGTTTTCTTTGCCACTCGGTGTTCCCTTGAAGCAGCCCGTCGTTCAATAGCTTCCCTGATTTCTTTATTTCACTTTCCATTCCAGCGGTTTGCTACTTTAACCTCCTTAATTTTCCTCTTTATGAGTAGTTCTACCTGTTCATAATCCCAGTCTTCCATGAGGCTTTTCTCTATTGCTTCCTCTATGTCTGCTGCTGTCTGCGCTATTTGATCGTCGTTTAATTTTGCGTTTACTTTTTGTCTTAGTTTTCTCTTTTCATCAATGGCCCGATCTGCAGACTAATACGTTTTTGATCACTTCCCGGTATACACTCCTCTTCTTCATCTATTTCCATTTTTGTGATCTTGTTATAAATTCCCTGCGACATTAGACAGTAGTCAATGGTTGTCTGCCTGTTTCTTAGCTATTTCTTAGAAGAAGTGACAGCAGCGCCTCCACTCGGTAGCGCAGCGGCTGCAGCTGCAGCGCGTCGTGTCTACCGACCGCCGCAAACCGACGACTGGACTTGGTAGCCCATCTCTCGCAGCTGGTATGACGTCACAACCATCTGGGGTCATTAAAGGTAAAACGCGCCTACCGACCGTGGTGACGCGAAGGGCTTAAAATGGAAGTAGCATTGCTTTCGCAATAAAATTAAAAAAGGTGATTAACGAATTTAGTTAACTAAGGAACGAATTATATTATACTCTACCTCTTACCTAGTACCTGCCATAGCCGCCACTATTTTCCCAGGGCTAAAATAAACCTAAGGTCAGTTACATTAAAAAATTTGGACTTTCTAAAGAAACATCCGGTATAGCCCTCCTTGCACAAAATGTCAAAATATAAGCACGAATCTTTGTTAGAGTAGGCGTGAAAGAAATTTATTCTCGGTCTCAATGAAATAAACCCAAGAGTTACTGACACAGCTCAAACCCGCATTTTTGATGCGGAATGCATCTAGAGTTTCACGACCTGTCTTTTGTCTTCCACTACCTAAGATCCTCACATTGAGGAACCTGGTCTGTAATTGGTGCAAACCCTGCAGTGTTCTGCACTTCGCTCACTCTCATTGTTTTCGATATCTTTTGAATGTTCCCTATTCGGACGTTTACGCAACGTCCCGTCCCGTCTGTCCAACAGCACAATGGAATTTCATATGTGACGATACCACTTTACGAAACGCTGGTCATGCCCCGGCGACAGGATTTTTTTTTTTTCCTTGGGGAGGGGGAGGGGCACGGAATTTCACCGGTGCATTAAACCCAATTGCAGGCAGGGCTTATATGTCGACCGCTTTCACCTGAGTAAACAGCTGCGTGTAAGCCCCGGTGTTGTCCTTCTTCTAGCTGGTAGGTTGGTTTATGTCGACGGATTTAAACATCTGTAAGTGGTTCTGTGGTCCTCTTTCTAAGCTGATGGGGCTATATATGTCGACAGCTGTCACCCGATTAAACAGTTGTAAGCGCTCGTGTTGTCCTTTTTCTTGTGTGAGTCTTGGTTGCGCTAAAAACCCCGTTATAATGTCTGGCAGCCAACTGGCTCAGCTGTTAAATCTGTTATAATATCTGTTGTTGTAAATCTCTTGACTCCATGTTTTTATTCAGAGGTGAGCGCATAAGCTGCATGTCGTGCTGCATTGTGGAGCTCATGTGTCACCCTTACTGTTGACAGTTGAAAAGCGTTCAAGTTGTACACCCTCATCAGGTGAGCATACATGCTCGCGCAAAGTTGTTTTACCATTTTCAAAAATATTACATTCGTGTTACATAACAGTAAAAAAAAAGGCGACATTAAGATTGGTGAAAAAATATTCGAGATAAACAAAAATATTTCGTTACTGTATAATGTTTCGGTGCGATCTAGGTATATATCCGACCATCTTGTGCTCAACGGTTGCCGACTATGAAACTTGGTCCATGTGAGTCATAAGTAGGGACGTGCCTCATTTTAGCATCTTCGTTCTTCGTTGTTGTATTAGCAAAAGCTCCTCCCTACACCCCCCCCCTCCCCTCAATCAGTAACAGATTGCCTTAGTCCCCCCCCCCCCCCCCCCCCCCTTCTCAACCCTATTAAAAAACATCAGACTACGCGCCTGCTGTGGAATGCTCATGAGAGGCTTACTTAGCACAAACGAGTTGGCCGCGGCACCTCTGTGCGACATGGCCTCATTTTTAAAACTTGAGGCAGCATTGCTGGTTAGGAATATGTGTACAGTCTGACTGATTTTCATGTACCCTACATTCACAGCATCAGGAAGCATGCTCAGTGCATATATAAGGACAAAGTGTTCAGTTTTTATATATTTGTTTTCCCTTCTGATCTTTATTCGGTGAACGTTTCTCGCGTTTTGTTCTTTGAGTCCGTCAAGAAGTTCTCCGGTTAAGTACTTCAGGTTGTCTTCAGAAATGACATCACGAACAGTTTTCAATTATTGACGGGAATGTCTCCGAAGGCTGCAACTCCAGATAGTATTGGTGACGGTAAAGCACTTCCAACAGAAGTTCTCCATGTGCTGGCTTTTTTATTTTGTATCCTTGGCCTATAGTGTCGGCTGAAGCCCCTGTAGCAATAAAATTAGAGACTTGTCTTGCAGTTGAGTGGTTGTAACTAGGCGAATTGATGCATATCCACTCAACAGCGAAAAAAGGGTGCACGTACCTTTCTTGCGTTCCTGTGTACTCGTGTCTATCAGTGCTTCTGCATGTTCGCTATGATCCACGCGGAATCTTCGGAACGTGTTTTTGTTTTTCGTGGAGAGCTAGCTGCCCATTGAACTCGGTGCGGCCCCATTTTTAAGAGAGGCCAATCTGTTGAACGTTTGGAACAACGCGTAAGAATGGAATGTTTTTTTTAGCAAGCGTGGCAGCCACCTACCACGGAGAATAACAAGAGGACGGGACAAGAACTTGCAAGGAAGTACCGTCCACACCAGCCGTATACCCGACTGTAACCGAGTATGGCGTAACGCAGGGTTGTTAGCCACAAAAGTTTCACGCTCGACCCCAGGAAAAAGAGAAATAAAATCAAGAAATTAGTAAGTAAGAAGGTAGGAAAGTGAAAGATGAATGGGAGGACAGGACTTGATTTATCAACTTTGTTAACCGCAATATAGGGGTTAGGAGTGGGATAGGAAAGTGATCAGAAGGCGACTGCAGCTTTAGCCCGGATAAGTAGCCCAGAGGTGCGTTCTACGGGATGCGGGGGCAAAAGTGGTGTGTCGTCCGCTCCGAGGGCCCTTACAGGCCCAAACACTCGGCATCGGCTTAGCCACCAGGATCCTCTCTTTCCCGGACATGGCGTTGTCCTGCACGGCTAAGCGTGGATGCCCAGTGTTCATTGTGTCGCACAGCACACCAAGCATATCTGATTTAACAGGTTCCCCATGCAGGGGAGGGGGGGGGGGTGAAAGAGCAGTAAGCACTAAAATAGAGTTCTAATATTTGAGCAAAGAAGTGATAAAATCGAATCACATATATAGTAAGTTCCTGCGTATGAAGCTCCATGGATGGCACGCTCACGCATGCGTCGTTCCCGTTGGTCATCTCATGTAAGCACTCTGCCCATACCCAGAAGGTTGAGATAGCAGCCTACTTTGAGGTAGTCGAACGAGCTGTAGTTTGCATTGATACCATACCAAAGGAAAATCTCGGTAAAGAAAATCATATATCCGGTTAACAACATGCGACTAATTACGACATGTACCATGACATAAATGCAAATAACTTGAAAATATTGCTCAATGCAGCACAAAAGACCACACCGCGGCAAATATAACTTCAACGAGATAGCAACTCAAAAGACTGAAGGCCCTGAGAATGAAAGAATGTTTTTAATACGTGATAGCGTATATAGCTGGTTTCGCCGAAAACGAGAGTCGAGAAAAATTCTGATTAGGCGAGAGGGTCATGGCGTCACAACTACCGTAATTCGTGGACTCTAATTCGAACACTTTGCATAGCCCGCAGGGGAAATATTCGATCAAGAAACAACATTTTCGCTTATTGTCCGCACGGACAGGCATAAAAAGTTTTTTTTTTTATTGTCCGCAAACAGCATACAACTGTCAGCGCATCATTCATAATGGGCTAACAGCTTTTCCGTGACTATAAATACGTCCAGGAGAAAGAATGCAACGCTAATGAAAACAGTTTTTATCCCAGGCGAAGCAATAAATGACAAGCATTGTGAACGAACACACACACACACACACACACACACACACACACACACACACACACACACACACACACACACACACACACACACACACACACACACACACACACACACACACACACACACACACACACACACACACACACACACACACACACACACACACACACACACACACACACACACACACACACACACACACACACACACACACACACACACACACACACACACACACACACACACACACACACACACACACACACACACACACACACACACACACACACACACACACACACACACACACACACACACACACACACACACACACACACACACACACACACACACACATGCACCACTCGCCTCTTCGGAGACATCAGCGTTGTTCGTCAAAATGGACTGCGCCGTCCCGGGTGTTTGTTCAACATTTACGCGTTGGCACACTTATTAATTTACTGACATTCTTCAAGGTTTTGCATATGTGCTCACTTAATACTTAACTACTATTATTTTATTGTTTCATTCCCCACCTTAGTAGAATCTAGGTCAAGACATATGAGTACCGCCGGAATTAGAGAAATAAAAACAAAAATCGGCAGATTTCACGAGCCATGAGGATACCAGCGCAAGAACGCGGAATTCCTGGTTTGCGCTCGAAAAATTGTTCGTGTTCAGAGTCGAACGAGGGTAAAAGTCAATGTCGAGGTGGCGGTTGGTTAGAACTTTATGCGAACCCAATTTTTATGCCCATGAGTCGAGATAAACATTTTATTACATTTCTGGACGTTACTGCGTTTGTAATAAAATGCAAAAAAAAAAAAAAAAAAAGATTTTGTTCAACTGTTAAGAACAGCGCATTTTTAATTGCTTGTTTTGAGTATTTATAACGGCAGTTGCGCAAAATTCACTTCAAATAGAAATGTGAATTTGTTGTTAAAACTCATTCAAATTCCATTCAAACCAATAGCGAAAAATATTCTTGGGTAAAGGCTGGTGGATGACATTGTACAATACCATTTGTTGAGAATGCAGCGAGAAAACAGATGCACCTACCTTCTGATCAAGTTCGTCGAAGAGCAGGCTAACCTCCAATTTAAGGTGTCTTTTTTTTTTCTTTTTTTTTCCAAGGGAAGAAAATATATATATTTTCTTTTTTTTTTGCGTCAGCCTGTTAATCAATTTTTGTTTTTCGAGGCGTAATTATACCACTTTTTTTAACGTTGCCTATGAAAATAAAGGTTTTCTTTTTTTTTTTTTTATAAATGAGAAAGGGTTGACCTGTTTAAAGAAGTCGAGAAGGGACCGATGATGGTAGCCCCTGCTTCCAAGCAATATATGATGATGAGCTATTCATCGCGAGTCCCACTGTATGCGAAGTACCGAATTCTTGCTCTCTTCAGCGCTCTGTCAATCCTATATACAAGTGGTGAATATCTGCCGCAGTGTTTTGAGACTTGCAGACAGGACGCCCTGGGTGGGGATATAAGTGCCGAAATTGAGTCCACGTCCGAGTGACGGCATAATTCGGGGCAACTTCGACCCTGATCCTCCAAAGCGCAAGCTCATCTGCACCAGAGCTCTTTAATGTTACAAGGTGCGAAACTTCCCATCGGGCCCAGTATCAAAAAACAGTGGTTTTGATTAGTCGAAATTCGGACGATTATGGATAGTGGTGGCGCCTGCGATCATTACTATAAACGGCGTCTAAATTTAAATTTTCAGATTATTGATAAAATCACAACTATACCTAACAAATAAAATCGACTTAGATGCTGCATTAGTAGAAACGCTTAGACGTCAGAATCGTAAAGGTTAATAAAAGGGAAAAGAAAAAATAAAAGAAGCAATTTTCAGAAGGCAATAACGGCAATAGCAGACAGCTTTTATTGTACGCTTCTAGTTGGCACCACACTTCAGAAGCATCCGAAGTATGCACGCTGAAGCAAGTCACTTCTCAAAGCGGAGTTTCCCAAATGGTATGATCAAAAAGCTCTGCCTTTGCATGGGTAAGGCCGCGGGGGAGGGTTACCGCACACGGAGGGTTACCGCACACGGAGGGACTACAGCAGGGACGCGGCGCCGGAGGTGTTCCTTTCGTTTTTAAGATGTTTTAAGATTCCCTAGCATCATCCGTGCTAGGGAATCGAGGCACTGGTGTGAGTAGGTTCTTCAGGTGGGTTGTAGGATCTGTAGAGCTCAATGAACTTAGCAGGTCACGTGGGACCCACTCAATTTGAATGAGTTGTGGGATGAGAGCCGCCAGACGATGTATATTCTAGCAGATGTTTGGGCTTCGACTTACATTTCGGAGTAGGCGTGTTGCTTGAAGGGCGTCAGTGCGTATGATAATGTGAGATGTTAGAAGCAAGGTGCCGGCGGCTACAGAACAAAGCGTGTCTTGAATAGCACCCAGCTATGCATAGAAGGAAGAAGAAGGTCAGCAAATTGAAACCTGGACGTCTTATATCAAACACAGGCTTGCAGGGACAGTAAACTGCCGTTGACATTTCGCTGCCCTGGATGTTGGCATCTACATATGTAATGTACGAACCACGGTGTCGGTGAGTGTCTTGTTCAATGACTCTTCGCGAAGGGATGGCGCCGCATGAGATGAAGTTGGTCGACGAAGATCACTTGGTTTGTTGTGCACTCAGCTGGACAAAATTCTATGGCGTGGGAACTGGAGGTGGCGGCGGCAGTTTGATATGCGATGAAGAATAAGCCCGGAGTGCATGTGATGAGTGCACAGGTTGGTCTTAAGACTACGAGTATCACGCTGCTGTTCCGACAACTATTCCAGTGTGTTAAACTTAGCATTCTCTTGAAGTACCACGATCAAATGGTGTGACGCGGGGCAGGCAAGTTATATAGTCTATAAGCATCTTAATTGACGGCTTCCGGGCGATCTCACTGAGCCCCGGTTAATTAGTGCTGGAACTGCAGTTGGTAAACGAGGCGCAGTTGAAGAACTGCTTTCGCCAAATACCGTGCGATACGTGAACTAGCGCCACCGGTTTTGGCAGCAATACGGCTGATTAGGCCTAAGGTCTGCATAGCTTGCTCTTTAGCACGTGAAAGCGAGACAGTCTCCGTTCTCCGTCTGGTGAATGTACAAACGCGGAATTTTCAATGTTAGACTTTCTTGACTGAGTCGGGTTCCAGACACTTGGAGAAAGATTGATGTTGCGGCGAGTTTACCGCGTCCCCAGCGGTTGGAGACTGACGTGAACGTAGTTTTTCTTAGGAAAGCTGTAGGCCGACAGGTGGAGCATATTGGTGGTAATGTGTAAGGCTGAGTGTATGGCACCGCTTGAGTAAGCAGGTCATCGTGAGTGCGCCACACTGTTATATCATCAGCATACAGTAAAGACAACGTCAATGACATAATGTAAAATCCATGCAAGGGGTATTAAGGCAATATTACAAAACGCTGGTGACAGTATACCAATTCCCGGGGTACACAGTGCACAGGGACAAATAATGCGCTGTAGTCACCACAGTGGCGTATAGCAAATTTTATATAACCCTTCAAAGAAGGGTTATATAAAATTCCCCACTCTAAGAAGGAAGTGCAGTATGTCAGTGGAGTTGAAAATGGCAGTATGCATGACTCGTTATCGTGTACATCCATGGTGAGTACTGTGCGTGTAGATATAGATAGTACAGCCATCAGCACACTTAATCGAGATGGTCGACAGCGTGGCCTGGGCCCGCTTGCACAAAACAATCTTAAGACTGTCTTAGCTAAGTCCAGACTTAACTGGAGTCTAAAGAATAGGCCACTAGCATGGCCGCTTAAGACTGGAGTCAAGACTGGGCTTCAGTCCTGACTTGAATAAGTCGCTTGTATGGTTACGACTCTAGTGCTGTCTTGGTTAAGACACAAGGACGCCAGGTGTCTAAGTAGAGAAATTAGGGAAATACAGGGATGCGCTGGCACTGTCCCTGCTGTAAGATGTACACATTCCGTAAATTTTGCGTTGTGTAAAATCCGTGCCATTGCTTTTTGCGGCTTAAGATTGTGTTACGAGGAAAAATGCTCCAAGTGGTTGCTGAGGCCGTTCTGGGGAGCCACTCTGGTGAACATGAACCCGAAGCGTTCGACGTTCGGAACACGAGCCGTCTTAAATAAGCTTGGTCTTTCTAAAGACACCATTTAAGTCTGGACTTAGCTCGGACTTTATCGTGCAAGCCGGCCCTGGACTGCTACCAGAGCCGCAAAGAGCAGAAGAAAGGAGGTCAATGGTGCCGATTCAATTGCCTCGCTATGTTTGCAGCGACTGACGACAGCTGGTGCGCGAATTGACATGATTACGTTCTCGCCTCCTGTGTGAGCACATGTTGCCATGGCCCGGGTCACCGCCTTTAGCTCATGGTCGAGGTCAAACACACGCGCACAGTAAACAGTTTGCAGTTTGGTTATCTCGGAATCCGACATGGTGTGCAACTGTTCGCGCACCTTTCATATTTGGCCTCAAAGCTCCAGAAGGAAGTTTGGCCTTAAGAAGCTGAACAAATCTAACCGGCATATTTATTTGTCATCAAACATTGCACAGACCGTGAACTCACAACTACTCTGCATTTCCTACCGTTTTTCTAGGGAAAGCTTTGAGGCAAAACCTGAAAGGCCCGCGAGTGGTAGCATGCCATTTCGAGTTGCTGAGATAAGCAAGCAGCAAAGCGTTTTCTACGCGCTTGTTTGACTGCAGCCACAAGCGTCACGCGACGACAGTTGCCCTTCAAGACCGCACTCATTTCGACGGCGGCAGACTAGTATAACCAAATTGCGTTGCAGCCACGGAGTAAGATAAGACAGGAGAGCCGACGGTGGCGCGCTGCAATGCATTCGGCGTAGGCCGATTTTGCTGCACCAACGACGAGCCCGGCACTCAGCTTCGGACTGTACTCTCTGCCTCCGCTCCCCTTTCCTCGCCGACGCAACTTTGGTCACGCTTTCCTCCGCTCCCTAACCTCCCTGCCGAAAAAGACAAATTGGTGGGCCGTCTCTCGACAGTGTAGCGAAACAAAATGCCTCCGAGCTCGATCCAGGCGACCGTGCGAGCGTCGCGTACAACGGGTGGAGAGCAGACGGAGTGATAGTTTTGCACGTCGTCTGCGTGCCGGAAAACGCACAAGTGGAATCGTTGTCATCATTGCGCGTACGCCAACCTGTATCTTTTTTAAGATAAAGCTCCGCCAGTGTTGTTTTTATTTTGTCGTTTGCATATTCACTTGAGAATGAGTCCTGTGGAAGCGGAACTTTCCCCAGACTGGCCGAGAATTAACTGAGAAACACAGGGTGTGTGCGTGGCATTTCAAGGATGAATTTCTTTATAAAATAATATAGCAGCTATAAAGGAAACGTATTACTTGTGGAAGAAAAACGGGCCTCACCTAGTCAAGGGCGCCATTCCCATCGTATTTCACCAAACTCAAGAACTCATAGCTGTTCTGCGCTCAGCTCAGGGGAAAACGTGAAATGGCGCTTGTAGTGCACAAATCACTACTAGTCTATTAGAGTGCCCTAGCTACTCGCTGTTGTTGTATGATAGGTGAACGTCAGTGCACACTGAAGTGGCCGTTTTTCTTTTTTTTTTTTTGGAATAAACGCCGATGGATCTGCATTAAAGTACTTTTGCCCCGATGTGTGTTTATATGGCCTTGATTACATGGCCGAAAAACTGCTCACTCTTACGTTGCAAGACTTACGTTCAGTATTTATACCCGTAACAAATATGTTCGCTCCGCGGTGAACTATCCTTCTGCCACAGATGGCGCGTCTAGGTACAACGTTGAGGTGCGGGAATTCAATAAACACGCAGATTATACACGCGCTCAGCGAAGTCAGCGCACATTCATAAGCCCTAGCTGGCCGAAATTGTGAGGAAGAGTTACGAAATAAAGCTATCGTTGTATCCGATGTATCGCCAACAATCGATCGTTATATCTGGTTTATTTTTACATGGGGGGCAATGGGAAAAATGATAAATGTTAAGAATTTGATCGTTAAAAGCCATATATCGCTATATCTGGTATCGTTATAAGTGGACTGCACTGTACTACATAGTGACAGGAAAAATACACAGAAACTATAATGTAGCATAGTTTGGCCGAAGCAAGCACAAGTACACGTATTACAGCAGTGCGGCAAACTTTTCATTAAATTTTGTTTAAACGACTTCCTGGGGCAAATTATTCCATTACTTTGTTGTGCTTGGAAGAAATGATGTTTTTAGTAAGTCTGTTCAGCATTTTATTTCTTTTAATTTGTAAATGTGGTTCCTTCCTGCCAATATACATATACATTTACATTGTGGCTGCGGGTCGATCATGAAACTTGCGACGCCAAGACAGCAAACCCAACTTCAGTAACTATCGATGGGCGCTGTTTGCGAAGTCCAGCTCGATTATGCGTTATTAAATTTAGTTGTTAGAACTGCTACCTTATCATGGGGTATTGCAGGGTAATTCAGAGAAGTGGCGTCGAGTGTTTCGTTTTGAGCAGCCTATTTCCACGTTTTTTTAAAGAATGCATACCTACTAAAAAGAGAAGAAAGTTGTTCAGTTATTTGTATGGCGTTGTTCTCCCAGAACCGTTTATAGGGTCTTCTACCGCGGAGACCCTAACGGTGACATTCTGAAAATACAGGTTGCGCTAGCAGCAAAAACATTCTTTTTTTGAAATTGCACTGAAACATTATCCGTTAAAAAGTTTTTCGAGGTAAATGGTGTGGCTATTTCTGCCATGGAGATCCGAATGTCTTATTCGTAGGTATCAGAAACGATAGGCCATGCTTTTTTTTTTCTTTTTTACATTGCAAGGAGGGAGTTGATTGTTTTAATGTTTTGCATTGAAAAAAAAAAGAAATTTCCCCTATGAGGTTATAAGATCCGATGCCCATACATTCACAATGAGGACAGGTACTATTTGATTTAATTATACGAACTGGCCTCCATGCTATTTGGCGAGCTCGCATGGCCAGTTATTAGTGTCACCCCGATGCAACGCCTGCGCTTATGTGTTTTCGAGAAAGCATGCACTGGTTTCTTGAGGCGCAAAAAGTTGATGACCATGTTCCTGACTGGCTTTTCGGAGTAGATCTTTTGTTGGCGCTAAAACAATTTCAGCACCCCGAAGCTAAATTAGGCCGGCTAATATATATTGCCGCTTTACGTCCCTCTTTTTTCTGTAAAGCCTTTTTGGGTTTTGGGTTTGCTTGTAAAATACCGGCAATAAAAAAAAAAAAATGAGATGGCGCAGAAGCCTAACGCAGTGCCCAGCAGCGCTGATTCGTTTGCTTCGGCCTGGTTTCGAAATCTACTGGTAGCCAAGCAGTCTTTCATTCCTTCGGCAGTCGCAAATGTAAGAGATCAAGTAGGCTTCGAAACAAACGTTCGCGCTTTTTTTCGGGGATGCGGGTAGCAGTGCTGCTAGACAAAACGTCTCCAGACGCAAAAATAGTCATTCAAGTGCATTGAAAAAGCTATAACTCGCGAGGAAGATGTACACCTGCGTTTACAAAAGTCCATTGGAAGGAAATTGCAAACATTCGGCAATTTAAGCGTCAGTGCAGGCGCCCAGCCTTTTTTGGTGCCGCCAACATCAAAGCTTCTGGTTTTGTCTAGAAACACTCCAGTTTGCAAATGTTAATGAGGTGTGGAAGGAGAAGGCGATGTACCTTTTAAACCATAAAATATGCGTCTCAAGTGTCAGTGTTTTTTTTTTAGAAAATTAAGTATGGGGCAATCACAGATGTAAGTGTAAATGAACCTTGACGTCACCTCACCGTCCGAGATCAGTAAGTCGGGACGTCCCTGTTGAAGAGCGGCGGCCAATGCAGAGCCACTTATCGAACAGTTGGCGAGCGCATCACTAAAGGATCGCGATATCAATGGCTAGCCTCTAATGCAGTAGGAGGAAAGCGACGTCCGCACGATAATCCACGTACGCACGAATGCATATGAGCTTTAGTGGCCCAAGTGACGTATGTTCCTTTTCTGGCCGATGATGACCCCAGCGATTTGAACACGCGCTGTCAACGCTGTTCACTCTGGCCAGCGACACGATGAGAAACCGGCCGAACGCCTGTGTCGTTTTCGTGAAGCTACGACGCGTTCGCGATCGAGTTTTGTGTGATCGACGGGGTGATTATATGGGAGCTGTCGCACATGGGCACTTTGTGAAAGGCCAATGAGTACTCTGAGAAAGTTTCCCAATTGTTACCAGAGCGAGACATTTCGATCATTTTCCTATATCGCATTCGTACGAGCCTTTATTTATTTATTTTTTAAGAAACTGAGTGGAGGCAAGATTTGCCTGGGAGTGACAGATCACTTTCAGTACAGCGAAGGTTGTTGCTACGACACAATATACAGGTTGGATAAACAGCTAGCCCTCGAAAACCCTTATTTGTGTAACACATTCTCTACAACAATGTGCTTTTCCCGCAGTAATGCGAACAGCACGCGTTTTGTAAATTTCGACGGGGAATGCACGACAATGGATGAATGGATGACATCTTCCTCTCTAGAGGAAGATATCATCCATTCTGGTGTTTAGAAAGAGCAGCATTTAATGAAGAATCGGTAGAAGAAACACTTATCCGCACTCTCAGATTTGCGCCCGTAAGCATTAGAATATAAAATTACAAGGTAATTATAAAAGCGCGATCACCAAGTTGATCACTTTCCTAGAGATTTAGAAAAAAAAATCATTGGCCAACCGCAGATAACGTAACGTCTTGATATGTCCCTGATGCGCTGGATGGGGCTGCAGCAGCGAAAATGTAGACAGCTCGGTTTACTGTGACCGGCTTAGCCGTAAGAAAAACAACCTGTATCGTACAAGGCTGGCAAGAAAGCATCGAAACTGAGGAAGCCATTGTCGGCCCAATAACGCACCTTTCATATTCCACACGTCACATCCCCACGTGTCACAACAAGAGGAGGAAACACGAAGCCTCTTCAGGCTGCAAAACGTTGGCCTATACTTAGATTTTTAAGGATGATTCTCATGGAGATTTGGTCAAAACCCTTGCTTAAATCAAGGCCCAGATCGACTTTGGTATCGTTGGTTGGGTCTCTGTCGATAATATTTACCCCTTTAGGACAGATCACGACAGTCTCAGTGGATAAGTTTCCCCTGAAACCAATAATTGTGCCCAGGATGAGTGCCTTGTCCTCAGCATAGTTCTGAAGCTATAGTAAGGATAATGTACTTCATTTAGCTTGCCCAGAGAAGAGGTCAGGGAGATGGGTCTCAAATTATTTAGCGGTAGCTTTGTGCCATGTTCAGTGAATAAAGTAATTGGGCATGTCTCCAGCTTTGTGGAAGGGTGCCTGATTGCCAGTGCTGATCGAAGAATTCTGCTGGGGCGAGGATCGATGTAAGGTCCAGGTTTCGGAGAACTATATTGGTTACTCCGTCCACTGCACCCGTTGTGCCTGTACAGAGTTGGCGAGACGTGTGCTGCACTTATTTGTCCTTGATGTTCCTATCCTATGTTCCTATGTCCAACCCAGACTGGAAGTGGCCCATTGTCTGTAGTGTTAACATATCGCTGTTGAACTTCATAGATGAGTTCGTCCTCTGTAGACGGATGCTGGTTTATCAGGCGAATCAATTGATCTTTTTGAGCCGATTTAGTGATACTGACTGTAGGAGATGCTTAAGTAGTTGCCATATCTTTTTAGTGCGGAATTGTCCATTCAGGCTTTCACAAATTTGGCCCACCATTGCTTTTTAAATTTCAGAGTATGCGGGTCATTGTCCCTACTTAACTGAGCCATTTTGTCATGGATTGTCCCATTTAAGCTTCGGGCTTTCCAGCATGAACTGCTGTAACCTTGTAGCTCAAAGCTCCTTGGCCGCACGACTACTTTATTGTAATCTGCCGGAAGGCGGGAAACGTCCGCCCTGCGAATCTGGAGATGTAGCCTGCTCCCAGCCAAGCGAATTTTGGAACCCCCTTTGGCCATGTTTGCTCCCAATGACTTTTCCTGGCGTCTCTTTCTTCCATGTTACCGTCGTGGGCGGATATCTTGCACCCAATGTGGCTGCACTTCTCCTGGTGTCCCAGCACATGTTCCCAGCACTCTTCCGAGAGCTGTTCTGGTGAAATGGATTACTCACCTGCACACAGATCGACTTCGGTCAGTCCGAAAGCACTGTCCGATAACACCGCGGGAGATGAACAGTTGCCTACGGGGCGAGCAACGTCCCTCGAGTGGGCGCGAAGGGCGCAGCGCATTAAAACTCGTCCCCTCTCTTCAGCAGCTGCTGGCGTTCCCTCTCATCTGAAAGAATGGACGTTCTATACAATCGAAGGCTCACCACCGCCAAACAGACTCGTGATGACTTTCATCATAGTTGGTTTGTGATTAAACCGGTCTGACAGCGATAAAAAAAAAAAAAAAAGACGTGGAAAAGAAAGACACGTAACTGAACTCAGAATTATCCATGTCATGCTACCGGCGTACGAGGGCCAACTCTTCCGAGCCTTCATCGTACATGAGATTTCGTTTTACTCAACCTGTTTTACTCAATACAAAAAAAAAAAAAGAATTATATTGGAGCCCTCAAGAATGCTTACGTGAGGGAATGCAAAATAATTATTTTTTTTCGAGCGCAGCTCTCTTCTCACAGCTGGCTTGATTCTTTCGTTTGCGAGATCTGCGTTCTTGCGACGGCGGCCATGTGCAGCTGGTACATCCGTTGTAGTTGCGGACGCTTTGCCTTCCATCTTGCCGAATGATGCGCCGCTACACCCGCTTTGATAGCGTCATTTTCTCGGAGCTGGCGGCCTCTCATTCATACATAATGCTCGGCATTGAAGGGTCGCTCTTTCCAAACGCGACTCCATCTGATCTTCCTTTAGTGCGCTATTCCTTGGCTGAACGCATGCGCTTCGCTTGGCCGCATGCCTCATGCTACCTAGCTTCCCTGCGGCTGTGTGTGCTGTTACGACCAAGCATCCGCATTTGCGCGCTCTATTGTTCGCCTGTGGGCATGGATAAGTTTTGTGAATATGTGGTGATGGTCCAATGGCTCTAAGTGAGCCTGTTTCCAGGAATCCTGTTTTGTAAGCATGTTTTGCTTTGTGGACAACCTGCAAATGCCAAATTGACCCTGTCAAGAGAACGTCTGGAAAAACACAAAGAAACGTCCCCCTGAGGGAAATAGCAGGAAGTGCTTTCTTTCTTTTGTTCACCCTTCCAGTCGAGAAGTGCTATCCTCCAGTGATGAATGCCTCCTATCCAAAGGAGACGACAGAGTGACATGTCCGCTGACGTGCAGGACAAGAAAGGAGCATGACTCATACGGCCATTAAGTGATTTCCCGGGAATGCAGGAAAGATTTGCAATTGTCGAAAAGGGACAATGTTGGGAGCCCTATGCGGCGCGCACGTGTACTTGGGTTTCTGAGAAGTAAATCCTCTTGCCGGAACCAGCTGCCTATCGATTCTTGGCTGAAGAATAGAAATGTACCTCCTCTCCTCGCCGTTCCCAAGCTTTTCCCGCCAACAAGTGATCACGCCCAACGAAACAATGCCGGACCAGTCAGTGCTTCAGACCATCAGTGCAGTGATGTGTTCGATTGGATGCCGATACCTGAGGGGCGTGCCCTGGATTTGGTTGGTCAGCATCTTCAGAGAGGGGCTGGACATAGGGGGTTTTAAGGACGCTGCAGAGCACGAAATGTCGCTCTGGGCCCTGGGTAAACGGCTCATCCAGTCGCTTCTCGCTATGAACTCTTAACGCTTGTCATTTTGCTGATGTACCCTTCTTCTTCATGTAAATATTCTTGTAAATACGTTTTCTCAAAGTGCCAGTAAACCTGCTTGTACATATTTTACCAACTTCGAAGATTCAGTCCTTCTTCAACCCGGAGTCTCTGCACGCTACCAAGTGAAGGCCGGGTCGCCATAGCCCCAGCGTCACGACAACTGGTGACCAGCGTTGGGATCTGAATCTACAAGCCACAACATCTGGTGATTGGAGGTGGATCTGAAGCTACAAGCCACAACATCTGGTGATCGGAGGTGGCATCTCAAGCAACAAGCAGGCGCAACAATCGGCCAACAAGAGAGCAGCTCGGAACATCGATCGCATGTGTGGGTGAGTGCTTGGCTTTTCTTCTGATGTGGACCAGGTTCTAGAACAGGGTTAGATTTTAGAACTGGTAAAAAGTGTTGAAACGCCTTTAGGTTTGGTAGTTTGCACTGTTGTTTTGGAAGTAGCCGACACTCGGAGCGATCATGGACCTACAAAAGCTGCAGAAACCGGAACTGTTGCTATTGTGTGAGGAATTGGGAATTGATACAAGTGGTTTGGCACGAAAACCTTTGATTATAAAGGCAATCACAGATTTGGGAACCGATGATGAGGAGCTCAGTGAAGCATGGAACCTCATCGGTCAAAAAAAGGAGCAGCTCAGACAGCAGAAAGAGCGGGAAAAAGAGGAAAAGGAGCGGGAAAAAGAGGAAAAGGAGCGCGAACGTGAGAGGGAAAGAGAGGCAAAGAAGCTAGACATTGAGCTCCGGAAATTAGAACTAGAGTTGAGCAAGAGGTCGGGCGATTGTCCCCAGCTAGCGGTACCTCGTCTCAACAAGGAGGCAGATTTCAAGATGTCAAAGTACATGCAGCCATATGTGATATCAGGGGATATCGGTCTGTATCTGGCTAACTTTGAGCGAACCTGCGAAAAACTGTCCTTCCAGCGAGACACTTGGTCTCAGAGATTATTGACGGTTCTGCCCTGCGAGGCAGCGGAGGTTGTCGCGCGGCTAAGCAAGGAGGACGCGGACAACTACGAGAAGGTCAAAGCTTGCCTTCTGAGAAAGTATAGGCTTAGCGCCGAGGCGTTCAGACAACGTTTTCGGAACGCTACTAAGTCCAGGGACGAGAGTTACCCTGAATTCCTGTACAATTTAAGAGTAAATTTGGGCGAGTGGCTAAAGAGCACTGATTCCTACAGTGATAGGGACGCTGTAGTCGAGCGAATTCTTTTGGAGCAGTTTTATAACTGCCTCCCAGAAAAAGAAAGAAATTGGTTACAGGACCGAGGCGAAATTAAGTCGGCAACTGAAGCTGCCGAACTCATTGAGGAGTATGCTTCGCGCCGACAATTCAGCAACCCAGCAGTGGATAGGCCCCGCGATCCCAAGTTGAGGGTGAATAACCGTCAGGAAAGGCACTTTGCTAGAGTTGGAAACGAAGAAATGAAGGTTTCTTCAGGCAAATTCCCTAGAAAGGACGGCAGTGAGAAAAGTGGGGAAGTGACCAACGCACAGAACACAAAGAATAAGCTTGAGGCTAGGAAGCCGCTCACATGCTTTAGGTGTAATGAGCAGGGTCACATTGCCGTCAACTGCCGGAAAGAAAAGATTGCTTTCTCGTATGTCAGTGACTGCGATGAAAATATGCAGCTTTTAGAACCCTACCTGCATGACCTAGTAGTCAACGGGAAGCCTTGCAAGGTACTGCGCGATTCGGCCGCAACGATGGATGTTGTCCATCCGGCGTATGTGTCGCCTTCCGACTATACAGGACAGTGTGCGTGGATCCGCCAGGTAGTGGAGGAACAGAGTGTGTGCTTGCCGATCGCGAACGTGGTCATCGAGGGCCCTTTCGGCGAATTAACAACCGAGGCTGCCGTTTCAGGAAAGCTTCCTAAGTGCTATCCGTATTTGTTCTCCAACAAATCGGACATGCTGCTGCGAAAGAGGGGCATCCTTTTCGGAGACAGAGTTGTGCAAGCCTTAACACGTTCAAAGGCGCGAGAACTAGCTACACTGCTCATTCCAGAAAAATCCACAGCGGAGGAAACGGCAGTTAAAACAGTGGTAAATGCGGAAGATAGCAGGTCAGAAAACTTTGAGAGCGAGGCATCTCAGATATGTCAACTTGAAAGTGAGCTTGATGAGACGCGGAATGAGGACGTTCTTGAGAGTAACCTCTTGCCGCCAGTGTCTAGTAATCTCACGAGACTTTTAAGTGGAACCCGAGAGGACTTAGCTATAGAGCAAGCCAATGATCCCAAGATACAGGAGATAAGGGAGCGCCACCGCGCCACTAAGACAGCAAACAATATTTCTTTCGAGATGAGAAAGGGAGTGCTGTATCGCTTATTCAAGGATAAGCGCGGAGTAGAGCGGGACCAATTAGTCGTTCCCCAAAAGTACCGCGGAGACTTACTGCGACTTTCCCATGGCAGCTCGTGGTCATGTCACCTTGGAATAAAGAAAACAAAGCAGAGGCTGTTGCAAGAATACTATTGGCCTGGATGTTTTAAGGACACGGAAAATTTTGTACGGTCATGCGACACGTGCCAGCGGGTTGGAAAGGCGCAAGATAAGTGGAAAGCTCCGATGGTGTTAGTACCAATCATTACCGAGCCGTTTCACCGGTTAGTAATAGATGTAGTTGGGCCACTTCCTGTGACAGAGTCAGGGTACCGTTATATCCTCACTATGTTATGCCCAGCCACAAAGTTTCCAGAGGCTGTTCCGCTGCGCGAGGTGACGTCCGAGAGTGTAGTGGATTCGCTGCTGTCAGTGTTTGCACGAGTTGGATTCCCTTCCGAGGTCCAAAGTGATCAGGGTAGCGTTTTCACGAGTGTCCTCACCACCTCATTTCTCGAGCGATGCGGCATTAAGGTAGTGCATAGCTCGATCCATCATCCGCAGAGCAACAGCGTAGAAAGATGGCACTCTGTTCTCAAACGAGTCCTGAGGGGACTGTGCTATGAAAACAAGCGCGAATGGGATACCTGCCTGCCTGCAGCGCTTTTCGCTTTGCGGTCAGTGCCGCACGAATCCACTGGATTTAGCCCAGCCGAGTTGGTGTACGGAAGGTCACTGCGCTCACCTTTGCGAATGGTGCGCGAAGCCTGGGAGGGGCGCGGAGAAGACCCAACAGTAGTAGAATTCATTCTGAACCTCTTGAATCGCTTACATAACACTAAGGAACTCGTTGAGGCCAGCATGAAGTCAGCCCAGGCTCGTTCCAAGGTGTACTATGATAAGTCAGCCCGTCAAAGGACGTTTTGTATCGGGGACCAGGTGATGTTGCTGAGAAGTTCAAGGCAGAATAAGCTCGAAGTACAGTGGGAAGGACCGGCTGAAGTCGTTGCAAAGCTTTCTAACACTAACTACGCAGTGAAAATTCCCGGTAGGCGTAAAGAAGTGCGCATTTATCATTGCAATCTTATGAAGCCTTATGTGCAGAGGGAAGCCGTGGTAAATCTAACGTTAAACCTTCCCGAGGAGATGGGGGACAACTTGATTTGCCTCAGCGGAAAGGGAAGCAACGCTCAGGAGCTTCTCAAAAAGACGGAGCAGAGAGGAGAACTAAAGAAATCCCAGCTGTCCGATCTGGGCGAGATAATAACAGAGTTTGAGGCCTGCTTCGTGGACAGGCCAGGCAGAACTGATTTGACTGAGCACGATATTGAGCTGACTTCAGACGTGCCAGTGCGATCAAGGTGCTACCGATTTTCTCCAAGGCAAAGAGAAATTCTGGATAGGGAAGTAACTCGCATGCTGGAATTGGGAGTAATAAAACCCTCGGAAAGCGATTATGCTTCGCCTATGATCTTAGTAGAAGCTCCAGGTAAAGACCCTAGGCCTGTGGTAGACTACCGAAAGCTAAATTCTCTCACCAGGGATCAAGTGTATCCTATTCCGAATATTGAGGAGAGAGTAGAACAGGTCAGTAGAGCGGCATATGTGACTACGCTGGACCTTACTCGAGGATACTGGCAAGTACCGCTCACTGAACGCGCCAGCAGATACGCGGCTTTCGTCACTCCGACGGGCAGCTACCAGCCAACAATGATGAGTTTCGGGCTCAAAAATGCTCCATTTTGTTTTTCCCGACTCATGGATAGGGTTTTAAAGGGGTGTGAAACATTCGCGGTGCCTTATTTAGACGACATTGCGGTTTTTTCCGACTCATGGGCGGACCATATGGTACATCTAAGAGCTGTACTGAGCCTTTTGCGTCAAGCTGGACTAACCGTAAAGGCCGAGAAATGTTGCCTGGCAAGGGCGACCGTGGACTACTTGGGTCACAATGTAGGTCAAGGTTTCAGGAAACCCAGCGAGATTAAGATTTCTGCGGTAGCAGACTACCCGCGGCCGAGCACGAAGACGGAAATTCGAGCATTCCTAGGTCTGACTGGGTACTACAATCACTACATCCCTAACTATTCAGCTTTGGCTAGCCCTCTGACCGACGCTCTCCGCAAGACAGAACCGACAAATGTAGTCTGGGACGAACAAAAGGAAGCCTCCTTCGTAAACCTGAAGGCTGTGCTGATTAGCCGTCCGGTATTGCGAGCTCCAGACTATGACCGAGAATTCACGGTCCAGTGTGATGCCAGTGATCGAGGGTTAGGTGCTGTTCTCTGCCAGAGAGATGACGACGGTAATGAGCACCCCGTGCTCTACTTGAGCAGAAAACTGAGTTCTAGAGAGAGGGCTTATTGCGCGTCAGAGAAAGAATGCGCTTGCATTGTATGGGCCATTCAAAAATTGCAGTGCTATCTTGGAGGGGCCAAATTCACCGTAGAGACGGACCATTGTCCCCTGGCTTGGCTGCAAACTGCGACATCGAAGAACAGTCGCCTTCTTAGGTGGAGCTTGAATTTACAGCAGTACAATTTTGAAATCAGATACAAAAAGGGGAAGTTAAATGGGAATGCGGACGCGCTTAGCCGCTCTTTCTAAGCGGTCCGAGATGTTCCTCACCATGTATCCAAATTGATAATCAGGTTTTTTTTTTTTTTTCGTGCGCTTGTATATGTGTGGCTATGTAAAGCAGCACGTTTGGTTTTCTAGGAATACGTGGGTCCTGAACGTCTTGAGAGTGGGCTTTTCTCGAACAACAATGGCAGTTTTCCTTTAACCTGGTCTCTTCAGACGGGAGCCGAGTGCTTGCTTCGACATGTGGTTGAGTTTCAGACAGCTCGAGCAATTTGGCCTACAACAATCAAGACAACGCGACAAGCCACAGCGAGCTTCAAGCGTTCACGTGCAGGCCATTAAGTCGTCTCTTCATGCAGCAGCTGGGACTGCTGCCCTCCGAGACTCTTCTGGCGGGGGAGGAGGCTGTTACGACCAAGCATCCGCATTTGCGCGCTCTATTGTTCGCCTGTGGGCATGGATAAGTTTTGTGAATATGTGGTGATGGTCCAATGGCTCTAAGTGAGCCTGTTTCCAGGAATCCTGTTTTGTAAGCATGTTTTGCTTTGTGGACAACCTGCAAATGCCAAATTGACCCTGTCAAGAGAACGTCTGGAAAAACACAAAGAAACGTCCCCCTGAGGGAAATAGCAGGAAGTGCTTTCTTTCTTTTGTTCACCCTTCCAGTCGAGAAGTGCTATCCTCCAGTGATGAATGCCTCCTATCCAAAGGAGACGACAGAGTGACATGTCCGCTGACGTGCAGGACAAGAAAGGAGCATGACTCATACGGCCATTAAGTGATTTCCCGGGAATGCAGGAAAGATTTGCAATTGTCGAAAAGGGACAATGTTGGGAGCCCTATGCGGCGCGCACGTGTACTTGGGTTTCTGAGAAGTAAATCCTCTTGCCGGAACCAGCTGCCTATCGATTCTTGGCTGAAGAATAGAAATGTACCTCCTCTCCTCGCCGTTCCCAAGCTTTTCCCGCCAACAAGTGATCACGCCCAACGAAACAATGCCGGACCAGTCAGTGCTTCAGACCATCAGTGCAGTGATGTGTTCGATTGGATGCCGATACCTGAGGGGCGTGCCCTGGATTTGGTTGGTCAGCATCTTCAGAGAGGGGCTGGACATAGGGGGTTTTAAGGACGCTGCAGAGCACGAAATGTCGCTCTGGGCCCTGGGTAAACGGCTCATCCAGTCGCTTCTCGCTATGAACTCTTAACGCTTGTCATTTTGCTGATGTACCCTTCTTCTTCATGTAAATATTCTTGTAAATACGTTTTCTCAAAGTGCCAGTAAACCTGCTTGTACATATTTTACCAACTTCGAAGATTCAGTCCTTCTTCAACCCGGAGTCTCTGCACGCTACCAAGTGAAGGCCGGGTCGCCATAGCCCCAGCGTCACGACAGTGCTGTGAACGGAGACGACGTGAAGCGCCCATTTTTCGGAACCACTGGCCGGCCTCAACTGCAACGGTTGCCGACGGGATTTCGTCTAATGGGGCTAGTTATTTTTTCGCATTGAAAATGAAGCGCGTCTGCAACGTGTCACGCCTTCGATTGTATGCGGCTGGAGATGAATTCCTTATTTGTGTTCTCCTCAAAGATGGCCGGACGTGCGACAGAATGCATATCTAATAGACACCTCAGTTTCTAAACTATGGGGCGAGCTTGCTTTTGACAACATTTAGTTAATCCCTTGTAATAAAAAAATTAGGCGGACACTTAAGCTCCGCCGTTAGGGTTATGACACGATTGCGTTTCAAACGCGTGGACAACGTTTTTCACATTTTTGATTTTCAATTTTTTTTTTCATTTTTATACACCTGTATTTAGCGTCATAAACATTGAATTTCCATTTTGGGCAGTTTGACACCAATGAACTCATCTTTTTTTTTCACTTATTGTAATTAATTCACCAATTGCCCACTCTAAATATTTTATTTAGCATCATCCAGCATTACCTTTTCATTCTGAGCATTTTGACATATTGGAACCCTTTTTCTATTTTTTTTTCCTTTTTCCTTTCCTTAATTCACCAATTATTCAATTAATTAGAATGCTTTCTTGACTTCATCGCCTATCACACACCAACCAATCGTCAACACTGGAGTCACAAATTACTATGATACGATTTTTTCGCGCAGCCCCCAGTTATTTCTGACACACAGTGCCGTCTACTTCTACAACTACGCCGACGGCTTTTCGACCGAACGAGCTGTATAAGGTGTATTAGCGGGTTTTAAAACCAGGGGACCCCGATTGCGGGGTGCCAGTGCGCACACACGGAATGCTGCGATGAATGGATGAAGGAACGGCTTTCGTTCTGGGCATGCGCACTAGCACCCCGCTATTGCCCTATTCCTCTAACAGATATTGCCCCCTGTTCTAAACCTCGCCATTGCGCTGATACGACATCAAGCTATTTACGCCACTTGACGCACTCGCCATATTTATTCACCGGTATAAAGTCCTTGTCTCACACAGCATAATGCAAACGTACTCGGCTGATGCAATATCACCGATAGAGTGCCCGATCTCAGTCGCGTCACCGGAACACAGCTCACAATTTTGCGGTTTGAATTCAATTTCTGGTACCGATGGTTCCTTGGCCCTGCTTATTTTGATCCGGCATGGCAAAACACGCTCGCGTCCATAGGTGTACCAGCGTGCGTAGAGCCATCATACTTCCACCGCTCGATGAGAAAGATTATAAAAGATTAGGTAATGTCAAATTAATCGTCTACATTAGTCATTCACTTCTTGCAGGAGTCCTAACATTGATGCTGCGAGAAGGCTGTTCTGCCTGCTTGCTTCAAGAACTTGCCTAGAGAGCGCTATGATCCCGCCCTGAGGATGATTGTTGTCTTGGTAGAGTGCATCATCCTCTGGAGGGTCACGTATATCAAGTATGATTAGAGAACGGACAAGGTACGACTAGCGTGCGGTTGATACGTGAGGTCAAATGAAGAAGGTACGAAATAACGAATACTACATAGGCAAACATTTTCTGCCAATCCCTTTAGCGCGCCCTCATCTTATGAGCAAAAGGAAAGAGGCGTGACGACAGGACAGAGGGCAAACTTCAAACTGGTTTTATTAGAAAGACTGTACCTACATATATAGCAAAGTGAATCAGATATCAGAGCGATCCAAGATAAACACGGGTTCACACTACCAGCAAAGACCTACTGCCAAGCAGGGCAATAAAAGCTTAAATCTCAGATTATCATTGAGGCCAAAGGTTGCTTTCTGCACTAAGAAGGTCGAATGATGAAGATAAGGTTATACCAGCAAATGCAAAGACAGATACGCACACATGCAAGACTGCGCGCGCGCGCGCAAACAACCAACATACACGCAGACACACGCACTAACACACACAGACACACATACAAACACATATATAGACAAGCACACGTAACAACGTAACAACGCATTTCTATATGGCAAAGCCAAGTCACACCTAAGAAAACAAAGTAAACTATGGAATCCCAAACTAAAACCGATAAAACAGCCAAAAGGCTTTAAAAAACCTACGTGAATAAAATCGATTTCCTAAGCAAAAACCGCGTCAGTCATGAAAATCAACAACAAATAAGTGTAACAGCAAGTGAAACAGCAGATCACACATGTCCTTCTAAAAAGTCTAGCTCTTGGAGCGTTAAAGAAGTTGAGCTAATACATATTTCATCGCTTTTCGCTATTAAAAAGGCCTCAACTTTGGTTTTGCCACGTGCGAGAATAATAGTGCCATCATACACAGCTTTGCATTTGTGACAGATAAATGGTCGTACAGGTTGCCAGTTTTGTAGCTTTCCGCGTTATGATCATTGATTCGGTCATTCTTCCTCTGAGACACCGATAACAGGGACAGAATTATGCAGCAACCAAAACACAGGATCAGTCACGAACCAATAAATTAGCCTCGCTCATATTGGTCGGTTTTAAACAATGAAAATGTCGACTAATTTGTAGCGGGGCTAATTTATGGGTTTTGAACTGTTTCTTTGGTTTTATTGTTGCTAAATTCGGCCCCAGACTGGGGTTCTATGCAACATTACACCGCTCTTAAAAACATGTAATTCTAAAGCTTAGGTGATGGCACATTCGCTTTCTGCTATGCTTCGGTTTGTAAGTTGCGATGTGCAATCGCGGTGCTTGTCGAAGGCGAGCGAATTATAGCCAGCCAGCCACAATCACGCCGAAATCATTGCCCTGTGCATGCAGTCTGCACGATTGCAGTTCGAGCCGCACGAGATTTATCTCAAGATAAAAAGGCACTTCGGAAAGCTCGACGCGCTAGGAGACCAGAGCACATACGCTAACCGATTTTGTGAAGCGTGCTAACACCTTAGTGTATCGCATACTCACTTCTAGTGTATCACATACACACTGCGTAGTTACCATCTTAGCCAAAAGTAACCAGGCTGCTCCGAAGGCTGGCGGAGCAAGCACGCGGCCGTGTAGCGGCCTTGCGCTCGCTGTGGCTTATCGGTGCTCGTCAGCTCCGAGGGTACAACCGCTGACGTAACTTCGCACCCTCACTGTCGCCTGTTGGATGATAAAAACTAGGCGCGTATGATGTGCGGGTTGCAGTTTCACGCGTGCGAAGCCTGACTGTGTCCAGTGAGGGCGCTCAGTATAACGACGGGGCTATTCGCCCTTCTCGGCAAATGCGGAAAACAGAAAAGCAGGTGATAGTAGACAGGGTGAGCTCTTGTTCGTTTCTAGGACGAATATGTGCTAGGTTTTCCAGACAGTGTCGCCCTGAAATTAGGGTTCTGCGAACGAGAAAGCAATCATGTGCATAGAATGGCTAAGCGTGAGGAAGGTTTCAGTTATTTTTAGTTCTTTACTGAAACCAAAACTTACCTACAAGCAAATGCAAAAACTTGTTAGAATCAATCATTGCACTTATTTTTAAACAGCCTCCCCAAGGGGCTAACGCAATTTTGCAAGCCTAAAAGAGAGATAAGTTGGCTTGAAAGGGTTCACAAGCTTTCCCATATCTTTGTCCCGGAGTTACGACCCGTAATGTGGCACTACGCAAAGCACCTTGGAGAAAGCATATTGAAATTTCGGGGTGCGTTATCATTCTTTAATGCACAGACGCATCAAACACGCAGGAAAGCGCAATACTGCTGATGCGTTTTAGCAACGTATTGCAGAACACAACACGTATAATTAAATAGCAAGAAACGCGATATAATATAAGCTTCAGGGAAGTTGCGAGAAGAGCGAATAGCCCCGTCGCTATACTGAGCGCCCTCACTGGGAACAACCAAGCTTCGCACACATGAAATCGCAGCCGGCCCATCATACGCACCTAGGTTTTATCATCCAACGGGCGAGAGTGAGGGTGCGAAGTTACGTCAGCTGTTGTACTCTCGGAGCTGACGAGCACCGATAAGCCACAGCGAGCGCAACGCCGCCACGCGGCCGCGCGCTTGCTCCGCTAGCCTTCGGAGCAGCCTGGTTACTTTTGGCAAAGACGGTACTAACTAAATACGTGCCGATCTGCATTCGCTGACCAATTCGCCGTCTGCTTCCGACTGCCCAGCTTGGGAAAGGCAGGCAGCATCAGAACTTGATGCGCGAGCAGTTCGATTGCCCTATTTACAGACGCCAAACAAGACCGCATTTAATAGGGAGTCTGGTTGAGAAGGTGGAGAAAACAAGACAAATATGAAGCCTGGCAACATCACCCAGTGGTGCACTTTTAACGCTCGCCGCTATAATTTAGTCATCGCTATATACCTGTCTGCCGTTTCGTCGTTACTTGTTTCAATGCATCATTGCTGTAACGTAGGGCCATGCGGAACGAGGCACCACCACCCAATCGGGCGCGAAAAATTGCTCTTAGCTTATTTTACACTGATTATAGCAACGTCAAGAGAGCTGGAGATACTACCGATAGCTTTAATGAAATTGTCTTGTCAATTAAAGCGAAACACCACGAAGGAAAACAATACGAACACGGCACGGTTAAGCGACACTGAATGAATGGTTGCAAGTTGATGCTTTCCAGGAAGGCAAAAGTCGTCCTAAATGAAATACGTGCGACAAACGATCATGGCAGAGGCCACATTTTCGAATCTTCAGGCTCATGATCGACAATATTCTTTGGGGCTCATTTACTGATTTCCGCGGGACATGATAAAATGACACTGCGCGGACTTTCCATTGAGGGTGCGTTAAAAATGGAACACAGGAACACTATTTTCATATTCGCTCTCCCATTTTTATGCCCTTCGTAAAGTGACATCCCAAAAAGCTGAGAGCCTGAGAGCAGAGTTGCGGTATTACAACGTACGAATAACGGAAGCCTAGCGCGTTATACTTCCGGACCTAACACAAGGAGAAAAACTCTTCATTGCCATCATGGCGTTTGCGAAGGCCGCGGAAAGAGCGCACCCTTCCCTCGACACCGGCCGTCGCGGGAGGTCTTTCGCGCCGGCTGCTTGACGGTAAAGTGTGACCTATAACTGCTTCGAGCTACCAATAATATAGTCGTCGATCATCAGCAGAGTATCGGTGAATATAAAAATAAAAGTAGTTTTGGCTATGTTTCTGGTGCGAAAATGCGTTTTTCGAGCGGCTCTGGCTTTGTTATGCATGGCAAGGAAATTCGACTGTCTTCTTGCATAGAATTACGCTATACAGGAGTCAAATGGGCCTGTAGTAAATGTACAACCGTCGCAAGGGTTTTGATTTCGCACATTATCTTGACAAGGAGAAACGGTGGAACATCACGTTTGCACCATGGTTTGCTTCCAACAATATCCGACCATTCGCGGTTAGTGTACCAAAGATGTTCGTCATTCGGCTTCCTACGCCACTGCTATCATAGGTCTGTCTGTAGAGCAGATTCTTTGCGTAACAAGACTCTTTATCTGCTATTATATGCAGTATTACAAACTTGGGGAGGCATGCGCCCTCGACCATGTTCGCCACTTATTTGCTTTTTGTGTTGTCCATTACTTGCAGCAATGTTTATCAGAGAAGGTGCCCTCATGAGCTGTTCGTCGGGTTTTTCGAGTTATGATGAAATGACTGTAACAATCGCCGCCTATCAAATGATTGATAGTTATACGTGACCACCGATGCATATCGTGATTTATTTCTGAAATAGTGATGCGGATACCCATTTTGAGCATAAAATGACGGGGAATCAACCACAAAAGTATTTATTTTAGCAGAGCCTTGCGTATTGGCTCATTTTCATTGAGTCTAGAAAATAATGATAAAAATGTTGACAATAATGATAAAAATTCAAACCTTGTAAGGCACATTTCTTCCTGCATTAGCACGTGTAGGGCAAAATTTGAGATGACAAAGATTCTAGGCAGGAGTACCAATGTGAAAGCCCGGCTTGTCTTAGAGGCCTTCCATGTCAAGAAACTATCTGATCGCTGCGTAAGTGATGCTTCGTTGCAGATCATGATGCTGAAGTTTCATATCTTGATTCGTTTGTGTAAAATTGCGGTGTTTGTGATGTGTGTGCCTGCGCTACCTTTACGCATGCTCTGCCTGTCTGTATATATGCTGTTGTTGATTCACCCCATTAAACAGTTGGTAGTTGCGCTCGTGAACTGTTGTATGTGTTCATTCCTGTGTCCTGTTTAAGTTGTTGCGCATATCTCTTATATACTATCATTGAGTCTATGACGTCATAAACTGAAACTAAAAAGAAGCTGCATGTCAATCAATCAACCAATCAATCAATCAAACAAAATTTTATTTATTTCTTGAAGATACCATAGGGCGCAGTGTATACAGAAGGAGGTCCCATAGCCATAGACTGCATCGGGACCTCTCATATCAGTGAGTACAAATTAACTTCCAATTCACAGCAGTAGATAACATTTAGAAACAGTTGAGAAAAAAAAAACACGCGAAGACGTACAAGAGTATCAAGACGAAAAAGTGACACACTGGAATAAATATGGACAAAAACAGCCAAATTAAGCCTCATTGTAGAAAAGATGTACTGCGCAGAAAAGCTTTTAATTCCTTCTTAACATTTCACACAGGTTTCTTAATTTTTAGTTCATGTGGTAATAATGAGTTCTAGAATAAAACTTATGAAAAGAAGGCTGTTGTTTTTCATAGTGCGGACTTTAGCGAAATCTGGTTGCTGTTCAAGGCAAACCTGGTGTTATTAGCATTTAAAAGAGGGAAAACGAGGGAATGTGAGTTAAAGAAATCACCCCATTCATGAGCTTATACACAAGAACTGAGCGGTTATAATTAAAAAGTTGAGGTATTTCAAGAATGTTGATGAAGTACAATAGCACTTTTCCGTGAGAACCATAGGGGTTAAAAGTCAGAATTCGAAATGCTTGGTTTTGAACCATTTGAAGAGATTGGAGGTGAATGCTGTATGTGTTACCTCGGCAACTAATGCTATAAGTGAAATGAGAGTGGATAAAAGTAAAATACAGGGACGTATGTGGGCTGTAAAAAGAATGGACGTGCTCGGATAAGTGACCTTAGCCCGTACGCTATTTTCGTTTTTACGCGCTCGATATGAAGATTAAATGTAAGGTTTTAGTCAAGGATGATACCTAGGAATTATGAGGAATCACTTGGTGGGATAGTATGGCAACCAATCTTTACGGGAGGAATAAACGCTATCTGTCGTTTATGGGAGCTGAATAATATAAAACTAGTCTTGTCTGGATTATTCATCAAAAGTGTTACGTCATTTCACAAGGTTATTAAGGTCTTGGTTTAAGCTCAATATGAGTGTATAATTGGAGGTATGAGAGCAAAATATTGTAGTGTCATCAGCGTAAAGTATACATTTAGAAAACGAGAGACATTTGGGTAGATTATTAATATAAATTAGAAATAAAATTGGCCCAAGAATAGATTCCTGAGGACCTCCTGTATTAGACAGTTTAGTTTCAGAGTAAACACCGGATATGCTGACAGTAAGAAATCTCTTGAGCAAACAGTTTTTAATCAGAAGTAAGCGTAGACTCGATATGCCTGTTTCCTTTAGTTTGTCAAACTATATTACATGATTAATTGTATCGAAGGCTTTTGATAAGTCGATAAAAACCTAGCCAGAGAACATTCCTTCATCTACTGCAATTTTCAGCTGTTCTGTGAGGGTGATAAGAGCGAGGTAAGTTGACTTTCCAGGTCGAAAACAAAATTGTTTTGAGGATAGTATGTTGAATTTGTTTAATTATTTCATTGAGCGCATTTCGAAAAGTTTCTCAATGATCTTACTGAAAAATGACAACATGCAAACGGCTCTGTAATTCGTTAGTAATGTGCGGTCACCTTTCTTAAAAATTGGAAGTATCTTGCACGTTTAAGTTCTTTAGGAAAAGTTTCAAACTTGAATATTAAGTAAACAATATGCGACAGCACGTCGGATATCGCGTGGACAATTATTTTCACGTAAGAAGGGTGGATCATTGGCTGCACATAGTTCACCTACTGATATTTAATATGCGCTTTGACGAGTATTCATCGTTGCCGGCGGTGTTTTTCTTTTTTCTTTTCTGGAGAGCATTTGTGTATGGGTCTTTTTTGTTGTATTGTTATTGTCAGACACTGTTGCAGCGGACTCCAAATACGGCTTTTCACATCATGCGGCACTTTGTGGTTGCCATAAGTACTGATGGCGCATTATTCGCTGACGCATCTCGCTAATTTTGCCACAGCTCTCGAACGCTGATATTGATTCATGGAGGAAAGGTGAAATACACAATAGGGGACGAGAACTATTCTACGAGCTCTCTATACCACCGCACGGAAAACAAAGAAAAGAGAGAAATAGCCCGCAGGCACTATAATGGTCGCAACAACGCCCTAAAAATAGCAGTCACCTGCGAGGCAAAGGCACATCATTTCAAAATGATAGCGGAAAAAAAATTCCCATACATTGAAAGTGGATGCCTGCTCTCTTTGCGGAGAGCCGAAATCACAGGTTTCCCTTTCTCTAAAAAACACTACACTTCACATTATAAATGCCAACAAGCCTGCAGCGATTCGATTGGCAATTACAGATATAGAAGGCGATCGGTGTTCCTTTTAACCCCTAAGGTATGGATCTGAATGGGATAGTGCGGCTTTTTTAAACAGCTGTGCATGGGGCAATGACACATGTCGGTGCAAACGATCTTTGACGTCATCACACAGGCCCGCACCAGTAGGGCGTCTCCGCCGAAGAGACGCGCCCAGTGCAGGGCCTCTTATCGAACAGGAAGGCTTCGTTAATACTGCACGTTCGGTAGACGCATCACAAAAGAATCGCGCTATCAATGGCTAGCCTCTAATGCAGTAGGAGGAAAGCGACGTTCGCACTAATGCACATGAGCTTTAGTGGCCCAAGTGACGTATGTTCCTGTTCTGGCCGACGATGACCCCGGTGATTTGAGCTCGCGCTCCCAGTCAACGATGTTCGACCTGGTCAGTGACACGAAGAGGAACCGGCCTAACGCTCGTGTCGTTTTGTGAAGCCTGCGCCGCACTCGCGATCAAGTTTCGCACGGTAGATGGGGAGATTGTGTGGAAACGCATGCCTTCGTCCCTCGTGTGGACCTCAATACGGACCAACAGCTCAATGGTTAGGCAGTTTCCGTTTGTCGTTGCCAGGGCGAGAGGAGCAGCCGTTATCATAAGCGCTTATGTATGAATATGCATGTTCTGAGAAGCATCTGCTAATATTAATATATATGTATATATCAGTATTAGCCCCGTTGTGTGTTTTTGGTTGCGGCGGCGCATGTAGCCGCACTTTTTGCATGATCACATGGCCCTTTTAACGCGTTATCAGAACCGTCATCACACCCCGTTGACGTTTGGCATCTCCTTTTACAGCTGACATAGCAGGGCAAATAATTTTGCACTCGAACTTTCCTGTTTCGTTCACCTTCTGGAGACATTATGGGTGGTGCTTTAGTTTGTTTTTTTTTTTTTGTTTTTTTTTGCTTAGCCAAGATAGATAACACTCTTTTCTGTTAATCAGTAGAACCTACCTGCTTCCTGTGACTTTTAATCCCGCTATTCATCTCTGGAACACGTAAAAGGGACCTGAGCTCGTCTCTCCTATGCTTTCGCATACTACTCGGGAATTTGTCTGAGCGGGCAACTTAGACTACCTTTTCCTATACCAGTGATTATAGCCACCTGTCTTTGGTATCTGATATCAATCTTGACAATGCTACACTCCGGTCATAGGTCGCCTTCTACACTTTTTCTTCTAAACAAACGGTCAAATAGGGTAGAATACCGTTGCAGATATCCTATCGTCATTTTTCTTTTTGCTAGTTTCTTGGCAGGCAAAGACCAGTAGGAAAAAGGAAAGGGCGTCCAAATTCTTAACGTACCTGCCAGGGTAAAGGTTAAGCATATAGGAGGTCGGTGAGGCCCAATGAAGCCAGTTCATCGAATGGTTCTTGCGAATAGTGCGTGTTGTCTAGAGCGTGCAAAGAGCAAAATGATTGAGAACACCTCATCAGCCCGAAGCCTCGGTCTGCAGTCGACTCCTTACTGCAGGTGAGTGCTTGCACCATCTTGTACAGTGTAAACCACTACCTGACGTTGGTGAGAGCTAAAATGTAGAACTTGTGACAGCGAACAGCACATTGGTGTTCGTCGAAATCTGGGGTCTGCGAGATAAAGTTTAGCTGCTCTAATATTACGCCTTATAGATTGCATGTCTGGCCCGTTGGGACGAAAATAATTTACTTTAATAACTGACGTTCCGGCCGAGGGACCGGCCTTCATCGGAGTGAGCAAATCTGCAGTTGTAAAAAAAAAAAGGGCTTTTAAGTCAGCATCTATCACGAAATATGACTCGTAACAGAGCACAAAACACACTTGGCTGTTTCGGTACAATCGATAATGATAATGAAAGGTACAGAAGAAAACCCGAAAAATGATAAATGCGAACACACAAGTCAAAAGCCAATTAGTTAGCGCAGCAAAAAAGACAGTGCACCTGGGCTTTCGCTTAAACCTGCGGAGCTGGCATCAAATTTATAAATTAGACATGGCACACGGGTTTCTCTATCATGATGCCTCCTATAGGCTGACTGTAAAATGGTTACTCTTATTTTGTCGAATGAGTGACCGGGGATGCTGACGTGTTCGGAAAGCGGAAGGTTGGGGAGAGATGTGCAATGAGCCTTGTGGTTGTTGAAGTGTAAACGGCAGGAAGTCTCGGTTTGCCCTATGTATTACTTACTGCTTATTGCACACTGAGCACTCCAACGGATAGACTACGTTTGAAGTATCGCTACAGAAGGTAACATTTATTTTAATCTGATGCTTGGAGGCGGTGCTAGTAGCTGTTACTGAGGTGGTCATCTGTGCACAGGTTTTGCATCTTGGATCGGAGCAGAGTTGTTTGTAGCGGAGTGCTTGGCCATTGGGAATACTTGTCTTGCAATGTTTTACGTGGTTGCTATGTTTGTGATGCGTATTATTTAGCGTTCGAGTACGTGCTTGTAGTCTCTCTTGCGTGACCTCTTGTCCGCGTTCGCACCAGCATGTTGTGTGCGCGTTCTTTTTATGTTGCGATGGCCACAAGCATAAAGCGCCTATAAATAAGCTTGTGCCAACGCTAGCGTCATTGCGCTTTGAATCCGCCTGACCAAAGTCACCCGGAACGCGTGGCACCATTGGAATGTAAAGGAAATTAAAAACTAACTTGCCACCTTAGAGGTGGACCTCAGTTTTAAGTCTATCCTTCCCCTTTAAACATACCGGACGTTGCACGATGTCTCAAAGTGTTACATGCAGTGGCCTAAAATAACGCTTATTCTCCAAGTGTTGATGCGAAGTGCACTGCTTCGAAACACATCGAGCAGTCTGGTGAAAACTGTCGCCGCGGTACGTCACTGCATCAGCAGCCTTCTTTGGGACGAAGGGCTGCTGCTAATTTTGTAAAGAAAGTTACCCACTGTGCGACGTTCAGCAAAGGCTCTTTTCCTAGAACCATAACTAAAAATGCTGGCTCAGACACAGTTCGCATATTTCAGTACCTATTTTTCTCTTCCACGAAACATTCACAGGCAGCCAGGCAGCACAGGTAGTACGGCAGCATGAAAACAGAGTCATGGAGTCAGCCCTTGTTTCTTCTCTTCTCATCCAGCGCGTCTGCTAATGTCGTCTCTAAATGTGCCTTCATACACTAGCTAGTTTAGTTCTTTTTAACATCTGGCTCATGGAATGTTCTTAGCGTTACGAGAAATGATATCGCTCCCGAGAGCGTCGTTGCCGGTTTCGGTGTTATTATTCTGGCCTTTATAAATATTAGTTGCGGTCTGAATGACCTCGTTGTGAACGTGCACCTTTTACCCGACATGGGGGCTAGCTACTCCTGTGAACCAAACAATTGGTTTCCTGCCCATAGCATCTGGTTCATGCAGTGCTATCAACGTTACCGTGGTCCCTCGATGAATAACAGATCAGGGTGCTTGAAATCTATTCACCATGGGGACATTCGTAATAAGCAATGCGGTGTTCGTTTGCCATATAATACTTTTTTTTAATCCTAATTATATAGCTTTCATTTCATTCGGGTGCAAGAAAGAAATCAATTAAAAAAATGATGTTCCTCCTGTAGGGTCGTATCCTGCGGCTGTTTGTCAATCACTGAGGCGTCTGTACGTAGCAAACGTACGTGGCGCCAAAGTGTCAAAGCGGATGTTTTCGAAAACGCCGACGCGTAGCTCCAGTGATGACAATTCCTTAGTATACCGGAACTCTATTGAATCTGTGACAACACATCTGTACTATCGTGATAGTGCGCGAGCAACGAGGCCATATGCGCCTGCTGAAAAGGTTGTTTTAGCCAAGCGACGGCTACCTTTCCCCGAATGGATTCGCGCGTTCTTTGATTTTAGACAGTTGTTTCGCGATTATCACCTGAAAGTGAAGCAAAAAATCACAACGGATACGGTTTACAAACACGCAGTACTGCACAAAAGTTGAGAACGAGTACTACGCAGAGCCTCCAGCGACCTCCAACTCTTCCAATCATTCACCGCTTATAAGACTTCGTAATAAAATGTCCTTGTACCAAACACCCAAACAAAAAATAACATGCGTGTGTAACGTGCTAGTTCAGTTTCACTTATGGAAGGAAGTGCGATAGAGAAGATTCCAGCCCCTAAACTACACGACGAATTTGCTTTCGGCAACATTCAGTTAATATTTTTCATTAAAAATGCTGCGCTGATGCGGCTTGAAACTATATCCGGCGCTCGACAAAGCTCCCATATTTTTTCAACGATATAACGTCTTCGTTTTGCACGTCAAAATTCCTCAGCCTACGCGGCTGCTGCTGCAGTATTACAAAGACAGAGCTCCTGCGTGCCATGATGTCACTGGAACATCCGGCCACATTATTACTGCCCGACTTTGCTTGCTGCTACTTAAACAAGAATTCACCCTCAGCGTGTTCAGTGTAGTAACTTTCGGTGGCCGTGCCTCATCATGCGGAGGCATCTTCGAAGGCATCTCTGCAGCTCTCCCGTCTCGTGCCTTTCTCTTTAACTCTTTCTGGAATGCGTAAACTTTCGCCACTTGAGTAGCTTTTTTTTTTTTTTTTGAAGGAGCATTTTATTTATTATTTTTTGTTCGCGTGGTAAAACATGTGCAGCATTAAGCTTGTGTGCAGGTGCCAGCTTTTAAGACGTAATTGTACCTAAATCGCTCGATCGGATTGAGCGTTCGTTGCTAGGTAGTATTGATTGTGCGGTGTATTAACCTCTTGCAGGAATACAACCCTCGATGCGGTGAGAAGACAATTCTGCCTACTTGCGCCAAGAACTGGCCTAGAAAGCATGGACTATGATCTCGCCCCGAGGGTAATTGTTGCCTTGATAATGTGGACGATCCTCTGGAAGGTCACGCATTTCAAGTATGGAAAGAAGACGGAGAAGGTATGATTTTTAGCGGGTGTATACGTGGTGTAAATTAAAAAAGAAATGGAAATAACGAATATCATAAATGCAAAGATATTTCGGCCACCAGCTCGCGCTGTTCCACACTTCGATCCGAGATGATGGAGCAAAAAAAAAAAAAAAAAAAAACATTCTCAAATCGGTTCATTGCAGTACTTATGATTGACTTGACCCATGTTGAAGAACGTAAAACGGATGAAAATGTTACTATACAATAAAAAAAAAAGACGCTAAATGCGAATGCTTTCTTCTATTTTTTTTTGTGTACTTCAGGCTGTATTACTTTTGTTGATTTTCTATTCTTTCTTTCTTTCAGTCTAGAGAAAAACCAAAGTCACGGAGGGCGGTGCTAGGAGAAATTCCTCCAGTTTTTCCGAATGGATGGATTCCAGTGCTTGAGTCAACAGAGCTTGTTGTCGGGAAGGTTAAATCCATCAGTGTCCTGGGTGAGTTTTTGTCTAATTCCTAATTGTAAGCTTATTGATTGCAATGCTTACGTCTGCTTCAATATAATCTAGAACGAAAACGTCTATAAAACATAAAGCTTCCAGCATAATTAGTTGAAGACCATGCTGTGGCCTGTAATCACGTAGTTGAGAAAAAAAGAGGTAAGACATAGAAAAATCAGAAATCCAGCGCTGCCGTCGCTTTGCTTTATTTATTGGCACATGGCTACCTGAAACACATTTCAGCTTTAATTCTAATTGAAGTTCCCAAACCACGTGAAAGCTACCTCTAACCTTACAGTAATTTCATGTCCTTTGGAGTAAAGGAGCTAAAAGAACTTTCGAGGCAAGCAGAATGAGCTCGTTATATGAGAAAAGGTGGTCTCTCTCATCGCTAATAGTATGAATGCAGGCAAAATATACTCTCTAAATCAACATAGCATAATCTAAGGAGAATCCCATATTGTGCTGGTGATATATATATACTCTGCCTCTTAGCGCCAGTGCTGCAGGCACTGGCTTTCACGCAGCCTCTAATATTGCCCTTCAAGTGGTGGTTCTGGCAGTTGTTGTTTTTTTTTTTTGAAGAAAAAAAAAGAAAAGCAAAACTAAGATGAGCGCTTAGCGCAAAGCTGTTCTCGTTTATCTCGAGCACCTGAGCTACGGTCGGCGGGAATAGTAAGGCCAGGGAAGAAGACAGTAAGGCGAAACATAGAGGAAGGATAGTGAGAAAGCAGAGGGGAGGGAAAATATACTCGCCTATGTGCAAAATTACTCTTACATGCACATTCACACGAATATAGCATGCGTCCATTATAGCCGGGGTGCTTTGAAACGTCAAACTCCTTAAAAAAAAAAAATAAGCATAGTGAGAAATCAACTGCCCGCGCGCCAATGGGCTGTCACTGTTTCGCACACTACGTGAGGGGCGCTGCGAATGGCATCACCCATTGAGGTCTTGGACTGAGCACTCCATCCATAACGGAGAGCTATAACTATAGCCTAAATAAAAAGTTCTGTGAACACCGCCATCATCTTCTATGAGTGATGCCACCTCACCTCACGGAAGTAGCACAGTTCATCCTACAGAAGTTCTCTCAAACACTGCGCGCAGTGTCGCGGCAATGGCTGAGCGATCTAGAACATGCAGAGGCCGAAGATACTCGCTGCGCGCAGGCGATGGCTCGAACTCTCGAAGCCCTGGAATAGTTTCTATTTGTTAGTTTCAGCTGCGAATTCATCATGAATTGACGATGTTTGACTGTGCTTGTTGATGAACGTATCTCTGTATCGTTTCCGCCTCGACTCTTGCTGTCGAGTGATTCCGTTTTCACAGCGGTATGGTCCCGCAACTTCTTTCTCCTCACTGGTTGCTTCTCAGCGGGTTAAGCGGCAATTGTTACCGAGAGGTGTCTGAACGCAACCTAGAGGTAACAGACACTCACTGAAGGCAGAAAATGATTACGGTGAAGGCAGTTGAATAGTGTTACCGTTGTCATGCCGGCCCCTCGTGGCTCTTTTCACGGCTGGTTTTGCGGCTGTTAAGAATTAAAAACATCACATAATGTGACCTAAAGGGGAACGCCCGCCCCAGGAAAGCTATTGGTAGCTTATTTTAATGTTGCAGTTAAAAAAAAAATAGAAGAAAGTTGCACGTACAGGATTGAAACATATGTTTTATTCGCTCAGTACTCAGTTCAGTAGTGTTAATCTTTTGCGCCAGTGAGGCTTTATATATATATATATATATATATATATATATATATATATATATATATATATATATATATATATATATATATATATTTATATATATATATATATATATATATATATATATATATATATATATATATATATATATATATATATATATTTATATATATATATATATATATATATATATATATATATATATATATATATATATATATATATATATATATATATAGCCGGTCAACAAATTACATACTGGCATAGAAATCACTAGCCTACCTTTGACTTAAGCGATGTATTAAAACTTTTTTATTGTGATCAGTGCGCCAATCACATCCATCCACAGAGGCTGCTCAGGCAAACTGCGGAGAACATCTCTGAGAAATGTTACAATTTCATTGAAGTTATCCCTGAACGATCGTACATTTTCTTCAGCGTGCCTAAATGCCATCTACGTTTTCCAAATGTTGTGGAGGCCCAGCACCCTAATGATGTCGTATGGGACCTCGTCACTTTGTACGGGTAGAAACCGGATGCCGTGAGGAATAACGGATAGTTCTTTTTTTTTTTTTTTTTTTTAAAGTTCTTTGTTATATATCCGAGTGAAAAAACGGGATCCCAGCAACCTAGAAAAACGTGATCGATGGTCTCTGTTTTTTTTACAGATTGTGCAGTTGAGGGTTCAAGGTACAAATATACCTTTATCTTTAAGCCGCGTTTTTACGGGAAGGGTACCAGTGGGAAGATTGAAGAAAAACGATTTGACGGTTGGTTTTACCGGCATCTTCCTAACTCTCTTTAGGACATCTTGTCCTCGGCCTCCACAATATATGGGTCGGTGTAGAGGTACAGGTACAAACAGGTTGAGCGAGTCTTTATACTATCTTTTTCCTGGATACAAGTACTAAGATACTCAATCGAAAAATGTGCACGCAAAATTTGTAAAGAAAAAACGCCTCTTAAAAATCCAGTGACAGCGCGATTTCTGGCCGGATAACTGAATACAACAAAGTCGGGTATCACGTTACGTATGCGCATCAGCATCAATGTGCGCAACAAAGGGTCTCTTTGATCGCGCAAAAAGAAAAAAAAAATATCGCGATGCAACTTGTCTCAGAAACAAGTTCGAAAAACCAAGGCCACCCCTTTTCATAGGATGAAACAAATTAGTGCGGCTGGTTCACTCCCAATTTGAGCTTCAAATAAAAAATGTGAATACTCTATGCAGTTTCTGCACATTCAAGCGAGACATGCGAAAAAAAATGCAACAAATACCAAATTTTGGTACGAGTACGGCAGGTTTTAAATGCGCTCCTATTCATTTTTACAATATTTCCGGTGTCTGTCGCCAGGTGACGTTGCTCAGAGGACCCTTAAATTTAATAAATAGAATGACGGTTTAGTTAACCAATCTAAATCAATAATTAAGATATAGGGAGAAAAATTAGCATGATAGCTACTGCTACCACACCGTTTTAAAGGGGACGCTCCTATATTCCACCCATTCATCCACGGAAATTTAACAATGAAGATGATGCATGTGCTGTATGTGGTAATTCCAGTGAAACAATTGACCATATTATACTCGAATGTAATGGTATCCATCCGGAAGTCGATGCAGGCGCAGTCACTCTTCCTGACGCTCTGGGGTTTAGAGATACCAGTGGCCGGGTGAATAAACCGGCGGTGGAAACTAGCAAAATACGACTGGAAGAATGGTGGCTTAAAAGCAGAGAAGCGACATAATGTTAGTAATGTAGAAACAAAAATTTCATAAATAGAATGATGTTTTAGTTAACCAATCTAAATCAATAATTAAGATACAGGAAGAAAAATAAGCATGATGGCTACTGCTACCACCCCGTTTCAAAGGGGACGCTCCTATATTCCATCCATCCATACAATCCATATGGGATTACAAAGTAGAAACTACATGGGAAGGGATAAGAAGTACGGAAGCTGTCAAGGTATGCAAAGGATTAAGATAAGGTTGTCCTCTATCCCCGCTGCTGTTCATGCTTTATATGATAAATATGAAACGAAGGCTACAAGAAAGTAACCTAGGTTTTAACCTGTCATATAGATTAGGTGGAAAGGTGGTAGAGCAGCGCCTCCCCGGTTCAATGTATGCAGACGATATTGTGCTGCTAGCGGCTAATCAGGAAGAATTGCAAACTCTAGCTAAGTATTGCGGAGACGAAGGTGACGCTCTAGGTTTCAGTTTTAGCGCAGTTAAGTCGGGTCTGATGATTTTCTACAGCTCAACTGATCAAGGTCTTAAAATACAAGGCCATGAAATACCCAGAATAGCAGAATATAAATATGTCGGGGTATGGGTAAATGAAGGATTGGCATATATTGAAAAGCATGAGCAATCACTTAAGGCAAAAGGGCGAAGAAAGGCCACAATAATGAAGCATAGCGCATTGTGGGGCTACAACAGGTATAAGGTTTTGAGGGGTATTTGGAAAGGAATTATGGTGCCCAGGCTTACTTTCGGAAATGCGGTTTTGTGCCTAAAATCAGAGGTACAGTCGACATTAGAAATAAATCAGAGAGCCGTCGGACGATTAGCACTAGGTGCCCACGGCAAAACCACAAATAATGCGGTACAGGGAGATGTGGGCTGGGCATCTTTCGAAGTACGGGAAGCTCAGAATTAAATATTATATGAGGAACGCCTCAGGAAATTGGACTGTAACAGATGGGCAGCTAAAATATTTTAATATTTGTACCAAAAAAGCGTTGACTCACAATGGAGGGAAAGAACTAGGAAACTAACCACTAAGTATGCTGGTCACAAGGAAGAAGAAATAAAGAGCGTTAAGCAACAGGTGAAAAACACATAAGGTAAAAATTGAATAAATTCTGTGGAAAAGAAACAGAGTGTGGAACTATACCGAAAGTGGAAAAGGCAGATCAGGAAAGAAGCTTTCTTTGATAACTCAAGAGGCAGTGCCCGTCTTTTTGAAGCTAGATCAGGGTGCCTTAGAACAGACAGCTAGAAAAAGAAATTTAACCATAAAGATGTCACATGTGCAGTATGTGGTAAATCCACACAAACAATTAACCATATTATACTCGAATGTAATGATATACATCCGAAAGTCGATGCAGGACAGTCACTCTTCCTGAAGCTCAGAGGTTTAGAGATACCAGTGGCCGGGTGAATGAAACTGCGGTGAAAACTAGCAAAAAAAGAAAAACGATTGGAAGATTGGTGGCTTAAAAGCAGGAAAGTGACATAATGTTAGTAATGTAGAAACAAAATTCAATAAATAGAATGATGGTATAGTTAACCAATCTAAAACAATAATTAAACGTAGGGGGAAACAATAAGCATGATAGCAACTGCTACCACCCAGTTTCAAAGGGGACGCTCCTATATTCCATCCATCCATCCATCCATCCATAACGTTGAACGAAAGGAATCACGCCTTCCTGTCGCAGCTGTCCAAGCTCTTACGTGAACGTCGAACGATTGTTTATTTTTTTTTTTTAAATCAATCCGCAGCCATATTTCCTCTGCAGGTTTACGTTCACAATTTCCAGACCAGGTAGGTATTCTAATATTCGCTATGAAACTTAGGTATCAGCCCTGGTGTTTTCAATGTCTTACCATGAAGAGCAAGTAATAAATTGTAGCAACAATGAACGCTGAGTGTTTCTCAAATTCACTCGAACTAACGGTCTTCGGTGCTTTATTTCCGCAAGAACAATGGACAATTCGAATTGATTACCAGAATGCGCATATCTGACGCGTATTTTGTTGTCTAACTCAACCTTGTTAAAAGTGCACGTCTCTATTCTTCTGATTATGCTCAAAACCTCTGCAAGGTTATTTTTAAAATGTTTGAAGGTTTAATACGTACGCGTTTGTCCTCTACTTTAAAGTGATCTGAAACCAGGTACTCGCTAGCTCAAAAAAAAAAAAAAAAAACTATGAAGCAAGGACGCACATTCTGTTGTGGATGTGCGTCAAAGCATTTCCCACAGTTCTAAACCGAACATGGAAAACTACTTTTAGTATGGAAAGAAATTAGGGGTAATTTAAAGCTAAAGTAAAAGAGAAAATAAATATAGGGTTTCACGATAACGTGACAAATACCGTCAGGCAACTTTCGCCATTAAATAAAACCAAACAGAGCAATAGCTTGACACGCGATTAATTCTTTGTGCCTCCATAAATAGGCTGCTGCAATTTCGCCATAGTTGGTGCGCACAGGACACTGCAACTTGCCTTTGGAAAAAAATAGATCCGGCGCAACCATAGTGCATATCGTGATCAAGGCATGACGCAAAGTTCAAGGATGCTTCTTGATCAGGCAACCGTGGACACTGAGAACTTTTTTTTTTTCCAAGGTTCCTAGTCCTTGGCCCCAGAAGGAACAAAAGAGTCTAATTTGGAAGTGGCAGCACGCACTAACAATTCGATATAGTTATCGTTCAGTGCGATAGAAGCAACATATTCTATACCTTAGCTTTAAAGGAGCCCTGAAATGCTAGCTGCGGTAATATTCAAACGCAAGAGGCCTTAGCACCCATAGAAATGCATAAAATCAAATGTTTTCGAAACAGTTTCTGATTTCATAGGGTGCCTCAATGTTTTTTCTCCGTACAGAGTAATCTCGAATATCTTAGAAGAGATTGTGAAATTACGAGGCTCATTAAGAGGTGAAGTATCTTTTTAAACCAGGAACCGTATACTGGCTAAGAGTAAGAATCGCGACATATTGAAGTACATGTAAGAAAAACTTGCAGAAATATTTTCTGGAATTCAGAAAACACCAATAGATGCGGCTGGTCGATAGGGGTTAGCACAAGTGCTTTGAAGAAAAATGTGGTCAAGTATTCTGTGTCATTTGGAAGTGATTCTATTTTTAAAATTCTCCAATAAATCTCTGTTGTGCTGCAGGACATACCAGAGAAAGGCTCATTATCCCCTGGAAGCTCCTCCCTTTGTGCTGCCGCGTAGGCTGCATTCCCTCGTAAATATTGCACCTCAAACAACACGAACGTTTACGCTAAAGACAGTCCTTTGCACACGATAAAAAGCCGAGCTATTCAGCGGACGGCTGAAACCGTACACAGAAGTCCCGTGCCGTTCGCGGGCTCCAAAGCCGTACAATGCGTCGTTCTCTTTCGTTTTCTTGTCATGGCGTTTGAGGATTGCTTTCTGAAGGCACTTTTCTCAAGCCTGTAAAGTTTGAAAGACAGTATAAAAGGCAACTTTACAACATGCCAGGCTGCACGAGAAGCTTGTGTGATTCGGAGAAACGCCCAGCGGATAGTGATCTTTTCAATGCTATGTCTGGCTTCACACCATATATTTGTAGCAGCGTTTCAAATGCAGATTGTCCTCGGAATGGCGTAGCCTGCTTTGTCACACATTTCTTCAAAGCCTTCGCTAACTTTTAAAGACAGTCCGCCTCCATTCGTGCTGCACGAAACGAGATAATGTTTTTTTTTTTGTTTTTTTTTTTTTTTTTTTACTTAATGTCCCAAAGCGACTCAGGCTAAGAGAGACGCCGTAGCGGAGGGCACCAAAAATTTCAACCACCTGGGGCAGAGCAACTAAAGACCAGATTGCCAACCTTCGCTGGATCATGGAAAAAGCAAGAGAGTTCTAGAAACCCATCTACTTCTGCTTTACTGATTATACGAAAGCGTTTGACTGCGTAGATCATAGCAGATTGTGGCAAGCTCTCCAAGAGATGGGAGTTCCATTTCACTTCATCTGTCTCCTCAGGAACCTGTATGAAGGGCAAGAGGCCACAGTCAGAACTGGGCATGGTCTTAGTGATTGGTTTCCGATTGAGAAAGGAGTGAGACAAGGCTGCATACTGTCGCCCTACTTATTTAACCTATATGCAGAGTGCATCATGAGGAAAGTCGGTCTGGACGAGTCTTCAGCTGGAGTGAAGATTGCTGGAAAACGTATCAACAACCTTAGATATGCGGATGATACCACTTTAATGGCAGAAAGTGAAGTGGAACTCAAGAGACTTCTGATGCGCGTACAAGAAGAGAGTGAGATGTGTGGGCTTAAACTGAACATTAAAAAGACAAAGATCATGGCGTCTTGCCCTATCAAGTCCTGGAGCATCAATGGACAAGAAGTTGAAGGTGTGACAGATTTTCTGTTCTTGGGCTCCAAGATTATTCCGGAAGGAGACTGCAGCCATGAAATTAGAAGACGCCTACTTCTGGGAAAGAGAGCCAGGGCTAGCCTTGACCGCCTAGTAAAGAACAGAGACATTAGTCTGCCAACCAAGATCCGTATAACTCGTGCTATGGTCTTTCCAGTTGTGATGTATGGATGCGAGAGTTGGACTGTGAAGAAGGCTGACCGCCGAAGAATTGACGCGTTTGAAATGTGGCGCTGGCGAAGACTCTTGAGAGTTCCTTGGACTGCCAGAAGATCAAATCAGTCGATATTGTCGACCATAAACCCTTACTGCTCATTGGAGGGTCAAATTCTAAAGTTAAAGCTCAGCTACTTTGGTCATCTGATGAGAATACAGAAGTCGCTGGAGAAAGATTTGATGTTGGGAAAGGTTGAGGGTCGCCGGAGAAGGGGTAGGCAGCGAACGCGATGGTTAGATGGCATCCTCGAGGCCCTGCAGATGAAGTTATGTGATGTTAGGAAGATAGTGATAGACCGGAAAGCGTGGCGTGACATGGTCCATAGGGTCACGAAGAGTCGGACACGATTGAACGACTAAACTGAACTGGAGTTCTGTAATGTGCACCGACATCGTACAGCACAGGGGCGCCTTTCATTTCGCCTCCGTCGAAAAGCGGCCGCCGAGGCAGAGACTCGATCCCGCATCCTTTGGCACAGTAGTCAAGCGCCCTGACCATTGCGCCACCCCGGGGGGTAAATTATTACAGTGAATGTTGCTTACATATATTTCTTTAGGTCGCGCCTTCGCGGCTCGTACACTCCTGCGGATCGCGGTGTTTAAAGTACATCTACTTTTATATGACGCTTCAAACTTTCACAATCTGTTCTATGATGTCATGGTTGCTCTGAACCAAAGGACAATGCAATAGGTGCCTTGTAAAATCGGGAAACTAATTTGAAACCATTCGCTTCCACCTAGTTCTGTGGGTGCTAAGCGTACTTTTCTCCCTTAGTATGCTGCGGCGTCCACGAGCGCCCCCTTTGTTTGTAAACATGGTGTTGGTCTGTACAAGGCATATCCTAATCGTTTTAAACGAAGCTTACGTTGCGTTCCTGGATAAGTCTTAATCGCTTGCCCTATCGTGCACATCGTCCGATCTAAATTAAACTACTCTTCTTGCATTTCCCAATTCTTTTATTTTCTTTGTGTTTTCCTGGCGTACCAAGATTGTCGTGATTTTGTTACCATTTCGGTAGTAATTTAAAAACTAGAGAGCAATCGCCTCATTTCTGGGGGGGATGGGGGGGGGGAGGGGGAGGGGGGGGGCTAATGCAAAATGTAGATGGTATTCTACGCATGTATGTAAAGAAGTGGTTGACTAGGGGTACACAATATGCCAACTTCCTGCGCTTTGAAAAGGGAGCGAGTGCGGACTGAGCGCTGGCTCTTCTCGAACCGAAAGATGATTCAATAGTGCTGCCGCTCTGCGGGGGACAGACTAGCGATCAGGAGCCATCAGAACACGGAAGCATTTCGGCGCCAACTACATTTGCCTATAACCATAAACAAGAATTATGCTCTTAATAAGGGTACATGAAGTACAGGAATCCCTGCAGTCTGAACTCATATGAGTTGCTCGGGCAGGACCTTTAGGCTGCTTTAGCGTCTCAGTATCTACCTAAATGTTTGTTTGCCCACAACAAGACTAGGTGCACCATAAATCCAGAACAGAACATTCCTCAAACATATACAAATATAGCTCGCCGCTTCTACTCATTGGTTAGGGCAGTGCTCGATTGTTGAGCCCAAAGACGCGGGTACAATCTCGACCGCAGCGGCTGCTTTTCGATGGAGTCGAAACCCAAGGGACCCATTTACTGTACGATGTGAGTGCACGTTAAGGAGCCACAAGAGTTTTCCGGCACCCTCCACTACAGCGTCCCTCTTAGCCTGAGTCGCTTTGGGACGTCAAACCCTGTAAACTAAGTCGAACTAGAAACACAGATATGAAACTACGAAATATATCGAGTGATGACACCTAAACATAAAACTGACACTTCGCGCAGGCCAGGAGTTGGTCGCTGTACGGTGCGAAGACGGAACGCCGAGGGTCTTCGACGCGTACTGCCCGCATCTGGGCGCCCACCTGGGCGTCATGGGCCGCGTGACGGGAGACTGCATCGAGTGCCCCTTCCATGGGTGGAGGTTTGACTGTAAGGACGGTGCATGCACTAACGTACCATATTCAGCTAAAGGTGAGTTCGTGTGCGTTTTTCTACTGTAATGTTTGAACCAACCATTAGACTGTAGTTTCCTGCAAAGTTTTCACCTGGCGCATTTGCCTGGCGCATTTGCCAGAGTTTAGTATAATATTAGTGATAGAGCACTAATGCGGAGGTTCATGGGCTAAGAAAATCGCCTTAGGCATGTGTGCCCACTTTTAGTTCTTTCGCAGTAAAAAAAGGAAAAAAAAAGAAATAATTTAGCATGGAGTAGAATCGTGTAATGGAATGTCGTGTGGGAAGGATGCGCGGAGCATGGTTGCTAGTCTTTTTTTTTTTTTTAACATGGTATTTATTACAGGGAAACAAGGTTCTATATACATGAACTTTGTATAAACTATATTTTACGATATCAATGTGAAATTAACCCCATGCACAATGCGGCACAACTAAGCAACAACTTTCGGCATTATAAGCAGTGCAGAACAAATCAAATCACAGAGAGGGAGTCGGTTCGTTCGAACTTAGAGCGTGCGTGTATACTTCGTTTAGTTGATCAACCATCTTTCTGAAGTGGTCTTTTGATTCACAGAGGTGGAGACTCCAGAGACTGTGGAGGCTAATTAGAAATAATATGTCTAACGAACCATCAACAAATAACGGCAGTGCGGATAGATATCGTATAGAATGCGGTGTAAACCTGGGCCTCTTCTTCAATTTCAATGTTCATTGCATTATGCCCCACAAAAGCACTGCATCTTTTTAGTTAATGAAGCAATGCTCACTTAGTTCTGTGACATCACAAAGGTGGTAATTTACTGTAGACATAAAAATGCCCTTTCTGTCTAACCATGTTTTGAGGAGCAATGTGTCGGTGTGTATTTATTTATTTATTTATTTATTTATTTATTTATTTATTTATTTATTTATTTATTTATTTATTTATTTATTTATTTATTTATTTATTTATTTATTTATTTATTAGTACCACAAAGGCCCACGCGAGGCATTACATGAGGGTTTGAAGCGCTTCGGCAGGCAAACAGTTCCAATCTTTTGCTGTTAGCACAAAAAATGACTTGAGGTGAGATGACGTATATGCATGAGGGGGTTGGACGGCTTGTTGATGGTTGATCCGGGCTGAGTGGCGATGCGCAGGGGTGATAACGGCATTGAGCAGGGGTGAGTGATAGAATTTGTGGAAAAGACAGAGCCTGGTGATTTTACGGCGGGATTCTAGGTTTGCAAGGTTAGCTTTATCTTTTAGTGATGAAACACTTGTGTGATATCAATAGTCTGAAAAGGCAAACCTTACCGCTCTGTTTTGGTTGGATTCGAGTGTTTTTGTTAGGTTAGATTGGTGTGGGGGGTCCCAGATCGAGTAAGCATATTCTAGTTTGGGCCGGACTAAGGTTAAATAAGCGGACAGTTTTACGTGAGTGGGAGCAAGTCGTATGGTGTTCGCCTAAGATAACATAGAACACGGTTAGCTTCGTTAGTGATGTTATTTATATGAGATGTTCAGGTAAGATCTTGAGTAAATGAAATGCCCAGGTATTTATATGTAGTTACATGCAATATTTGGTCACCACATAAAGTATAGTTTTCGGTGTGATTTGATGCACAACGATAAAACCAAACTAGAGTAGTTTTGTTTACGTTTAGCTTCATTAACCAATTAGTGCACCATGTTTCAACAAGTTTCAAATCCCACTGAAGTTTATTTCAAATCCCACTGAAATAACAAACGGCCCATGCCGTTTGTTATTTTTCTGTAAATGACGCAGGTCGTCGGCGAACAATGGAATGGTAGAAGACAGGTTATTAGAAAGATCATTAATGTATATTAAAAATAGTAAGGGTCCCAAAAACAGTACTTTGCGGTACGCCAGAAGTGACAGGGGACAAGGAAGATGCGCAGTTATTGGCCCATACGAACTGTTGGCGATTAGTCAAAACATTTTGCAGCCATTCAAACACTAGTGGATTTAAGTTTAGTCGTGAGAGCTTATGCAGTAGCCTTCGGTGGGTAACTTTGTCAAACGCCTTTTCAAAATCTAAAAACAGCGCATCCACTGGTGTGTTAGTGTGCTGACTTCCACCCGTGCAGACTGGGATAGAAGAAGTTGACGGACTGCAGGAACTTCATTATTTTGTGATTGAATTACATGCTCCATTAGCTTGGAGGGAACACTGGGTAAAGAAATAGGTGGTAATTTTTAGGGGCGATGGTGAGCCTTTTTTTTATGCACTGGAATAATGTTTCCCACTTTCCAGTCATGAGGTATGGCATTGTGTTCGAGTGATTGCTGGAAAATGTGGGAAAGAATGATGGCGACAGTATCTAGCATTGCAAAGTACTTCAGCGTTGATGTTATCGACTCCGGCTGATGATGACAGTTTCAGAGATTCGATTAGCAATTTTATTCCGTTACGCTCGAATTGTAGTTTGGCATAGGTGGGTAACCAAAATGTGGATAGTGAGACATGCAATATTGGGGTTCATTAGTAAAGTTGGCAGAAAAGACATGATTGAATGATTCGCTCACAGGATTTTGTGATATGGGTGAAGCTAGGTCGTCACACAGTGATAATGAGTTGAGTGGCTTAGGACTTATCGCTTTCCAAAACTGTATAGGGTTATTGTGAAGCATGGATGGTGGTTGAGTAAAATGTTTCTTTAGCGTTAGCGGCATGATAAGTAAATTTTTTTCCGCATAATGGTACTGTTGCCACGCGCAGGAACTGTTGGTGCGTTTTGCATAACGGAAGAACCTTTTCTTTTTATTCAGCAGTCTTTGTAATGTTTGGTTGAACCATAGGGATGACGGTGCATGATGACTGTTTGTGTAGGAATGTGCAGGGGGATAAGTTCCTCCATTTTGTGTTTGAACAATGACCAGTTCGTTTCAACAGTGCGATGCGAGGAATTAGCAAAGAAAGAATGACTAAATTTTGTTAGTTTGCTGTTTATGGTATCGAAGTCGCCTTTATCATAGAGCGTTAATGTTTTCGTTACTTTTAGCGTGCTGTATCAGGGTATAATAAGTGCCGTGAATTACAGAGTGGTCGCGGAGGCCTGATAGATGCGTGAGGGGTGAAATATTATCAGGATGAGATGTAAGCACGAGGTCGAGGACGTTAGACGAGTGGTTATTTTGTCTCATAGGAATAGTAAAGAGTTGCGATAAACCAAATGTGAGACCCGTGTTAAGAAAATCGCTCTCGACATTCTGCTTAATTAATGTCATCCCGAGATTGTTCCACGTTATTGAAGGAAAGTTAGTCACCGAGTATGAGTAAGGGTGTGTTTACGTGTGATTCGGTTATGGAATGGAGCGTGTTGTGAAATTCCGTTACAAATGAAGCGTCCGCATCTGGCGGGCGGTAACCACTGCCGATTATCAGGTGGGTTTGTGGCTTTGGAATGAACGAATATTAGCTCCAAACTTGAGCTAATATTTATTGGGCAGCAGAGCAGGCTTTCATGAGTGGCGATCAAAACGCCGCCGCCTCGCCTGTCTGCACGATCATGACAAAAAATGTGATAGTTGGGGAAAGTAACGGGTAGTTCGGCATTAGCGACTGAAGGATTCAACCATGTTTCAGTTGGGAAAACTATTTTACTATCTGTTGTGTAGATGAGGCTCTGTAAGGGATCCAGTTTTGTTGAAATGCTACGGATATTAGTGTGAAGGAAAGTGACGGATTTAGTTTGAGACTTAGGGCTTGGTGTAGCGTCTAGCTATGGTGAATGTGGAATAGGGGTGTCATGTTGTGGTTGGAGTGGGACAACTGTCTGTGAAGGGTGATCGAACACGTATGTGCAATCATCTACAGTGAGCTTGTTGTAGCGCAGCGATTTTTGGGGTTGTGTTTTCGAAACTTCGAGGAGGTGTTTGCGGGCCAAACGTGTTCTGGATGAGTAGTCTCCTGATATCGAGTACGGAGCACCTTTAAGGATTTTGGCATTCGACATGATAGCTTCTTTTTTTTTTTAATCAGAAAACTTTGCTATTATTGGTGTATTTTTGTTCAAAGAGCTACCTTTACTATTTAAAGCCTATATAAAGCGTGAGCTTTACTACGCCCTTCCGTAACTTGGCTGGCGTGGGGTCATATGGTCTTAAACGCGCCTAACGGCGCGCGGCCTCCACACCGCCCACCTCTCGCACATGTCACGTGGAGCCGGCGACGCTCGCTTCTTCTTCTTCTTCGCACGTGCGTCACTCGGGGCCGCCGGCGCTCGTTTCTTCTTCATCTGCTGCTTCGCTTCTTCTTCTTCTTCTTCGTACGTGTGTCACTCGGGGCCGCCGGCGCTCGTTTCTTCTTCATCTGCTGCTGCTGCTTCGCATCTTCTTGTTCTTCGCACGTGTGTCACTCGCGGCCGGCAGCACTCACTTCTTGCTGCTTCGCTTCTTTTTCTAGTTCGCGCACCTGCTTATTCTTCTTGTCGTTCTTCTTCGACTCCTTCTTTTACATATATCTGGTAAACATCATTCGCACCGGTTTTTCTTATTCTTCACACACCTGGTAAATATCATTCGTACCGGTATATCTTTACAAATATACAACATTGCCTGACAAAATGCCACACAGATTTCTAGTGCACTGCCTACCCTTCCTTTTCCCTCTACTGCCACCACTGCCCATGTGGCTTGCCTCCTGGGACCTCCCCCTTCAAAATGCCCACGACACCTTCATGTCGCCTAGACCCGACTGTGATGTCCTTGAGGTTCGCAGACATCCATGGAGGAGTCGGGCGTTTTCGCTTTGTCTGCGTAGGTTTAGCCGTGAATTTTTTTTATAATCTACAGATCTTAGTTATAGCAGTTAATCGCCCACGTACAAGCTGCAGCTCCCCCTCTCACTGTGCGCCGTCGTCTCTATCAACTTCTATATCCGCACAAGCATGTACGGACGTCCTACTCTAACTACGTTAAAACCATACCCCTTCACACGACGGAACCAAGCAGATGCTGGAAATTTTCTTACCTAAAACCGCAAGTAATTCGTCAAATCGCCTCACTGGGTCGCTTCATTCAAATATAGCCTTAAGGGATTGGTAAATAAAAAAAAAAAAATAGAGGGTCTCTTAGATGTGTCTTAAGACGACAATGGCGAAAGCCTATACTATCATTGCCTTCTCAACGTTGGCCATTTATTGGTGTTCGCTGCAGTGCTACCTATAATTATAAATGGTGTACAGGAAAGGAAAGGCGCAGTATCTGTCAAACTTCCTCCGGCAAGTGTTAGTTTGAACCGCGGTGGTTTGGACGGTACACCATATAACTTCTATCACGTGGCGTTCCTTGTCGTGCGTTAAATTGTGGGATTGCAAATGGCAGGAACGCTAGACAAGAACATTCTCGCGGAATATGACAGGTCTCGCGCACAGATCTCGCAAACAAATCCAGCGAACAAATCTCGCGCTCAAATCTCGCGCACGGGATTTCGTTCCATGAGCATAGAAAGGCTTTCGCTTTAAAAAAGCGGGCAGCTGGAGAATTTCAGCCTTCATCAACTTGGAATTGCATGTGCTGCGCAGCCCCGTCGTTCGTCAAGGCAAAAGCGTGGCCATGCAAGGAGCTGCTGGGTCTGGTGTTCGTCTGGTACCATGCGGATGGCGAAGAACCGTCGTGGGATGTGCCGGAGGATCTACTGGGCGAGACTCTAGAGCCAGAAGCTACCGGGCGCTTCGAGCACCTAGTTCACTGCCACATCCAGGATATTGCTGAGAATGGGGCCGATATTGGCCACTTTAACAAGATACACAAGGCGAGCAGTTTCGTCGGCGGCGCCGAGTTCAGGAAAACCCTGGGTGGGTCGTGGAAGGGACGCCTCTTCCAGCACCATTGGGAGGCCATCTGGAGTCCCACGAACAAGAAACATGAGGCTGCGGTGATGATTGAATCATCAGTGTCAATCCTCGGCTGGAAGCCCAACTACCTGCGTCACCACATTGAAGCTCGGCAGGTACGTTGGGACCATGGACGCAGAGTTCAGACCGCGTTATTAGCCCTTCATAATATGGTTCCCCTGCCCGTTTAAAAAGAAAGTCATAAATCGGCAACCCAAGACAGTGATATGTCCTTAAGGGCATGCATTCCTCACCAGAGAAACCATTTGTAATAGGTGGCTAGCGTTGTCTTGTACAAGTGGGGAATGCTGAGATTTGTTTTATTCTGCCTGCGAGCACGCCTGTTTATGACTTCCTAGTAATAGGTTTGCTACGACACTCCAACTTTATGTAGGCGACACATTATCTGGTACCTTTTGCGTCTTTTTATTTCGCAAGAATTTTCTATCGCCAACAAATAATAGTTAACTATTGATCTCCAAATGATAAAGAAATGTCCAACATTTCAAGTTTTTAAATGCAAATAGTGTCCTGCTGAGACACAAAAATGGCGAACTGCTGTTTTGCAGCCGCAATGAGTGAGCAGAAGGTCCTTCTAAAAAAGAAATTAGCAGTCGTTTAACCATAGTTGAACCGATCGAGTTAGACGAGGGCAGCTAGGTTTTGCATGGCTTAATTTTGGCGCGGTTTAGCGTTTGTTTTAGGATTCTACTCATGAAAACCCTTTCAACGATATATACATGATGATGTAGCATAAAGTTGAATTTTAAGCCTGGATGATCTAATTAACGGTAATTGACTACGAACGACTTGCAATTAGCCTAGTGCAGTTTTACTCGACATAAGCTAAACACTGATATATAACTTGATGCTGTAGTATAAGTCAAATTTTTATCCCATTTACATAATTAACTGTGACTGACAGCGACGCGTAATTAGTAAAGCTCAGTTAGGCAGGACATAAGCAGTACAAACAATATAGCACTTTTGTTGCTATGACTTGACTAGAAAGTTTGACATTGGAGCTGAGCTGAAGGTCAAACGGATGCAGTCTGCCGTTGGTCGACTTTTGCATTGAGAGGAGTACCGCTCTAATACACTAAAAGAACCCTTGTAAATTACTGCTGCTTTGCTGACTGAGACAGCATGGCAGATCAACTAATATTGTTTTGAGCTCCTGTTGAGAACTACCGAGAGTACGAGAGAGACCGCTGAAAAATCTGTGCAGTGGAAGAGTACAACTGAATATAAAGTTGTGCATTCACACGGACATGGAGTTAGTTCATTACCCGATTTTGTAAAGACGAATTGTTTGCCGATCCATACTTCCCGGAAAAGTAGTGTATGTACGTCATTTTGATGCAAGTATTGCCAGTGCCCGTTTAATTGATGGTGTCCCGTACTATATTCGAAGGCACAACGAGGATTGCTTTTATTATTTTAAAGATATGGTTTTTTTCTTTCGACATATAAGTAGTAGAGCCTTGTATTGTCAAAAGTTCTGGACAGTTCTTCGCTGGCGCAGTTAAACGTAGTACGTTGCGGCCTATCCCACTTCAATGGTAGAAGTCGTATTTTTGGTATAAAGGATAATACACATAACGGACTCAATTTTGCCACAGGATTGTGGTTCTATGCGATCTCCCGGCCGCACATGCCAAAAGCAGTAGCGTCTCAACGCATCGCTTAACAGTTCTCCCGAATCCATTGAAAAGCAATGGGGGTATATGCAGGCAAAGAAAACATGAAGCACTTCTGCGTGGCAAAAATGTGATTTTTACGAATCTGCAGCAACAGTCAATTTTCGCAGCGGCTTCATGTAGACAAGGACTGGTCTTTCCATTATTCAGCGCCGTGCTTTACGAAGCAAAGTAAAAAACATATAGTCAGAAATTGACGTTTCTATAATACATTCTTTACATATCGCGCTGCGCGGCTAAATGCCAGGGAATTAAAATGCATGTACAGCCGTCATGATTTTTAATAATATAGCGCGAGCGCCGGCCAAACTGCTGGTCAGCACCTTTTAACGGCGATAGCGTACAACACGACAAGAGATAGCATCGTCTGCTAAGCTCTTCCGATGACGAGGGCACACGTCCCGCCACAATATCTGTTCGCGAAAACCCGACGGACAACAGAGTGCATGCGCAAGAATAAGATGTGATGGATATGATTTTCCTCTTTTTTTTCCTATTAAGTCGGGCCACGGTGGCAAAACAGAGTTTAGGTAAGAATAAATAAAGAAAGCAAATAAACCAGCTCGCAAAAAGCTTTGCCTAGAACGCGAACCTTGTGATTTGGGGAGAACATGATAAAAAAGGCAACAGCACACGTGTTGTGCCCTTCTGACCGACATTTGATTTTTTTTCGAACAGATATTGTGGCAGGGCATGTCTCTTCGCGATCGGAACAGCCTAGCAGATGATACTCCACCTTCGTGCGTTTGGGCGAACTCTCGCCGTTATAGACGCTTATCGCCGTTATAAGGCGCTGACCAGCAGTTTGGTGGACGCTCGCGCTATGTTATTAAAGATCAGCACGGCTGTACACGCCATAAGAGTGAGCAGTGCGCTTTGGTGGGGGGTTATGTTCTGCGCACAATGAACCTCCTGAATGGTCGTCCTTTCTCAACGTGCATGTGTGTCTTCCGGAATTTCTGTTTGCGGATGGAGTGATGGCTTGATGTTGCCAGAAAAATGAGTGACTGGATCGCTAACGAGTAGAACCGTCACCATTGAGATTTTGAAAAGGCCAGCGCACTCCTGCAGCCTACTTCACGACTGCGGATGAGCGATTGCCAGCAAATGAAGCTGCGAGTGCAGGTGTCGCAGATCTAAGTCGAGTAACGTGGTGTCCCGTCGCCACTTTACCCAAGCCCGTACGCGAGGATTCATTTCACCCCTTCACTACTGTGACGTTCCGCGCTGGGAGAGATGTTAATGCACCGCCCTTTTTTCATTCTCGGTGGGGACGGTCCAGCCTACCTGACCGCGAAATGCAGTCTGCACATGATTTCATTGATCTAGTCGCGCAGTTTTGAGGGGTGATAAAAAGCACCGGCTTTCTGTCACATAGCTTAAGGTCGAATTGGAATTGCTCAAGGTCGCATTGCCCGAAAAATTGGTCCCACAATTGTTCTCATAAGGGAGTAATTACTCATTGCATCCACCCAAGCGCAGCCATACGGCTACAAAGGAAAGCTATACAGCTTTCTCAGAAACTTCGTAGTTAAAGAAAATTCGTCCTGATCCGGGAATCGAACCCTGGACCACCGCCTTTCCGGGGCAGTCGCTCTACCGACTGAGCTACCCAGGACGGTCAGCAGAACAGACGGTAGGGCGAGAGCGAATCGATCTATAACTCGAAGTGGGAATGGTGTTGGTCAGATATTTAGGGGAATCCCCCAAGGTGGAGTAGATTTGTACAAATCTACAAATCTACTCCACCTTGGGGGATTCCCCTAAATATTTGACCACAACTGTTCTCATTTCCTTGTCTACTCTTTTGTACTAACAATACCTGTGATGGGATGTGCAAGCTCAAAGCCCATGAAAGTAATTCCTGTGGAATCTTAGAAGGCCATTCGTGCGCGCCATCGCAACTCGGCAAATTTTAGCGGCCATTCAGAACTTTTCAGCTCAGAAAGATGGCTACAGACTTAGCAAATGTCGACGAATGACTGCTGAAGCACTGCAAGAAAGTATGAGGTCATTGCCATTTGAAGGACGGCACAACAAATCGCCATGCAGCGTCACGAAATGGTATCGATGCTGTACACGAAGGATGGAAACTCACCTGCGTGAGAATACATGTGTATGTCAAGGTGAAATACATAATAATAGGAGAACAATAAAGCACAATACGCGTGAAGAAAATATCCACTGGTGAAAGAAAATGCCAGCTAAATCCTCGACACAACTCTGATATCGCTAATGCAGCAGCCCCAAGAGAAACGCTCCGCTGGATACAGAGGTGAATCTTCGTTCAGATAAAAAAAAAATGTCTGCAAAAAGAAGAACGGGAGCCATCACTTTTTCTTTCCATTAATTTTCGATAGACGGCATGAAATCCCACAGCGTCAACGCTGTCATACAGTAATGTTAGTAAATTGCCGAATAATGAAACTACTACAGGGTATTTAGTCTGTCAGCAAATGCAGGCTTTTTGGGTTACAACAGAACACTCATCGGCAAAGCATTGTCAGCGACGGTTGAGGCGGGGTAGGTTAGGAGCGTTATTGGAATACTGCTAAGACTCGTTATCTATCAGGCCAATTGAAGAGGAGCGGCGTTCCGTTCAATACATCGAACGGCGGGCGAAATCGTAGCTCTGTGTAGTACTCTGCGACTTCCTTATATTTCTACATCGAACTTTCCCGGGCATTATCTGCGTGTTCGCTCTAGGCAATTATGCGAAATATCCGCGTTCTATATGTACGCGATCGAATACGCGACACTTTATTTACGGGACGTATATGCCAACAAGTAATGGAGGTGGCTTGAGGGTCGATATTCATCTTTAATGCTTGTCTTTAGTTGTAGGCTATAGAAAAAAGAAACAATCTGATGAACGATATGAAGGAGTACAAAGTATCCTGTAAGAAATGTGAATATAACCAGCAACTTGTTCTCACTTCGCTTATTGCTACATATTTCTAGAAGTGACTGACGGGAAATTGAAATATTTGCAATGAATGACGGAAGCCAAGCGCTTTTAGCCGCTCTATACGCCTTACAGGTCGGCCCCGCCCTCGTCGCCATCTGCGTCTGGGGTCGCACAGGCCACTACGTCGCCATCCAATCACTGCGGCCCGAGGCGCCTTTCGACATCAGGGTTGTGCACAGGTTGTACTTCGAACCACAAGTCAGTTGGATCTTCCGCAAGTTCTACACCATGACGCTCCGCAACATGGTACGCTCCCTGTCAGCTCCCTAGGGTGGGGCGTTGTGCGTCGGGGATAATTTGAAGGGGATACGGAAATGATTACACTATGTGATAGAGATCGACCACTGCTCGCCGTAGCACCGAGCTGCAGCTGCGGGGTCTGAATAAGTATAGCAGAAGACGTATTGGCGGTGCAGTACAGAGATAATCTGCCGAAGCGAATAAACCGTCAGGAATAGCCATGACGTCTGTTATGACCGAGAAAAGCGCGGTCTATGTGATTTATGCACTTTCCTGGCGCACATCAAGGATCTGGACAAAGGAGACTGGTTTACAAAACAGGGTATGTCGTGCGTGCGTCCACGCAAGCTTGAAACACGCCTGCTGATTCACCTGGGGGAGAGAGAGAGAGAGAGAGCTGCGCGTCCGTCAGTGAAAAGTGAAAGCTACGTATGATAAAGTGGGTGAAATGTGCAGCAAGGAAAGCTTCCAGGATTAGGCGTTCGGACTGCGCTTGGTAAACAAACCGATGTTGTAACACTCAGAGCACGCCCCCCCCCCCCCCCCCCCCCCCTTCGTTCTCAGCGCAATGCGGCGAAATATATGCAGCTTACACGAGGCACCCTGGCCCGCAGAGCGAATCCACGTCAATTAAGGGCTGTCCAGTTCAACGCCTAGCATCGGCATCGACGTGGTGTTATTTAGGAGTTTGCCATTCAACAAGAACTGCATATGTGCATACAAAAGCCGGAGTCTGCCCTATCATCGGCTTGTGATAGACATTAAGCTCGTTTCTTCAGCTTACTGCACTAGGCCAATATTTGTGCACCACTGAGAGGTCTCGCCCATAGTTGTCTGCATCTTGGCGCCTATCGTCTATTTTCATTGCTCATGCCAATATATCATCTGCATCCATTAAATAAAGATACCTAAGATACTAGACATTTATCATACCAAATGAAGAAACATTATGATAAAGATGATTGGGACCAGATAAGGTGTACTTAGGTACCGGTTGACACAACGAACTACAGATGGTGAACAATAATTAGGAGACCTGCACTGCTTTCTAGCTTAAAAGGTTACTTTGTCACGTATACGCGGCGCCCAAAGACCTTGAGCAGGATCGGGTACCGAGTTTTCTTTCTGTGTTATGTTTTGCTCGTCGAAGAAAGGATGGGGCCACAAGTGAAAGGATGGTCATCATAACGTGGAAGAAGCTTTTATAAGGAATCTCGAACCAAAACGAGCGCAAGAAAAATGTGCTCGAACTTCAGAGCACTCACACAAATACCTGTATCAATCAATCGAGCTAAAAAAATTGAGCCCTAACATGTGTTAAGTCCATTCGTGTAATTCATACGGGAGAAGTCTTGAAAACAATCTAAAATAAAGTCACTTAAATACTGCCATGGTGTTTTTCTGCTCTTCCCTCGTTCGAGTGGCTGGATGTAACATAGAGAGAGAACAGGAAGTCGGTGTTCGACTCTGTGCCACATAACAAACACTGCCGACATGTTATGCCCATCGCAGGTAGATCGAGATGTGGCCGTGTGGAATTACAAGACATACCTGAAGAGGCCTGCGCTTGTGAGGGAAGACCAATCAATCGCAGCCTACCGCAAGTGGTACTCGCAGTTCTACAGCTCCAGCAGCCCCACGTGGCAGGAGATACGAGAGCAGTCCCTGGACTGGTGATCCCCAAGAACTCCACGCTTTGGACTCCGGTGCTACATCTGAGCTGTACTGTGATATATCGACCTAGATGCCCTTCCTCTGTTACCGCCACATACGGCGTCGTTCTGTGCGCGCACTAAAACAACGCTGCGACCTGACATCTTGCACAGCAGGGTTTTTCAGGGAAGCGATTCCAACCTGCATGCGCCAGAGCGCGCGTTATTTCCCGAGGAAAAATATTTTGTCGCTTCGGCGGCAGCTTTCTTTTGTGTGCGCGTTCATGCAAGCGTGAGCAACGTCAGTCTGGCCTGAGGTTGCGGTTCATTGTATTTTATTCGTGTCAGTATATCGGCGGTAGAAGTTCGCTGAACAACAAAATCGAATATGCATAAGCCACATATGCATGCATAAGTTCTAGAGTACTTGCTTTTCTTTTATTGTTCCCTACGATTTGCGCTTTCGCTTTGGGCGCCATCCCCACAGTCCTCCGGGTACTCACCAGGTCCGGCAAGTGCCTCCTCCGCAGCATCCTCTAGAGAGAGCAAAGTCCAGTGGTTGCACATCCAGTCACCTACCGGTAAAAATGCATCTCCTACATGCGAACCAAGCCCCTTTCAGACCAATCAGTAGCTCCTTACTACAAAGGTGAAAGCAGGCAAAAAAAGTTATGCATTCTTTTTTGTGAAAATTTTTTTTTTCCAGCCGAGGAAACATCTCAAGGCAGTTACGATGCTGCCTAATGTGAAGTTTGAGTGCAGCCATTTGAGCGTTTTGCTATATTATGAGGCAAAGAATTTGAGCGACGCTTGTATGTATGTATGTGCCCCATTAAAAATCACTCATTTATCTCACGAGTCAAAGACAGTTTCTCAGAAGTGAAAGAAGAGCCCCGAGCGTGCGGCGCAGAGCTCGTGGTTCTTCTCAATAATGCTCTTTGGCTCGTGACTCTCTCGTAGCTCACGACTCTCTTTTTATTCGGTTATACCAACAGCAGCAGCGACGCGGCCAAAACACTATTTTTCTCACGAGCCAAAGAGGAGCTCTCAAAAGAAGAGAAAGAAGAGCCACGAGCGAGCGGCGCAAACACAGTGCTCTAGAACATTCTAAAGCACCACAGCGCAGAGCCCAAAGCTTCTTTCTTTCTCTTCTGAGAAATTCTCTTTAGCTTGTGATTCTCGCTCCCTCGGTTACATCTATGCAGCAACGGAGACGCGGCTCAACCGCCGGACGGGTACATACAAGTTACGCTCTAAAAGATAAAACATGATATCGAAAATTTCCAAACGCGATTTCAAAGTTTTATGAGTTTTTGTTTTCAGTTTGGAAATCACTACAACTTGCCTCAGCGAAAGCCTAGACAACAATCTTCGTTCCTTCTTGCTTGTTCTGATTTTGGGAGGTTGAAACTCCCAAACGGCTAAGGCTAAGAGGAGGGGGGGGGGGGGGTGCTATAGATTTTTATTTTAGCTTCGAATACATAGGGGATTCTTTAACGTACACTGAGATCCAACTACAGAAGAGTGCTTTGGATATCGCCTCCATCGAACGGTGTTGCGGCTGGTATTGAGCCTTGGTTCCCCGACTCAGTAGTTGAGAGCCTATAGCATCGCTTTCGTGAGACAGCCTCTTTCAGGCGTTAGGGTTGTGAGGACGTGGGTTGGGGGCATATCCCACGGGCGCGCCAGGCTGTCCACAAGTCCAATTTATCACAGTAGCTCATCGATTAAATCGAACAAAACGGCGGAAATGTGCAGCCGCGCGATGCACACGACACAAAAGCATGGATGTTTTTCTGTGTCAGATCTTTTCACCGATTACAAGCGTTGTTAGGGCGAGATAAGTTGCTGTATACGTTTTTCGGTGAGGCTTTACAGTAATTCTATGCGAGATGTCGAGCTGACATCTAATGCTTTTTGCAGTAATACAAAAGCGTAAATTAGTACGACTGCAAATATTTGGCATGTACTCTCAGACAGAGCAAAAGAAAAAAAAAAGAACGATTGTTACAATATTGGGAAAGGTTCGATCGCGGTTTAACTCCTGTAAGTAGTTTCTTTTGCGAAACGACCCCTAGTGGAAAAAAAAAAACGATCAGTATGCAAGTACTGCAACTTTAAACACGGATTTGGCAATGCGACGCGTTTGGCAAGGTATCTGTTCTCGTTTAAGAGAGTTCGGCTGAGCACGAAGGTAATTAGCGTCGATGACGAAAAAAAAATAAATGACAAGCATCACGATTTTTTATCAGCGCAATCATCAAGTCAAATGTTTTGCAGAGACGAAAAACAGCGCCCAGGGGGAAAAAACAAATCAGGGGCTTGTCTTTTCTAGACCATGTCACTCCAGAGCTCCAAAGCCAGATTGACGCTGCTTCAGCTCATTGCTCGAATAGAAGTACACGAGAGTGAATGATAATGTAAACACCTTAACATATTATTCGTGTTTCCCACATTTGACAAGAGAATGGTCCAATAGCTGGGCGAAGCGCTCATGAACTTGGTCGTAGCTATGGCCAAACCAATTAATCTATTGACCAATCGAAATAGACAACAATCGTTGGACTGCGATGTATGCTGCTATAGAGATGCGCCAAGTGGCTGAAATGCTCGCAAGCGACAAGGTATAGTGACATTAGCCACTGACCGTACAAGCAACATAAAATCAGCCTGTTGTAATGTTGCAAGCAATTTGCACATGTCGCATGCACTGAATATGCAGCTCATGGCCTAAGCTTGCTCATAACTGATCTGATAAACCTAAATTGATTTTTGATGATGTTGCTTTTTAGAAAATAAAAAATCCAGCCTTGTGTTTCCTTATTCCAAAATTTCGACCTTTGCATGAAGTATACTATAGGAAAATGTTTTTTTTTTTTCGAAAATTTCAAAATTTCTGAAAATTTTTCATCTCTACTCCCAACCACTACTAGGGCACTGCTGCGGTAGCTTATTGTCTAGCATATTCATTATAGTATGCAGACATTCGCTTTGAGAAGTCAGACGAAGCTGGAATATTCCCGTCGCAGACTCCTAACCGCCCTTGGTTTTTATGTTTCGTGCAAGAGAAGGCGGAATTGCCTCGCAAGGAGAACTTGGCAGCGCTTCAAGACTCTGCAGTGATAGTAGCGCTACAGCATGTTCGTGAAGAGTTATTTGCCGCTATCTCACAACTGATGCTCTAACATTCGCGTTATTAGTCGCAGTAGTCCTGTGAGGTTTCTGTTGTCTGCGTAGATGAAACATACTGCACCAGAGCTGGGTGAGACGCAAAGAAAAGTAAGCAGCAATAAAAGGAAACAAAAGGAGTACTGATCATTGTTGTCTCACATATATATCAGGGTGGTACGTGGTGGCAATCAGGATGTATGTAACGATAGATGAACGTCTAGCTGACCCATTCTACGACAGGAGATCAGCATTTTCGTTATCGCGGATATTACGTACCACATGTTTTCATTACCAAGGATATATAACACAGACACATTAGAGAAGTTCCTGCCGACTAAATCTTTGTAGAGATGCCATGCAATAATAACTGATGAATTTGCATTGAGTTAATTTCTCAAGCATTAAGGTCGTTGATGAGTTTGTGTGTACTGAACGTTTGCAGTGAAGATGCAACAATAAAAATAGGAGGAATTCCTATGGAACGAATTTCTGTAGTGAAACTTCAAGATCTTAGATTAGTTCGTGCGGACGGAATTTCTATATCAAAGGTAGATTGAAAATTTTTGAAAGATTCGTGTGGAATGAATTTCTGTAGTGAGACCACATCAAGAACTTTGAAGCGCACGTGCAACGGAGTTTGTGTAGTGAAACCACATGATTTTTTTTTTTTTTTTTTTTTGGGGGGGGGGGGGGGGGCTATTATAGGGTTTTATTAGATGTCCCTCCACAAGTCCTTAGTTTTTATCGACATCCTGTTTAGTCTGTAACAACCCCACGAGACCCAAAATAAAAATTTCACGGCCATTTTGTTAGTGTTAACCTTTATTCCCTTTATCATCTCTGCTGTCTAACATAGCTTGCCCTAAACGGTGGCGCAGCAAAGCTAATATTATTTGAACGTTTTGTTTTCCCGGTTCAGTTAGAGGAGCAGAAAGAGGCGAAAGTCAAAAACCATGCACACATGCATTTCTGAATGAGATTTTTGCTATTTATTTCCAATGTACGAGCGCGCAAATACACCCAGGCTACAGCAGGGGAAAAAGGTACACTGTCCATATGGAAATGTGGAAATAGTTAATCACACTCTGTAATTCATCTCCTCCTGGGCACGTTAGTTTGCTCCGTAGTTACCACTCCAAACTTTGATCTCGTACATCCTGCAATTTGGGGCTGCTAGCACTGTAGAACTGCTCGTACCACCTCATGAAGGTTGTTAGTCCGCTGTCCTCCTTGACGAGACTCCTGTTCTTGAGACTGATCTTGTTTGCCATGATTATGAAGTCTCTTTCCAGCTGAAAAAAAGAAGTTAAACTGAGTGTACATTTATTAAGCAGCACTAATTACCTGCGTTACGTGGCTACCAGCACACCTGCTTCTATTTAACTTTCGCTATGCCCGGCACTTTTTTATCGTCAATAAAGTTTATTCAGGGAATTAAATGAATGTCTTCGCGGGAGTCTTTAACGAACTTTTTCTGGTCACAAATTTGTACCGAATGTTTTACATGGGCTCAGTGCCTATCTTTACGGGAAATGTAGCCGACAAAAAGGGGCGGCGACCCGTCGCTCTAATGGGGATTGGCTGCATTTGTTATATCTTTAAACGCGCTGGCAATATTCTTACAGTTCTTTCCGCGTTTTCGTAGTTATATGTACCAGCAGTGGACAAGCGTCGAAGTGACGATTCCCTTCTCTGTTAGTCTGCCACTTGAACCTTGTATGAGAAAGGTTGAGCCCGGTGGGGGGTAATGTCTTACAGAAGTCAAATGCACATCGTCAGCGAACGCTGAAGACTAACGCGCGGCATGGTCCCGACTTGGCCCTCAATGCTCCACTCTATGGTGACCAACGTCTTAAAGCAGGAGCAGTAGACCGTATAGCCCTAATACTCGTAGCGGTCACTCGTTTGCTCGCTAGTGCGCCTGCAAAAATGGCGGGCCAAGTTTCACAGTAATCCCGCATAAAGTCAACTAGGAATTTTGGCTGATGAACTTAAAGCCTCATTGTTCTGGTTTGCCAAGCAGGGGATTTGGCACTCCTGTAATATTTTTAAACATTTGAAAACATGTGACACTTCCATCTAGCCGCTCTTACCGCAGTGATGATACAAGGGCAGCACACCTCTCATCGGGACAGAATTTCACCACGCTGATGCGTATACAGGGTGTCCAAGCTAACTTTAGCCAAGAGTTAAAAAATAAAACATTTTAGATAGGCCGGGGAAACCCCTTGAATGCAGCTGTCAGCCATGAGTCGCACCACAGGAATTTTTTTTTTTTTTGCAGTAACTAATAGTAATTCAGACAGTTTTTCTAATTTACTAAGTATCGCCTTCAGACAATAAATGTAATTCGCGAAGTTAGAGGGTGCCTTCTGACACCGCCATTCCATTTCTTTCCGGTAAAGAAAGCCTCGCGTGTATAGTTTTTTCAAGCTCTAAAGGGAGCCTGCGAAATACAAAAATAATATCACGTTACGAAGGCATTCGTGCGCCATGATTGTGGCGCTCTCAATTGTGGTTTGAGTGAGCGAAATTAGCTGCGGCCGTGACTCGAGAGTCCAGTCCACGGTGGTCCAGTCCCAGCGGTAGGCCGATATGTTGGCGATGGTCGCAGCCAGCGCGGTGAGCTCTCTGCGACTTGCACAGTCACGTGCATGGAGGAAAGCAATGGTCACGTGCACCGACTGCCTGAAGCGGACCAAGAAACCATCGCAGACATATTGGCCTGTTGCTGCAACGCGGTCGTGGATCCGAGGCCGCAGCAGATTTCGTTCACTGAAACCCAGGTTGAGAGCAGCACAATCGTGGCGCACGAACGCGCCAGTCACGTGATATTTTTTTTTCTATTTCGCGGGCTTTCTATAGAGCTTAGAGAAACGATACACGTGAGGCTTTCATTGTCGGAAATAAATGGAATGGGGGTTTTAGAAGGTGCTCTCCAACTTTTCAAATACATTTATTTTCTAAAGGCAATAGTTGGTACATTAGAAAAATGATCTTAATTGCTAATTACTTAACTGCGAAATAAATTCTTGCGTTGTGCCACATGGCTGGCAGCTGTATACAAGTGGTTTCCCTGGCCTACCTCAAATGTTTCATTTTTTAATCCTTGTCTTAAGTTAGCTTAGGCACCTTGTATACTCCGCTCCGCAAGCATTATGAAACGCTACAAAAGGTACGGGAGATCTGAGCCAATCTGGGCGGCGCGCACGACATTATTGTGCTCCTACCTCATTCTTACACAGGCAGGAGCGTAGGAAAACAGACATGCAGTGCGTGCCGTCCCAATTGGCCGAGAGCGCCCTCATCTTTCGTAGTGCAGCAAACAGCTTGCGAAGCAGAGTATCGTAGTTAGCCAAGGTCTCCTACAGGAATGCAAAAATTGATCAGCAGCCCTCAGCCCCCAGCAACTGCGTAAGGCTTGCGACTCAAAGGGCGTTAATAAGGGTCTCTGGCGAGCGTAGGTCACCATTGGACCCTTACAACGTTTAACGGTATTTGACGGAAGAATCTTATCCATTGAAGCTAGTCTAGTAGTGCGTTTCGAAGAACTCGCAGGTATCAAATGGGGGATCATTGATATAAGTGAACTTAAGAGGACAGATTAAGCACACGCAGTGTTAGATGTGGGCATGCGTATTACGGCTATCTGGGCTTAGAGGATCGGGGAGAACTGGGTGCGAGATTCTCATCGATAACACAATAGCTGACGACTCGGAAGAAGTCTGTAGGCTGGACGGCAGAGTGGTAACTGTCGTAAAGCTTTATATGACGAATAAATTGAAGGTGGTAAACGTGTATACGCCCTTACACCGAGCCATATAGCCTGATAGGCGAAAGCTTTTATGAATACGTTGAGAAAGCTTTGGCAAAACCAGAAAGGTGAGAACGAGTGATTTCAATGCCAAGGTATTGACAAGAAGTAAGACACTAGGCCGTGGGTGTCCGAGGCATAGGTTCTAGGAAAAGGAAGGGGGACGTTTTAGTAGCGTTCGCGGAAGAAACGAGTTCGAACTCTTGAATTTCATCTGTTTCGTCTTACGCAAACGAGAGAACCGGAAGTGGAGATGTCCGATCGATAAGACAAAAAAAATTGGAAGATGATCAGATGGTCCGATGCGATGACAAGTCCAGATTTCTGGGTCATTCAATAATTACGAGGCGAACGTGGAATAAGATAAGATACCCTTATGCACACTTATTAGTCAAGCTTCCAATGCTCACGTAAATGTTTCTACTGAAGCTTATCCTGCGCTCGCAGCAAGTAATTAAGATAGCCATAGATGACCAAAGCGGCGAGTTTTTGAAAACAATTTGTGAGGAAACTGTGGATTTATTCAGTCACTTTTATTAACATATTGATAGAAATGGTCGGAGCTTCCGATGCGTGGCAAAAATTTGCTTCCAAAGTTTGTCCCGCCCTCACGACGAGTAATTAAGCAAAATAAATAGCCAGAAAATACATATCTTGCGTGGAGGGGTCTGCGGACATATTGATTTTATGGCGAGTTAAACAAACGCAAAAAAAAAAAAAAAAAGCTTCATAATTTTTTGCAGACTTCCTCCAAAGTTTAGATCTGGGAATGTCTGCCGAAGCGGAATGCGCTTTTAGGGTGATTTGCTTTTGCATTCAACCTCCTTCTATTTGATCCTTTTCATCTCTTTCTCTTTCGGTACAACCAATCAATTCAAGTCGCGCCAGTTAATTTTGCTTTACTTTGCATGGAATTGCGGATCGTTAAATATGTTATGCTTAGAAAGTTTCTGAACTTACGTTTCGTTTTGCTGCGGTTGTCTTGGTTGCTCTTTAATAAATTTTGCGCTGATATATATATATATATATATAAGCGGCACTCGCTTTCGGCGCCGCTTGCCGCTTGCTTGGCGGCGTCGCTGCCCGGTTCTCTAAACTACGTCTTTCCACTTCCACCGATACAGGTTTTCCCTCTCACCTCTTGTCTGACAATTTTTTTTAATTCGAGCAGTGCACCTCAGGGAATAGCTTTAGGTACTCATACTCGGTTTGCTGCTAGCAATGAAAGCTGCAATCTACTCAGTGTCCACGTAGACACGCCCCGGAATTTTAGCTGTGTGGCATCTATATGCTGCTTAAGCAGTAAATGAAATAGACTTCATGCAATGCGTGAATATTCACATAGTGCAGGGCGTAGAGGTGCTTAGCCAGGTGAGTTATAATGACCATAGAGGGGTAAAGTATCAGACTATAGCCATAAAATATACCGTGCTATGAGCACGGTGCTTTACCGCATTGAGGTCTCTGATAATGTAATGGCATGGTCTGCTAAGAAACGGTAAGCTGATTGTTCCATAAAACCTGACCACCCTGTACACGCAATGTCTCGTGACATCGACAGTAGCGGAATATGAGAAGAATGGTAATATTATCTTAATGCTAGGAAAGGGGATGTCAAGGACTTGAAAAATTACAGACCGATCAGCTTAGCCTCCATTGCCGAAAGCGGATTTACAAAGGTATAATATATGGGGCTTAGCGTCACAAAGTGAGATTGGCTTGAAGTGATGCTGTTGTGGAGAGCTTCGAAGTGATTTCGGCCACCTGGACTCACTTAGCTTGCACTGACATTGCACAGTACGCGAGTGCCTCGCTTCTCACCTCCGTCGAAATACGGCAGCCACCGTCGAGATCGAACTGGTGTGCTCTGAATCTCCAGCCGAGATCCTTAACTACAAGCCACCACTTGCGTGGTATTTACTAACGTCATCGCTAATATAATCACAGCAACTATAATAAGTCAAAATACCAAATTACCTACCATAAATGCTACTAGAAAATACACCATATTCACACCATCAATCAGATTGCAAAGAAATGCGCCAACCAAAAGTCAGCCAATAGCTAACCATTAGCCATTATAAATCAAGAGAAAGCAGTTTACTCAATCGAAACTTCAGCAGTGATGCTGGAATTTCGCGGTGAGGGTGTAGAGGTGGCGTATCTAAAAGCATCTGTAATTATCTATAGCAGCTGCACAGCTCCTCTACAAAGTAAGCAACAAAATTCCAGTCGGTATAGAATGCCAGGCTGGGTGCCCTTCCTGTGTCCGGCCTGGTGCCGGCAAGGACCGAAGGAACCCAAAGTAATGTCATAAGCACTTTTTGATGCATTTTCTCAATATCGCGGTCACAATCTGTCAGGTGTGAAGCCCTTGGCCGGAAACAAAGCGTTTTTCCCTAATAGTCTACCTTTACCGCTCCTTCGCCTATTCTGCAGTCAACAGACCGTGGCGAAACCCGCTTGGACTACGGTTGGGTTCCTCTAGTGTCCTTACAGTTACTCAGGGGGGCACTGGGTGTCTGCTATGCGTGTTGTATACCGTGGCCAAACTAACTTCAGTTTTATAATTTCACCTAGAATTTTATTGAGTGCATCTTAACGCAGTACACCCAAAAATTTTGCCGCAGCTTGCAAAAATTTTAGTTCGCTTTCCTTTTTTATTTGAATGCTTACTATGCTGCATAGAATGAAGTTGTCGGTAAGCTGCAGTACGTGGTGGAGTACGAGGTGGAGGCTATCAGTGTGAAAACACTAATGCGATCTTGAGAGCAAAGCAAAGATCTTGCTTGAGCTTGACTCCTGGTTGGTAAGTAAGATCGTGACGTCACAATCCACGTGTCCTGGCGCGGGTAATTCAGACATTGCTTGCGCACGGTGCCGTCTGTCTAACCAGGTTAAACACCAGATAATTTTAGAGCGAAAAGGCTGTAATTCATACGGCCAAACCCAACCAAGAATATTTTGGCTCGCATACACCGAGATCAGACGAAACAAAATTAGGGAGACGCTTACGCTTCGTCTCAAACGTAGACGCGATAGCACCTTTCAATTCCTCAATTTTTTTTTTCTCTTGTTTAAACCATTCATTTTTTAAATCATTATTACTCTAACATCACTGCATATTGCAAACGCACCCTAACGCGTTCATTAGGTGCCACTCTAACACGTTTGGTGGCAACTACTCTCAACATTGGTCATTTTCGGTGTAATAAGTACCAGGTTCAAAGTAAAACAAAAAAAAAAACCTTCGTGACCAATGAATTGCATGCCAGCCTGTCAAGCAGACGGCCTTGGTTCCTACCACAGACGCAAAAGATTTATTTCAATAAAGTGCGTAATGTTTTTCGATACGTTTCTGGGTTTCTGTTCTCAATTCCGGGTTACGGCGATGGCATTTCGGCCGCACGAGACCAATACGCTTTCGCATAAAAAAACCTTTGGAGCCGAGCGGAATCGAACCCTCGTGGGAAGCGAATACGGAACTTCACAGCTATCACTGCAGCCGATCGCCCCGCGTCCTTTTTTTCTTTATTGCATGGAAAACTGACTGCAACACCCCCTCGCGCGGCGCATTAAACACCGTCGTCTCCATGAACTTTATTCGGTTTAAGTACGTTAAAACGCTACAATGTTTTACCGACCAGTGACCGCAGCAGACTGCAGCTCTTAGCTTTGTTCGTTAGTCACAAGTTAGGTTTTCCTCCCTTCTAATCATAAGTCCAGCTTCTTGTAATCATCCGGTTCTTGCGGTCTGTATTCCTGGACCCGTCTATAAAAAATGGCGACGGTCCATCTCAGCGGCTGTGTGGAAACTTGAGTTATTTTTGTTTACGAAGGAATTTTAAGCTAGAACAGAAACCTGGCCGAGTTGGTAATTCGTTTCGTAGAAACCGCGCGGAACAAAACAGGTACGCAGGAAGAACGCAAAGACGAGCGCTGCCTTTCAACTGAAGTTTACTATACTTTACTCGCGTTCCTGTTCCCTTTCGCGCTGTTTCTGCGTAGCGCATTTACGCATTTTGTCAAGCTTGCTTTATAGTTTATGAATTTGTACTGCGCGCGCCATTATTTGAAGTTCTTCTGAAAACATAATTAAGGGCGAAATAAAAGGACGGAATGAGTCGTCGAAAAGAAAAGGGCGTAAAAGCCTTGTACTTCAATATTGTTACAATATCATGTTCTCAGTCTTCTGCTTTCAACCTTTCTTACTTTTCTTCTAGAGTAAGGTAACCAACCGAAACACTTTTGGATTGGACGCCCTTCCTTCCTTCCTTCCTTTCTTCATTTCTAATTTCTGTATTTTTGTCGCTGCTTGTCACAATTAAAGAATACGCTATGTGCCTCACATTTAACCGCCTATTCATGTTCATTTCCGCAACATTGCTTCACAGAATTGGTTCTTTTGATGAATTTAAATTATGGGAGCCTTTGCAACCTAAGCACTCACCATGTTTTTGAATCCAACTTCCATCCCTTGGCAGGCCAACCACGAGAACAGACCAGGCTTAGCGTACGTTCGATGTACAATGCGATGGCGAAAGGGTCCCTCAGAGGTCGTAGACATGATCGAGAGGAAATTGCCGAACTTCGTCTTGGAGTGCACTATGGCCAGGTACGGGCCACACTGCGTGATGATGCCTTCACATCGCAAGAGTCGGGGCTTCCAGCCGAAGAGTGACATGTCGAAAGTGAATGGAGCGTACGCACTAAATCCTTTCGGCGCCCAGGATGCTTCCCAAAAGACGGACATGAAGCGGCTTCTCAAAGAGTCAGGCGTGGCCGCCTGACGGGCGTATTCGTCGGCCGACAGCAGCCAAGACGCCTGGTGGACGCAGTTGAGGTGCGCTATGTCCGCCACGTTCTCAGCGATGTCCTGCACGTGGCCGTAACAGGTCGTCTCGAAGCGCGACATCTCTCTGAAACCACCGCTGCTCAGCTCTGTGATATCCTCGAGCATCCACTCGGGCTGTTCGCCGTCAGCATGGAACCATACGAAGATCAGGCCGTACATCTCTCGGCAGGTCCAAGTTTTCACTTTGGCGAAAGCTGGAACTGAAATATTTATAGAATCTCGGCTATGTGGTTATGTGAGGTTTGGAAAAGCATACAAAAGGAAAATAAATAGGAAGCACCTGAACCGTGTACACATTTAAAGGCGCCGCTACGCTTCCTGGTATGGCAGTGATAACTTAGTTGTGTGAGTACCCGCCTCGTATACGGCAGATGCTGGGTTCGATCCTCAATAACAGTAGGTACCCTTGGGGATGCAATGGGTACAAGTTATCCTCAGACCTGTTGCTCGGTTTATTCGGGGCGAAATGCTTGGGCAATGGGTCTTTGAGCAGAGCTAGACACCTTCTGACATGGATTTCCTTGGCGGAAGCTGGCCCTGCACCATATAAGTTCGTCATCATTATACGTTTACCGATTCTAGGCCACTGCTTTGACGTAACACAGTGAAGAATTCAACGGGGAAAGGGAGAGGCGTCATTCCCTACGATACTACGCTGGCCTATGGAGGCACCTTGCGCTCTACGGATTTGTAGCGTCATCGGCGCCTGGCGGGAACTACAGCTCCTGTGCCCGTCATCAACATCATCACCATCATCGTCATCAGCCGGACTATACCCAATGCAGGGCGAAGGCTTCCATTATCCTTCAATTAATCCGGTCCTGTGCTAGCTGCATCCACTTGACCGCTGCAAACTTCTTAACCTCATCCACCCACCTAACCTTCTTCCGCCCCCTGCTACGCTTTCCTTCCCCTGAAATCCACTTGGTTACCCTAATTAGCGATCATTCGTTGTACTCTCTACGCACTTTATGCCTTGCCCATACCCACCTCTTCTTTGTTATTTCCACTTGAACGTAATTAACTCGAGTTATTTCTCGGAGCCACTCTGCGCGCATCCTATCTCCTAACGTTACACCTACCATTTTTCGTGCCACAGCCCCCTGCGTTGTCCTCAACTTAAGCAGAATCCTTTTCTTTAGCCTCCAAGTTTCAGCCTCATAGGTGAGTACATGTGCCGTACTCGCGTCTGAAAGAAAATAGTGCCACTCTTGAGCGGAAAACGGCGCATTCACCACCGCCGCCAACTATCGATGGGTTGCGCTCTGCAGGCGTCATAACTATCAGTGTGATTTGGGTAGTTATCATTTAAAACAATCTTGTAAAACGTTTTCTTGGGATCCTGCGGGCATCACGACTTTGCAGAACATTTGTCATCAACAGCATTCGCAGAAATCATTTCTGTCCGAATATTATTTCTGGAAATTGGTTTTCAGGCAAGGAAAATGCGCAATGACTTGCTCACTCTAGATGGTAATCGGGTGGAGACAACTATTAAGCTCAATTTTCAATTTGGTTCTTGAAAGCTCTTGCTCAAATCATGCTAATCAAGTAAGCAACGAGGTCATGACCTCGTTTTATAGTCTTCATTGCGAAAATATGCGCATGGATTTCATGCCTAAACAGGCACACTTAAGTCTGAATACATAAATACACAATAGGCACGGTAACTAAAATTCAGCAGAGATGCTTCAAACTGCTTATGTACACGAATGCAAAAGCATTACAGTTCCGCGGGCGAAATGTTTTCGGGGAAGGTTTTCAACATGCACTAAATTCTGTTGGCATTGTATTCGATGTATATGTGTTTGCCTATTCCACCTAGACACAGCAGACAGCCATGCTTCCCGCGCGTCTAGGAGTCGTATTCGCCGAAACCTCGGTTTGAAGGCATGCTTATTGAGGTGTATATATATGTCGTCGGTTCAAATACCGGAGCGAGCTCCACTTTTACGCATAGATTTATGCTATATGCAATAAGGAATTGTAGGACGCCACCCCGAACGCTGCATGATACGCGGTTGCGTTTTAAATTTAATACCATAACAGGGAAAACTTGCGCTACGTAGAGGTCAGTGAGTGGCGAATATATACAAACGAACTACAAGTATAAGATGGTCTGAAGGGCTGGTGACATCGGACGAGGATGGGGCTGGGTACCACTAATGATCCATCGCGGATGTCCGGCTTGCTCTGGGCGTCATTTGATAGCGTCAGAGTATTTCTCTTGCCATTGCTTCGATTTCTATGGCCATGTCGCGAGCACGACAGACGAACGCCGCCGACTATCCTCATCATGCTATTGCTTTAAAATACGTATACTCAACAAGACCCTTGATAAGTGCACTCCATGTGTACTGTACCCTTGCTGGCATAAGGCACGTGTGCGCATGCTCCAGTGTCCGCCTGGAACCTCCAACCGTGGAAAGGGCACTCGATGCAATCACCCACCACGCGGCCCATGACGCCCAAGTGTGCGCCCAGGTGCGGGCAGTACGCGTCCATCACGTGCGCCACGCCGTCCCCGGTGCGGAAGGTCACCAGGTCCTGTCCTAAACATGGCACAAAAGAAGCGGGAGGAGAAATGGAAGCAAATATAGTCACGGAAACAAATCACCAAGGAGACGCAATAGTCCGCTTTTCACTTGGAACAGAAGATACGCAGAGCATATATTTATTAGCAGAGGGTTTTTCATTGAGGCGTGCGAACGCAGTCGAATCCGGATGTAACGAACTCGAAGGTAATTTCAAAACCGCTTAATATATCAATAATTTTATATTAAAAAATGCCATTAAATAAGCTTATCTGTAACCAACAGGAAAAAAAAACAATACATAGCACTCACGCTATGGCAGCACGTGTCTTGCAGCGACGAGCCGCCAGCCATTGGGATGGTGGAGCACTGCTTGCATTGGAGCTGCTTGGTCTAGCCTACCAACCACTGAAGCGGCATTTAACGCTGCTTTGGAACTTTCCACTGCTTATTATAACATGGGTAATCTTGTTATCTGCCAACCATGATAAAATAATCACTCAATACGATGATCATAATGTTCGTTTCCGCATTGCAGACGAGGGCAGTCGGTAGGCTTAATCCACCCGGATGTCGTTACATAAGAAGCTGCCTGTCAGAAGGCACTACAATTTAGAGATGGAAAAAGTGACGTGACTGGATCTGCAGTAGACGTTGCACAAGGCGACGTGCAGATCGGTGGCTTTAACAAAGGAACTATACGTAGAGATAGGTTAGGATCAAAAACCGGTGTTCTCATAGAATTTATATGCAAAGAGAAATTGACTGTCTATGGATATTATTGTCGATATGACAGATTGGTTAAAGAAAAAATAAAGAAAAAAAAATACTGAAACTTCGGAAGACCGCAGTTGTGATTCCCCCGTAATAAACTGGACGCTTCATCCGTTCCTCTGTTCGCCCACCCAAGTCCGCCGTGTTTTGAACATGCGGGCTTCCATAGAAGCAGCGGCACTATATTTAAGTTGCGTCTATAATGCCGCGAGAGGAATGTTAGAACTCAGTATGGCACAGTGTGGTCGCGCAATATTGACTGCACCCAACAGCATGCTGCTAATCGTCGCATTTGAGACCGCAACTTAAGATAAAGCCTCACAAGAAACATTGTAAATGCCACCTGGATTTGGCAGCCATGAAGGCAATTAAAGTAAAGCACTACTCAGATGAATGCAGATGATTACTACGTCTTTGTGTCAAATCGAGAGCAAGAGTTCACAAGCGTGAGAGAAATCTGCGGATTGGTGATACAGTTAAAATGAAAAATATTGAAAAACGCAAAAATGTTTCAAGATAAAACGCTAACATAGAATTCTAGTGGTTTGTCAAAACAAGAAGTTAATAGCGACGAACGTTCTGTCCAGTGAAAATAAATGGCGCAGTTTTGTCCTACCACCTCCGTGATCGATATATAGTTAGCATCAGTTCTATTGTCTTGAAACGTGCCTTTTAAATAAGCCACAAATTTTGCCATGCACGGACTGCATTCTTCCCGGCGGTATTTCAAGCTTACTTTTATAATTTCGAACCATATAGAGACATCAGTCGTGATTAAGGGGATCGGACACCAAAACACATTTAGAGAGGTAAAAAAACGGCGGAAGATGCCTGTTTTATGGACGGCCATGTTAATACATACTCGCCGGTTAATCTGGCGTGTGATTCAACAGACGCGCATAATCACATTGAAAGTGTAAGAACAGAAATATAACAAACACGATTTCTTGGTCTCCGGTACTATCCAGAATGTTGCGATCTGATATCAAGCAAGTTGAACCAAATTTTAATCTAACACACACCACTTACACATACTCCATGCTAAAGAGCATAAAGTCCATATTAAAGACTTGAAAGCTAAAGTTCCCAGGAAAGGTTGTACATTTAGCCAAAAGAAAAAGAAAACTAATTTGCTGTATAGCCGAAAATTCAGTGGCCAGGGCGCTTGACTGCTAACCCTAAGGACGGGCGATCAAATCTCTATCGGCCGCGGTGAGAGCTCTTCGACGGCAGCGAAAAGCACGGCACCCGTGTCCTGCGCGATGCCAGTGCTCGTCGCAGAACCCCAAGTGGTCGGAAATTCCAGAGCCCTTCCCTATACGGCGTCTCCATAGTGTGAGTCGGTTTAGGTCGTTAAGCCTTATAATGCAAACCAAGCCAACTTAAAAGAAAAAACAAATGTAAATCATTCCACAGCTCAGCCGACTTTCAAAATGGCTTAGAAATTTATACTGACCTGCGGCAGCAATCGGCTTCACTTCATTGACTCGAAGGTCCGCGGACACCAGCAGTGGAATCCATCCGTTCGGGAAGACAGGAGGAGCCGAAGAAGGAATGCATTTTCTTCCGTGCCTGTATGGTTTCTAAGGGCCGAAAACAATACATATTCACTTCCCAAGAATTAAGTTCAGCAAAAAATGGGGTACGGTTGACGGAACCATTTGTTCGTTCTACAAATATCCTGCTGTAGGGACAATAAAAAAATGAATAATGTAGCATTCATTTCCTGTGTTTCTTTAGAGTATCTATCAGGTAAATTATATTAAGCATTATAGATCCAAAGAAAAAAAAAAGCATCTAGGGTTCGGTTAGGGCAACCATATCGTGCTGTGCGCTGGCGGTTCACGCACTTGACACCGTAATCGCCACCAGGTGTTATAGCGACAGAGCTGACACAGTAAAAAGCCAAAACAAAAATGTGTCGCCTTCAGAAAAAGCACCACACTTTCGCTCTTCAATATCGAGCTGACATATGGCTCTTGAAACACTGAATTCTGACAATATGGAGCCAAGCGAAACGCGCCACATTGATTTCTTCCCTCCTGCGTCAACATCCTTGCTAGTGTTTCATCGATGTTTTGTTAACAGGCGGCTTAGCAGAAGCTGGGCGAGCTTCATACAAAGCTGGCGACTAGACTAGTGTTTCTGACGACGACAGTGGGGGGGGGGGGGGGGGGGGGGGGGGGGGGCTGATCAGCGTTTCGCTTTATGCATCTATATAGAAACCTAAGCTCGCACCAGCTCTCGTGGACGAAAGAAACAGTAGGTTTTTATGGACACATAGGAAATGAAATGAAGGCTGACAGCTTTGTGCAATCAATTGGGGGGGGGGGGGTTAGCGGAGCCTTGCTTAGGTTTGCAAGGTGACTGCGATGATGCGTCATTGACCAGGCCTGTAGCTGAAGCCTAGCTTAGGCGTCCCAAGCACGAGATGGATTCAAGAAAATCCCCCACGTGGACTAAGACAGACCGATTAACTGCATGCCACAGAGGTCAGACAGCATAACTCGCAGTGGAAACAGCCTTGTTTGCGACTCAAGGAACAGTGGGAAAAAGATTTGGTTTCGCGGAAAGGATCTGCACTTAGGATCGCCAGCTCAACGCATTGACGCCAAAAATTGCACGAAAGCTTGCAAACATCGTACCTTTCGAAGATCTGTTTCACGCGTAAAAAAGCGGCGACCGATCCAGACGAGAACCACTGCCAGCACAGTCCACGGAACGAAAGGGATCCAGTCCTCGGCAAGCCATATTCCCGGCTCACCGCAAGTGCGACCGTTCCCCAGCGTCGGGTCCATGTCACAGCCTCACTGCTGCCGGATGGGGCAAAAAAAAAAAAAAAAAAAGGAATACAGCAATGACTCTTTCATCGAATTTTCCAGCCTCTTTCAACCAGTCTGGGTGTGGAAACAGCGTCATGCAGAAACCAACAAAACAACATTCACGCAGCGGTAAATGACGACCATGTTTGTTTTGTTTGTTTGTTTGTTTGTTTGTTTGTTTGTTTGCTTGTTTGTTTGTTGTGACGACCATGTTTGTTTTGTCGCTCAAGTGACCGGAGGCGCAGCATGAAGCAGGAATAACGGCGATGTTTTGCCGCTCATGAGATAAGCGCCCCATTAGGTAGCGGGCATTGCCACTCGGCCTTGCACCCCAAGGCCGCGTCACAAAACGGTACTTTCCCACTTCGCAGCGAGAGGAGGGCGCGGCGCAATAAGGCGAGATAGGCTGTCGCGAGCCGTTAGTAAACTCGTAACAAAATCGAACAGCATAGCGTCGAGCATAGAACACAAACCAATATTGACCACTATGGTATACTAAACATTAAGCTATATGGCTAAAACATTGAGTACCAGACATACGTTTATCTACAAATGAATGGAGGGTAGGAGAAACAACGCTTACTCTTTGCAGAGAAGTGATGCCATAGTTTACCTGTCCAGGTGGCTCAGCGGCTGTATGGCGTAAGCTTTAAGCTCAATGAAGCAGAATCAAATCCAGGCGAAAGCTGCTGCTTTTGTACGCAATCTAAACGTAAAAAATGTTGTTTTCGGTTCGCTGTCGGTTCGTTTAAGAACCGCGCGGTGGTCTAAATTTAGCATTTATCCCTCTACTACAATATCGCTTGCTACCTGCTTGACACTTAGCGACATTAACCGTTTATGTCCTGAATTTTTTTGTACATTCCTGGGTTTTTTTATTGCCATAATTAGCTGCTTCTCCCGCCAGGTAAACGACAAATTATAAAAATATTGCAGGCACGCACAAGGTTTGAATGGGACCCTAACATCATATGAAAGCGCCAGGACCTAGTGATTGCAGTAGGGATGCACTCAGCACGTCAATTTTATCAATGGCACTCAGCGTCTAATATTTTAACGGGATATAACAAACATGTCGATTAACGAATGGCAAACTGGCGAAAATTGTAGCCCATTTCGAAACTTGGCAGCGAACAAGCTACGCTTCTCTACGGTCATCGCTATATTGAGTTGTGTAGGTCAGCTTATGCGGCGCATGATCTGCAAACGGTTCACATGGCTCGTGGAGAAACAAACTGAGAAGAAATCAACGCGTTTCGTCAAAACTGGTCTGTGACTCATATAGTCGTCGCGCTCGTCTCATCATTTCAGGAGGACATCCATACTGAGCGTAACCATTCTGGGATTCGGGCTTTCGCGGCTGCCCTTGCGCATCCGCCCCCGCTCCCCTGTTCTTTACGTAACTCATACCCTTTCTCCCGTATCAAGCGGCAGAGGGGTGTACGGACGACTTGTCACTGTAGCTCGGCCAAAGCTCCACCCCTGCGTCCCGATGGCTTATCTCATTGACCCCGTTTGGCGGGAACACGGCACCGCTTCGAAGGCCGTGCTCGCACGACCGTCCGAGCGGGGCCCAGGGAGAGACCCCTCCGAGACATCGCAAGGTGCGTACACTACTGTTCTTGTCTGCCGGCCTTTGTCCGCGCAGACCAGTGGGTATACGAGTTCGCCCGCTCTGGGTTGTACCTGAGAGCGCAACTCGAGCCTGTCGATCGTGATCCAATGATCCGCGACAGGCGTACCTTGCGGTGGTTGCCCACACTCTCTCAAAGGAACCCTTTGGTCACCTCGAGAGAGAGATCACAGCACGGCCTTGCGTGCTTGCGGCACAACTGAACATAGTCATGTGTTTTGATATCCGAAGTCTTCTCTTGCAAATTAAAAAAAAAAAAAAACAGTAAGTGTGCGGCCGTGTCTCTCAGGAGGAAGAAAAATGGCCAGATAACCGCTCTTCCTAGGTTTATGAGTGCTACCTTACGCACGATCCTATCGCGTATTTGGCCTTATGATGACCAGCAATCCCTACATCTCAGAATAAAATACTCCGCGTAAAAATTGCCACAAAATTCGAAGTTTTCATATCCATCACAGGAGCACGATGGGACCACCACTCCATGATTCTACTTCACGCTGCCTAAGTTGAAGGAATATTGTGATACTGCTACCAGTTACTCGCATTAGCTCCAGAATATAGGGCGTCTCTGGACGCAGCGCGCATCAACTGTTTGTGCATCTCTATTGGCCTCCCAAAGGTTGATCTGCCTCGCAAACTGCAGCGGAAGCAGGGTGCCTCGCGATTGACCTCATCTCCTCCCGGGAAACTGTGTGATTCCACCTTCGACCATGTACTGCAAGGAAATAAACACCTCACATACCAGGTCCATGCAACCCCCGAAAACTCAATTTTTGGCCAAGTTGTACAACTCTCTCGCCTCCCTAATGTAACCCAGCCAAGAACATCACTGGCTTCGACATTTCCTCCCTGGACTCGCTCGTCTCTCAAGAGCAAGCAGTTTATACTAGATGCAAGATGTAAATGCGAAAAGCCACAAGCGGCTTTACTTTTCATGATGGCTCAACTTCACGAGAAAGTTCCTCCCGTGATCGATATCTGCCCTCCACAAACCAAATGTTTTCTAAACGCATGCAGGGCATGGTATCCTTCAAGACAGAAATGCTTCGAGGCTTATTCCGTCCACAAATGGCTTATGGTTCGGTTTAGGACAAGTGAACATACCGCGCTGTGACAAACGTGGCTCAATGAAAAGAGTGCAGCACAATCATTTCCAGCGTATGCCGATGGACGTATGCGTGATAAATCATGACAAATATCTCATCGGATTCCTCGCAGAAGTGGCTGTGAGAATGGACAGTGTATCACGGCCCCTTTAACCAGCCTTAGACAGCAGTGACGCGTATAATGATTGTGAAAAAAAAAAAAAATGCGAAGGAAGGGGGAAGTAAAACCTATGATGAGTCACGCTGCCGCAAGTGTAGGGGGGCTCGTTGGTGTTTTTTTCTCTTTTCCACCCTAACGGAGTAAACGGCGTTACACAATGCACGCGGCTGAGCAACGTCGAAGGTGCCGGCGTGCCTCGTTACTTGTGCAGGGAAACGAGTGGATGCTTCAAGGCAATTCGTCCGAGACTGTTGAATAAATTGTGCCGAGCAGTATGTAAGGGTGTTTACGCTGTCTTTTGTTCAACGCCTGGGTAGGGCTCGGCTTACCACAGAGTTGGGCATGAAGTCGTTAAGTTTTCTTGCTTTTAGCTAGGCCGATGTTCTTTGCTGTAGAAAATTAGCAGTAAGTCAGAACCCTCACATGACATAGCTATTTGGCTTGCCTATATCCCACGATTTATCGCCTAATGCAATTTCGCTTTCAGTTGTGATTTATTTTAATATCTCATTACTATTTTCATTTTCTGCAGTCGAGCGGCCGATCTCAACCTTACAATTTTAGTTTGATGTAGATTGATTGCCAGCAGCCGTAAAAATGGTGTGAAAGCATCTGAGGCGACCTCAACCTCATTTGTTGAATTTGAGCAAAGTCACCTTTTTTTATTTTTTGAAGCCGAGGTGCTTGAGGTCAAATGCTCTTCTCTGCTTTGGACGGCTGACCTTATCAAAGCGACGATCTCGCAAAGTGACTCTGTCAAGCTCGCCCTCTGTCAAACACGACATCCTTACGCTACACGCCGTTCGTTTGAAATTGCATCGCATGCTCGCTGAAAACATTAGAAGGGTTCAACGCTGCTGAACCGAATATGTAGCGAAAGCATTAGCTGCGGGTGACCGAGCGTTCTTCTTCTACTTCTTCTTCTTCTACTTCTGCTTCTGCTTCTCCGCAATTAGACGCGGCTCTCGCGCATGCGCATAACGGGCGGGGCACGCTCGCGCGAAACTCGGCTCTGACCCGCGTAGCGCAACTTTACGCTACAAAAGAAATTCCAACGTTTCATAAAGTTCTCAAAGCGGTTAACAAAGACGACGACCTTCCGCAGATCGGAAGACAACAATATATGGAGGATACTGCGTGACATCAGCTTCAGTTTGGAGAGAACAAAACGAAGTGTGCGCTCACCGAGCGCGACGACATATTGCCTGACGTTGGAGGTACTTGAGACCCATCAAGAAATTCCGGTAGCATGGCAGATACGCAGCGTGCTTTAGATTTTTGTTCCTAATTAAATGAGTCCAGCCCTTTTAGCCACGTCGCTTTGGAGGCTCAGAGGTAGTAACGCTCGGCTGCTCACTCGTCAGACGCTGGTGTGATACACACCGCGATGGTTGCGTTTCGATAGAGCCGAAATGCTAGAGGCCTCTGTACTATGCGATATGAGAGCACATTAAAGAACCCCAAATAGTCGAAATTATGCGGAGCCCTCCGCTACGGCGATCCTCATAGTCCGAGTCATTGGGGGACGCTAACACTCGTATACACCAAACCGAGTTTCATTAGCGTTTAAAAGGTAGGAGAGGAAACTTTACTGAAATTTAATGGCTCCGGTCCAGCAATACGCGCTTTAATGAGCGTTTTATTTGTTGTTTGCACGTTTTCTTGTCCCTAAAGTTTAGACGCTTTCTCAAGCTTGTCCATTTCGCGCAGGACAATCATTCACCTGGATGAATCGTGGGTAAATGGATGAATCGTGGGTATAAAGGACCGTAGAAAACGCTCTAGTGTAAGAAACAATGTTTACTTCTGCGTCATGAAACTGCGCAGCTTAAGGGGTACTTGAGCTACAATTTGGAAGTACACTTTGAAGGTGCGTATTACAATGCTCTAAAATAGCTCTTTATTCAGTGATTATGAAATTGTTGACTGATATCTTAGACACATTTTTTTTTTCACTTATGTAATCTCAAAACATTTCTGATGTGCTCTTTATGAAGTTTGCCAAAGACGTCCTGAAGTAGAAATGTTTGGATGCATTGACTAAATGGGCATGTGTCTCCTATAAATTTTGGATTACGCCAGGTTGCGACCGCTTTTTTTAACCATTTTATTTTGCATTTCTTGTGTATAATGTTGCGTGTCATCCAGAATGCCTGTTTCTTAACTTTCCTTTTATCGGCACATAGTCCTCACCCGCTTAAAGCGGTCCCAAGGGACGCAGACATCATTGTCATCAGTTTCAGTCAGACAGCCTATTATATATTCTCCTATGCAGAAGTCATTGGCACGAGAGGGATCTTTAAGGTATTTATTCCTTTTTTTACAAATGACAGTTTAGTTCTGAGGTTCTTTTAGGTGTTTAATTTTATAATCAAATTGCCTAGTCTGATTTCATTGGTGTGAAAATAACTGGTTTTTCAAAATACCGGATAGAAGTGTTTAATAACGGCACGAACGATGAGTGGAACCGAAGCTTTGATCCGATCAAGCGATGACGTTATGACAGACCAGCCAATGAAAAATAAGTAAACAAACCTACGCTCCTGGGTGCAGCTCCTACACGTAACAATGAAGGCGGTCAGACAGATAAAATGTTTCGTATGGTGACCAGGAAACTATAGGATACTTTTTTTTTTCTTAGCATGTAGAGAATAGGTCGGTTCACGCTGATCTCGTATATCCAAATAAAGGCGCAGGCAAGTAAGTCAAACGCCGGCGATTAGGGCGTATATCGTGTACGTGAGCTTCAAAGCTCTCAAGAAGGGCATCTTAAAACAAAACTTACATCAAGCACAGTCGAAGGCGAACACCTCCTTGGCTTCAAACGAAAACGCGGTATGCAACGCCAGTATATTCACCCGCCGTATATTTTACGGTTTGAATGCGCTGGACAACCGCGGTGTGACGAGCAGATAGTGGAGGCACGTAGGAAGTAAGCTTTGCTTCAAGCGAATTGCGTTTATGCAGCCACGCATGCCGCATCTGGACTGGCAAAGCAGCTGTACTGTTTCGTTTGGGCTTTTTTTTTTTGCTTCTTGCTGTCCTTCACCCTGTCATTTATTTATCTATTTCTCTATTTCTCTCATTTGCTTCTTTCTCTACTCTCTGCACGAAAACTTATTTTTTTTAGCATTTCTTTTCGCTGCCATCAGCTACCCCCCGCCCACACACACGCACGCACGCACGCACACGCACACGCGCACGCACGCACACACACACACACACACACACACGCACACACACACACACACGCAAGAAAATGGTGGGGGCTTTGAATTTTCGTACACGACTGCAATGGGTTAGCATTACATTTTATTCGTACATACAATGTCTCTCAACTTTTCATCTTCTCTTCATATTTTCCTATATTCCGGCCTAGCCATATATTATTTCCACAGTAAATGTTTTGCTCAACAATTCTGAACAAACTGCTAACCAACTTTGCCTTTTTGTTTGCTGAATAATCATTTGTCATTATCATTTTTTATTCCTACGTAGTCACTATTCTTGATAACCAAGTTTAGAAATTGAAACTTTTTTTTTTCTTGGGGGGGGGGGGGGGGTTTCACGTGGCAGCCACTGACTGGCTACTTTCCCTCCTCTCCCCCACTGAAGAGGGGGGATGTTTTCAACTTGAAATGGAAGGATTGCTCACAAACAGCGACCTTACACAACTCTCTAGGAGAGTATACCCACCACCAAACTAATCACTAACAAGACAACAAGAAATTGTTTGGAGTAAACTACAAACGAACTCCTTCCCAACCCTGCGGTTTACTCACACATATTTCCGGACAGCATAAGCTCATCATTCACTAAGTGCGGAGAGAAAGCCGAACTAATCATATCTTGTGGGATTGCTCAGAGGACCCACCTCCCAAGGCTCTCATAGAAGCTCCCTCACTTGAATCCTGGGAGGAAGTGCTGCGTAACGCAAGCCCCGATATACAATTGGGCGCCGTAAACCGCGCTGAAGTAGTCGCCGCAAGCCACCAGGCCACTTGGCCTTTCCACTAAGACTACTCCCGACAATAGAGTTTTCTCTCTCTCCCTCTCTCTCTGCAGTTAGCTACCTGTCAACCGCGACATGGCAGGTGACAGGTGACGCTGGCTTTTTTTCCAAATAGGGCTTCTAACGCATATGCATCAACTGACATGATCAGGTACGGTACAGTATGGTACGGTATCGTATGGCATGGTTGCTGAAAGTGCTTAATAAACCCAATAAGCAACGGTTGGAGGGTGTGCTTAAAGCCACAAGACTTCGTTCATTTGACAACCATAGTAGTTTTGAAATAATTTTTTGAACGCTTGTATGTTATTAAAACAGTTGAAGCTATACCATTACGACATACTACGCTACGTTGCACTAAGGGTGCGCACTCATTTCGGGGAAGCAGCATGATGGTACTACGTCCCTTCTATTTTTAATTAGCTACCAGAATAGGTATTCTCTTAGACTTCTCGCAATGAGCTAAGAAATGCTGCATTGTCACTAGAACAATTGTAAGGAAAGCGCTTCAAACTTTGCAGCTGCATGCGTTTTTTTTTTCTCCTTTCCTCCACTTTATGTATAAAGTCATTACATTGGTTATGCATTGCATATTTTAGTGTACAAGTATTAGTGCACCTGTAGTGTTCTCTCTTTTGCTTTGCTTCGGTCTGTAACAAGCATACTGAGCACATAATTGTCGCTGCTGCCGGGCGACACTCTACCAAATTGTAAAGGCTACATAAATTAAGTTTCCTTTTATTTATTTATTTATTTATTTATTTATTTATTTATTTATTTATTTATTTATTTATTTATTTATTTATTTATTTATTTATTTATTTATTTATTTATTTATTTATTTATTTATTTATTTATTTATTTATTTGTGGTATGGTATGGTATGGTATGGTATGGTATGGTATGGTATGGTATGGTATGGTATGGTATGGTATGGTATGGTATGGTATGGTATGGTATGGTATATGGCATGACGTGGCAGGGTATATATTGTGCAATGCTCGTTAGCGGCACACGGGCTATCAAGAGCGCCGTAGTGAAAGATGCCGACAATTTCGAAGAACTGAGAATCTTTGATCTGCTCTGAAATCGCACGTCACACGAACGCTTGTTGTGTTTCGCATCCATTGAAATGCGGCTGGCACTGCGAGGATGCAACCCTAGTGTCCCGACTGCAGTACACAGCCTATTTTTTGACGCAGTGTCTAGTACAGTGTTCGAACCGTCTATCTCCGTTTCTCCTCGTGAATCTGGTAATACCTGCGTCAGGTACAAACCTGGCTATGTGAAATCGACGAATAAGAAGATATGCCGGTGCTCGAGATAGGGGAGCAGTGCGCCCATCCTCTCGTTCGCTGCCAGAATTCCTAACTGTCTGACTTAAGAGCAAAGTGGCCATCAAGGGAAACGAGCTGCAGCAGTACATCGCAATTTTCAATGTTTGTGGATTCCGTTCTCGGCACAAAAACGTGCAGCGGTGACGGTTGGTTTCAGACAGCTGGCCAGGCTTTGCCGCCGTAAAAGAGAGATTAAATTTAAAAGGCGACAGCGGGGGCTCTAAAACGCTTTTCTTTTTTTTTTTCACTAGATGACAATGTCTGCGTGTCACTCCCTGCGGTACGGCAGTTTCTTTCTTTAAAAACAAAAAACAAAAAAACAAACGACTGTCCCATAGTACAACCTTGTGTACCGAGTGGACATATGGCTATTCATGTTTCAAAACGTCTTCAATCGCATTGCAAAACATAGTAGTGGTTGGGTGTGTGTGCGTTAAACGATCGAGGGAAAAACGAACCATTGCTTTTTTTTTTTTTTGACAGTTAAATGTGTAACCAAAATCAGACTACTTGGCTCAGCCAGAAGTGCGATAAGGGTTCTGTCTTGAACGCGAGTCTGATCGGTAGTGGGCAATTCACGCAGACATATTTATGTACAAAACTACAACGCTCACCTCGATCAAGTTTATGTGTATGCGGTGCTCAATCATAGGCACATTTAGAGTGAGGTAAAGCGTTTTTTATTTACTGGACTATTACACAGCTATTGCATGTATTGCAGAAAGAGGCTGTGCTATATTCCAACCAAAATGAGATCTTTGAAATCTTAGTCTTCGCTCATAAACGAAGGGAATTTAAAGAAAGTTTGAAGAGAGCTTTAGCTCACAAGTCGGTATATTACGTGAAGTTTAGCAAACGATGTTGAGACATACTAATTATTATTGCTTCGATAATGTTTTATCGAAAGAAGGCACAAGAAAAGCGAGCAAGTTCAGGATTCAGCTTTTAATTGTGAGGCTGTTTGACATTATAGGATGCTGTCATGACCGGCGTTGGCGAGAATGGTCTCGCTTCAATGTGTGGCAAAAAAAAAATTGTTTTAAATTACTCTGCGTTCGAACGGGGATGATGAAATTGGCGTAGGAAACCGTCAATGAAAATAATTGTGTGACAACTGTCAATTACTGCAAGATGCCTTTTGTGAATATATTCATAAAGATGGTCTAAGCTTGAGATACGCAGAAAAATGTTGCTTCTGAAGTTTGTGCTGCGCTCACAACAAATAATTAAGACTATCATAAAAACTAGTGATGCGCGTTTTTAAGTAAATGTGAGGAGACTCTAGAACTGGGCAGATTACCTTTATCAACATACTTAAATAAATTTATAAGGTTTAGATGCACCGAAAAAACATATTTCTGAAGTTTCTCCGGCGCTCATAACGAGTAATTAAGACTGTCATAGAAAGCCAATGAAATATAAGTTATCCCTTTGGCTCGTAAAAATACGTCTCTCTACGCTCATTGTCCAACTCTGCACAAAATAAAGATATAAATTGCTTATTACTCTTCAATTAACAAGGCCCCAGAATGCCCCTGCGCCGCCTTGGAGCGTTTCTGTGCTGCCTCGCCAAGCTCCACGCCTAAACGCTTATCGTGAATCCTATCAATACTGGGACGTTGCGCGTAGAAACGTGGCTTCAAAAACTGCCATGTTCGTTCTGTGCTTGAATACTCTTTGTGACAGTTCTCACGATATTTCACTTCGTGTATCAGGTGGAAAGATGCTATGCTTTTTGTGGCTATCCTCGATTAGGCTTTGAAGAAATACGTCTACTTTAATTCACATACGATGAATTCTCTCACTGCACAATCCTGCGTTGATGGACCCCTAGACATCTACTTCCTTATTGAACCTCTAATGCCCATTAAAACTCCTACGCTCAACTAACAGTGTCAATCGCTTGCTTAATGAATATCATGCCTTTACTAAATCAGTGCTCCACTCACAGATGACTGAGGCCAAACTCACTCAAAACCGAATCGGTTGCCTGCCCCCTTCTGGTCACCTACTTAGCCTTTGCTCCCTTCTAGTTTGTGCATGTATATATGTATTCTTGATATGTGTTTCGTGTTGTGAGGCTAATTTGGTGTTGCTTATTCGTTTCTTATAGATAGCTCTTGTAGTAGACACATCTTTTTCCACGATAATAAATACCATAGTAACAAAAAACGCCGCGGCAACATAGCAGCATTCTCCTCATATCCGAAAGCAGCCAGGTTCGATCACCAATGCCAGCGTACACAATATTACCTGTCGATTTTTCCGATGGGTACACCCAGAGCGCTCTTTGGAAAGCGGAACTTGCACCTTCAAAATTTAATCACCAGTTATAAATTTAAACCTCGGCTTATGGCGCGAAAAAGGAGCTTCTTGGTATGTGATGGCTTCTCTTTGCATTGGATTTTTGTTGCTGCAAAGACGTTACACGAAAAAGCGAAGTACGGTCGAAGTTTTAGATTGAGTTCTCTATCAAAGGGTCAGGTGATCGCGGCGATCACCCAAACCTTCTTATAATGCATATAACTATTACTCAATTATTACAGCACTTTGCTGAACCATCAATTATTGTTCATTTCTTATGCTAAGAGAGTGAGAGAGAAATAGAAATAGACAGGGAAGGTAACTAGGCGATTCCCAGTAGGCTACCCTGCACGTGGGGAGGGGAACAAAGGGAGAAAAAGCAAAGAAAGAGCACTAAGGAAAGTAGTCTGTTACATGTCCAGATGTCTATAGTAAAACGGAGTAGAGAGCGCACACTTAAAAACTAGAACTCAACCCCGAGTCCTTTAAAAACTTAAGGAGCACCTGCACTGCTTTCTTTCTGATGAAGGTGTCGTCCAAGGGCCCAGAATTTTAGCTTCAGTAAGAGCGCCAGATTTCTACTGTGGTTACGACGTGGAAAATGTCGCCATTCTCGCCCTTCTGGTAGCCGTCCAATATCTTCTACATGCACAATGATTGCCACAAACGGCCATTGATCGTAGCAGACAATATGACCTTGCTCTCTTTCAGCACTCCATATCACCAGGACAAACTTTTCTGCTTCATTTGTTGCCCCGTTGGACTGCTGGGACTGTAAAATTGGCTGTACCACTTTCTGAATTGCTTAATACTCTCGTCTTCTTCCACCAAAACCGGGTTGTTGAACGCCTTTTGATTTCATACTGCCACATCCCGATCCATCTGGAAACGAAGAAGCAAGAAAAATGGATAAGCATACCGTCAGGGCTAATTGCGCTTGTTGTAATAGAGCACTAGGACAATATTACCGCTGATACTTTCCGATGAGAATGGTGCGGCTATTAAAAATGTTCCAAAGCTTGCGAATGGAAGGAACAATGTGTAGCAGCCAACCTTAAAGCCAAAGCAACTGCCAGTCAGACTGAAGCCGGAAAGCTGCGCTCGCAAGTTTTCATTTCACGATACTCAACATCAAGAAACTGCAGCCTATTTCATCCCCGATAATATGTTTGTGAGCATTAAACTCACTGCAGGACAGATATAGCACATTAAGGGCCAGGTCATCGATGGTGGTACGCGCACTTTTTCATTAGGTATTGGGCAGAAAGCTTGCTGGACATGAGACCGGACATGGACGTAAGATGGACTTGCAGCTGCTTCCATCGGCGATGAAATGAGTGGCTTTCACGGACATCATCATCATCATCATCAGCCTGATTATACCCACTGCAGGGCGAAGGCCTCTCCCATATCTCTCCACTTAACACGGTTCTGTGCTAGCTGCATCCACTTGACCCCTGCGAACTTCTTAATCTCATCCGCCCACCTAACTTTCTGCCGCCCCCTGCTACGCTTTCCTTCCCTTGGAATCCAGTTTGTTACCCTCAGCGACCATCGGTTATCCTCTCTTCGCACTACATGTCCTGCCCATGTCCATTTCTTCTTCTTAATTTCCACTAGAATGTCGTTAACTTGAGTTATTTCTCTGACCCACACTGCACGCTTTCTATCTCTTAATGTTACCCCTACCATTTTTCGTTCCATAGCCCTCTGGGTTGTCCTCAACTTAAGTAGAACTCTCTTGGTTAGCCTCCACGTTTCAGCCCCATAGGTGAGTGCAGGCAAGATGCAACTGTTGTATACTTTCCTCTTGAGCGATACCGGTAAGCTGCTAGTCATAATCTGCGAGTGCTTGCCAAATGCGCTCCATCCCAATCTTATTCTTCTTGTTATTTCCTTTTCATGGTCCGGATCTGCGGTTACTACCTGTCCTAAGTAGATATATTCGCCTACTACTTCCAGTATTTCGCTACCTAATGTAAACTCCTGTTCCTTCCCGAGGCTGTTGAACATTACCTTAGTCTTCTGCATATTGATTTTCAAGCCTACCTTTCTACTTTTCCTGTCTAGGTCATCAATCATTATTTGCAGTTCATCTCCCGAGTTGCTTAGCAAGGCAATGTCATCAGCAAATCGCAGATTACTGAGGTATTCTCCATCTAGCCTTATCCCTAACTGCTCCCATTCCAAGTCTCTGAATACTTCCTCTAAACAAGCTGTGAATAGTACTGGGGAGATTGTGTCTCCTTGCCTAACACCTTTCTTTATGGGAATTTTGTTACTTTCTTTATGCAGAACTATGGTTGCTGTGCAGCCACTATATATATCTTCCAGCACTTTCACGTATGGCTCGTCTACCCCCTGATTTCGCAATGCGTGCATCACCGCCGAGGTTTCAACTGAGTCAAATGCTTTTTCGTAATCAATGAATGCTATGTATAAGGGCTGGTTATATTCCGCGCATTTTTCTATCACCTGATTGATGGTATGGATATGATCGATAGTAGAGTACCGTTTCCGAAACCCTGCTTGATCCTTTGCTTGATTGCAGTCTAAGGTTGTCCTGATTCTATTAGCGATTACCTTAGTAAATACCTTATACGTAACAGACAGTAAGCTGATTGGTCTGTAATTTTTAAGGTCCTTAGAGTCCCCTTTCTTGTGAATGAGGATAATGTTTGCATTCTTCCATGCTTCCGGTACCGTCGATGACACCAGGCACTGCGTATACAGGGTGGCCAGTTTTTCTAGCACGATATCCCCCCCGTCCTTCAGCAAATCTGTAGTTATCTGATCCTCTCCAGCTGATTTCCCCCTTTTCATAGTTTCTAGTGCTTTCTTGACCTCGTCCTTCGTCACTGGTGGAACATCTGACTGTTTTTCCCCACCGCCAATCTCATTACGGTCCTGACTACTTTGGCTACTGTAGAGATCTGTATAGAACTCCTCGGCTACTTTGACTATCTTGTCCATATTAGTGATGACGTTGCCCGCCTTGTCCCTTATCGCATACATCTGGTTTTTGCCTATGCCCAATTTCTTCTTTACCGCTTTAAGGCTTCCCCCGTTCTTTACAGCATGCTCAATTTTCTCCATGTTATACTTCCTTATATCGGCCACCTTGCGCTTATTGATTAGCTTTGATATCTCGGCCAATTCGATCTGGTCTGTTGGATTGGAAGCTTTCATACTCTGCCGTTTCTTAATCAAATCTTTTGTCTCCTTAGACAGCTTACCGGTATCCTCTCTAACTATCCTACCGCCTACTTCTACCGCGCACTCAGTAATGATATCTCTGAAATTATTGTTCCTTGCCTCTAGGGTAATGTCGCCATCCTCAGTTAGAGCTGAATACCTATTCTGTATCGAGATCCTGAACTCTTCTGCCCTCCCCCTCACCGCTAATTCGTTGATGGGTTTCTTTCTTACTAATCTATTGCGTTCCTTCTTCAGATTTAGGCTAATTCGGGACCTCACCATCCTGTGGTCACTACATCGAACTTTCCCGATTACCTCTACATCCTGCACAATGGCGGGGGTTGAACACATTATGAAGTCGATTTCATTTTTAGTCTCTCCGTTAGGACTTTTCCATGTCCATTTTCGGTTCTTCCGTTTGCTGAAGAAGGTATTCATGATTCGTAAGTTATTGCGCTCTGCAAACTCAACTAGTAACTCCCCCCTGCTATTCCTAGAACCAATGCCATAGTCACCTACTGCCTTGCCTCCTGCCTGTTTTTTCCCTACCTTGGCATTGAAGTCGCCCATTAGTACAGTATACTGCGTCTTTACTTTTCGCATTGCCGATTCTACATCTTCATAGAAGCTTTCAACTGCCTGGTCATCATAACTACATGTAGGTGCATAGGCCTGTACAACCTTCAGTTTATACCGCTTATTAAGCCTAATTACGATGCCTGCAACCCTCTCATTAATACTATAGAATTCATCTATATTACCCGCTATATACTTATTGACAAGGAAACCTACTCCTAGTTGTCGCCTCTCTGGTAAACCTCGATAACACAGTACATGCCCATCCTTCAGTACAGTATATGCCTCATTCGGCCTCCTAACCTCACTAAGCCCTATGACATCCCATTTCATGCCCTCTAGTTCCTCTAACAGCACTGCTAAACTAGCTTCACTAGCTAGGGTTCTAGCATTAAACGTTGCCAGGGTCAGTTTCCAATGGCGGCCTGTCCAGCGGAGCCAGGCTTTCTTAGCACCCCCTGCTGCGTCACAGGTCTGACCGCCGCCGTGGTCAGTTGTTCCGCAGCCGCTGGTGACTGAGGGCCGGGGTTTTATGGAGCTTATCATAGGAGGTTGTGGCCAATTACTGCACCAGGGTGGCCAACTCCTGTTCTGGTGAGGGAGTGCGTTGCCGGAGGTGTTCACCGGCATCAGGTCGCACCCCAAACCTGTATATGCAATTCCATCGACACGAACATTCCATCGACACGAATGGAATATGCAATTCCATCGACACGAATCGACATCGACACAACACGAAGCAATATGTTTAATATGCGGCTGGGTCCGTAACCTCACCCTCCAACCATCTCGCATTTATTATAAAATTGCAAAACGGCAGCATCAGCATTTGCCATTTTCTTGGTAGTGCGGATACAAGAAATACCACAAATAAAATTTGCTTGAACCCACCGTAGACACTGAGTGGCGTTGGCTTTCGGCGGCTAACCTCAGGGCAGTGAGTTCAGTCTAGGCCGCGGCAATCATGTTTTTATGGAGTCGAAACACAAAAAGAAAAGAACCTGGGAGACGCTTCAGCTACGTCTGTAGAACAAAAGGAGATAGCTGTTACGGGTTCGAACAGCAAACACAATATTAGACTTGCAATTACAAACCGCAGTTATCCTTAATTAATCACAATTACCGAGTGCCGCTCACGGTTACCGATTACCCTTCACAAATGCCAGTTGCACACAAGGTTAAATTGCAAAACGACTACGGCGCTGCATTACCCGTACCTATGCGCTTATTAGTTTCCGTACAATGAATCACCGTAAAACCGCCATTCATTTCGCACAATTACATAACGCTTATTAGCATGCTGGTAATTGCCGTGCAACCACTGCACCTCGAACGCACGCTACTACTTCATACATCACGACATATTCACTAGATTCTTCTCTACACGCTTGAACCAAAAAAGCTTTCGTGGCATATGCGTATACATATAGTATGCCCGTCTTGCAACCAGAAGTCCCAGGTACAGCCCCAAATACTTGCATAATTAATACTAATTTATTTTAACCAAGTACTTAAATGTCCTGATTGCTCCTCTTACAGGGAGGAGCAATCACCATCGATGACCTGGCCCTTAATGTGCTATATCTGTCCTGCAGTGAATTTAATGCTCACAAACATATTATCGGGGATGAAATAGGCTGCAGTTTCTTGATGTTGAGTATCGTGAAATGAAAACTTGCGAGCGCAGCTTTCCGGCTTCAGTCTGACTGGCAGTTGCTTTGGCTTTAAGGTTGGCTGCTACACATTGTTCCTTCCATTCGCAAGCTTTGGAACATTTTTAATAGCCGCACCATTCTCATCGGAAAGTATCAGCGGTAATATTGTCCTAGTGCTCTATTACAACAAGCGCAATTAGCCCTGACGGTATGCTTACCATTTTTCTTGCTTCTTCGTTTCCAGATGGATCGGGATGTGGCAGTATGGAATCAAAAGGCGTTCAACAACCCGGTTTTGGTGGAAGAAGACGAGAGTATTAAGCAATTCAGAAAGTGGTACAGCCAATTTTACAGTCCCAGCAGTCCAACGGGGCAACAAATGAAGCAGAAAAGTTTGTCCTGGTGATATGGAGTGCTGAAAGAGTGGGCCTGGCAGCAGCCGTGCAGGCAACATGCTTAGCAACCCTTTTTGCTTCATGATCCAGGTCGTGGCTTTTATCAGCTGGGAGGCGTCTTCCACGTGCACCTGCTATCCTGCCGCTATCTGCACCGAGAAGCTACGCTTACCTATGGTATCACCGTCCCCTCCCGTCAACTGCTGCGTCATCAATGGACAGCCAAGTTTAACCACCGTAGCGCCCCCCTGGGACCAATCTAAAGTGACGTCACCTTACGACAGCTCACCGATGGGTATAAAACAACCGTGGATGCCGCATCGAACCAGTGGGCCTGGCAGCAGCCGTGCAGGCAACATGCTTAGCAACCCTTTTTGCTTCATGATCCAGGTCGTGGCTTTTATCAGCTGGGAGGCGTCTTCCACGTGCACCTGCTATCCTGCCGCTATCTGCACCGAGAAGCTACGCTTGCCTATGGTATCACCGTCCCCTCCCGTCAACTGCTGCGTCATCAATGGACAGCCAAGTTTAACCACCGTAGCGCCCCCCTGGGACCAATCTAAAGTGACGTCACCTTACGACAGCTCACCGATGGGTATAAAACAACCGTGGATGCCGCATCGAACCAGTGGGCCTGGCAGCAGCCGTGCAGGCAACATGCTTAGCAACCCTTTTTGCTTCATGATCCAGGTCGTGGCTTTTATCAGCTGGGAGGCGTCTTCCACGTGCACCTGCTATCCTGCCGCTATCTGCACCGAGAAGCTACGCTTGCCTATGGTATCACCGTCCCCTCCCGTCAACTGCTGCGTCATCAATGGACAGCCAAGTTTAACCACCGTAGCGCCCCCCTGGGACCAATCTAAAGTGACGTCACCTTACGACAGCTCACCGATGGGTATAAAACAACCGTGGATGCCGCATCGAACCAGTGGGCCTGGCAGCAGCCGTGCAGGCAACATGCTTAGCAACCCTTTTTGCTTCATGATCCAGGTCAGTAGGTACTTACCGGTCAAATGTTATCGTAATGACAACAGATTTTTGCTGCTGCTGCCTTGCCCACCATGTGTGAAATACCTTGTTACATGTGTTCGTTCGATTCCTTTTGACCTGTTAGCTTGTGGGGACATAGAATCTAATCCTGGCCCTAGTGAAAAAGAAATGCTAGAACAGTTGCTAGCTGGTCAAAACGCAATGCAGTTAGCTATCCAGGATATACAAACCACCCAGAAAGACATAGTGTATAAAATCTCTTCTTTAACGGAACGTGTCGATGGTGTGGAGCGACAGGTTAACGCATTTAGTATGGTAACTGCTCAAGTAAAAGATATGGAAGGAAATATGAACGGAATTGAATCTGCACTAGCTTCCCTAACAAGTAAAATAGATAACTTGGAAAATTTTAGTCGCAGGAATAATCTAATTATTTATGGAATAAAAGAACCTTGCACCGAAACACCTCAAGAACTCCTGAACACAGTGGGTGTGCTTTTCGAAACTAAGCTAGAGATAAAAGCATCAAGCATTGAAAGATGTCACCGACTTGGGCGAAAAAACGATGCAAATCAAGACCGACCTGTAATTTTGAAATTCCTCGATCATCGTGAAAAGATGTCGGTATTAGCGGCTGCACACAAGCTGAAGGGCTCTAATGAGTCTATTTCAGAAGATTTCTCGCTTAGAATTCGTGAAAAGCGCAAAAACCTGTGGAAGAGCTCAGAAAAAGAAAGGGGCGATAAAGCAAAAGTAAAGCTAGTTTACGACAAGCTCAGTGTAAATGGTGTGCTTTATTACTGGGATGATGTAAAGGGCATGCGAGTCAAAGTAAAGAAAAATGGCAGTTTGACGGAATATGCGTGACACTCGCGTACTGAAAATCCTGAACGTGAACTGTAGGAGCGTTGTTAATAAATGCACAGAATTAGAAGGACTCTTGGAAGCCTGTGACCCGGACATTGCTATATTAACGGAGACATGGTTAAGCAAAAGCGTTTACGATAGCGAATTTGTGCCTCGCGGTTACTATATCCATAGAAAAGATCGTGGTAGCAAAGGGGGTGGGGTGGGTGTCCTTTTCAAAGCCTGTCTAACGATGGCAAGAATGCCCGACATACAAAACGTCGAGGGAATATTCTGCAAAGCCTATCATGACAACATTAGGTATATTATAGGTGCTATTTATAGGCCACCTAACTCTTCCCCTGAAGTACTAGATGGTCTTAGAAACTATATGATTGAACATGTGAAGCCTGGTGATCGGATTATTTTGGCCGGAGATTTTAACCTGCCATACGTAGACTGGCTTTCCTTCTCACAAAATGTTCGGGGAGATAAATGTGGCGAAATGATGATAGACATAGCGTTTGAGTTTGATCTACTTCAAGTCGTTGAAAATTTTACGAGAATAACAACTAACTCGAGATCAATACTCGATATATTCTTCATAAGTGGAGCAATTGGAACAAACAGCACCTGTGAAGTTCTCCCTGGTATTTCAGATCACCAGGCTGTGTTATTAACGCTTTCCGATGTCTCTCTACGTAAGCAGCCTATGAAAATATCCGTGCCCAATTTCTCGCGTGCAGATGATGTGTCAATAATAGATATGCTATCTTTTGAGTTTGAGTCCTTTTTGAACAGCACCGATGATATTCATGTTTTGTGGGAAAGATTTAAGTGCCTCATAAACCATTGCATTGATCGTTTTGTTCCTCAAATTTTGAAAAAGAAAAGTCGGAACCCTTGGATTTCTCGTGGGACTTTGCAACTGAAAAGGCAACTTAAGCGTTTAAAGCATAAGAAAGGTACTGCTAAGGATCTACCTGCACTACTGAAGAAAATTTCTGAAATTTCTTTTCAGCTAAAGGCACAAGTAGCTTTTGACAAACATCAATACTATGGTGTAAAACTTCCCAATTTCATTTCATCGTCCCCCGAGAGATTCTGGAGGCTGATTACACCTACATGTAGAACGAATGAAGTGTTTGAAATTAATGGTGTTGAATGTGAAGATGGTTGTCAAATTGCAAGTGCTTTTAATTCCCATTTCAAGTCTGTTTTCACTAAAGACAATGGCATTCTATCAAACTTCTATAATTCATATCCACCAATACATGACATTAACATCACTGAACAAGGCATACTCAATCTACTTTTAAATCTAGAGGTTAAAAAATCACCCGGGCCAGATGGCATTCCCAATGAATTTCTGAAACGTTATGCTCCCTGGACTTCAAAGTATTTATGTGCTTTGTTCTCTAAGTCTTTGTGTGACAGTCAAGTTCCAAGAGACTGGAGAACAGCAAAAATAAAGCCTCTCCATAAGAGTGGTAAGAAAAATCAAATTACAAATTACCGCCCCATTTCATTAACTTCAACATCATGTAAGCTTCTTGAGCATATAATACACAAACATATTTCTGAATTTCTTGACAAGTACAACATTCTATCAAGCGCTCAACATGGTTTCAGAAGAGGTTTTTCCACGTCCACACAGTTAGCTATTACCGTACATGATTTCGCAGCTACAATAAATTCAGGTAAACAAATCGATGCAATCTTTATGACTTTGCAAAAGCTTTTGACAAAGTTTCACATAAAAAGTTACTATTCAAGTTAGATAAAATATTAGCAAACCCACAGCTCATTAATTGGATCTCTTGCTATCTTTCGAACAGACAACAATATGTTTCTTTTAAGAATCAGAGTTCTTCTAAGGTTTCAGTTGACTCCGGCGTGCCGCAAGGCTCTGTTATTGGACCTCTTTTATTCTTGATTTTTCTCAATGATATTACAAATAACATTGATGTTAAGATTAACCTGTACGCCGACGATTGCGTCATTTATTCTGAAATTAACAGCGCTAATGATCAGTTAAAGCTAAATGAATCATTTCAAAGTGCTGTTTCATGGTGTGAAGAATGGCAAATGGAGGTTAATTTTGAGAAAACAGTATTTATGAAAATAACCCATAAAAAGAACCCTCTTCATTTCAGGTATTCAGCCCGGAATATTTTTCTATCTGAAGTTGAGCAGTTTAAATACCTCGGTCTTTGGATTTCAAGAGATCTTAGCTGGACAAATCATATTAAATACGTAGAAAGTAATGCTAATCAAAAACTCTTTTTTCTAAGACGAGCATTAAAACTATCCACACCCGCTGTCCGGTTAATGGCTTATAAAACCATTGTCCTTCCAAGCATAGAATACGCCTCTATTATCTGGTATCCCTATACACAAAAACACACCAATATGATTGAAAATTTGCAGAAGAGGGCAGTCCGTTTTATTTACAATAGCTTTGGGCGCACCTCAATGACAACACTTTTAGCAAAGGCCAAACTTCCTTCTCTTACCGAAAGGAACAGAGCACTGCGCCTAAAATTTCTATTTCAGTTGATAAAGGGTGATTACAAAGTTGACGTGTCACATATAATTTCTTTCTCTACAGGATATGCCACAAGACAAAGACACGCCCTAACAATAGCTCCTTATTCCACTCGCAATAACTGCTTCAAATATTCTTTCTTTCCCAGGACTATCACCGAATGGAATAAATTAGACAATGACACTGTTTCACAGCCATCTGTAAACTTATTTTGTTCACGCCTTAATCTGTCCGGTTTTGTGTAATCATTACAACCATCTGTTTTGCCATGACTTACTTTGTTTGTTGTTTCCGCCTCTTATTGAACTTTGTATTCTTCTTGTTGTTGCCTATGTTATTGTCTATAAGGATGTATCCCACCCTGCTAAAATCCCGCATGGGATTGCAGTATTCATAAATAAATAAATAAATAAATAAAGAGAGCAAGGTCATATTGTCTGCTACGATCAATGGCCGTTTGTGGCAATCATTGTGCATGTAGAAGATATTGGACGGCTACCAGAAGGGCGAGAATGGCGACATTTTCCCCGTCGTAACCACTGTAGAAATCTGGCGCTCTTACTGAAGCTAAAATTCTGAGCCCTTGGACGACACCTTCATCAGAAAAAAAGCAGTGCAGGTGCTCCTTAAGTTTTTAAAGGACTCGGGGTTGAGTTCTAGTTTTTAAGTGTGCGCTCTCTACTCCGTTTTACTATAGACATCTGGACATGTAACAGACTACTTTCCTTAGTGCTCTTTCTTTGCTTTTTCTCCCTTTGTTCCCCTCCCCACGTGCAGGGTAGCCTACTGGGAATCACCTAGTTACCTTCCCTGTCTATTTCTATTTCTCTCTCACTCTCTTAGCATAAGAAATGAACAATAATTGATGGTTCAGCAAAGTGCTGTAATAATTGAGTAATAGTTATATGCATTATAAGAAGGTTTGGGTGATCGCCGCGATCACCTGACCCTTTGATAGAGAACTCAATCTAAAACTTCGACCGTACTTCGCTTTTTCGTGTAACGTCTTTGCAGCAACAAAAATCCAATGCAAAGAGAAGCCATCACATACCAAGAAGCTCCTTTTTCGCGCCATAAGCCGAGGTTTAAATTTATAACTGGTGATTAAATTTTGAAGGTGCAAGTTCCGCTTTCCAAAGAGTGCTCTGGGTGTACCCAACGGAAAAATCGACAGGTACTATTGTGTACGCTGGCATTGGTGATCGAACCTGGCTGCTTTTGGATATGAGGAGAATGCTGCTATGTTGCCGCGGCGTTTTTTGTTACTATGGTATTTATTATCGTGGAAAAAAATGTGTCTACTACAAGAGCTATCTATAAGAAACGAATAAGCAACACCAAATTAGCCTCACAACACGAAACACATATCAAGAATACATATATACATGCACAAACTAGAAGGGAGCAAAGGCTAAGTAGGTGACCAGAAGGGGGCAGGCAACCGATTCGGTTTTTTGAGTCAGTTTGGCCTCAGTCATCTGTGAGTGGAGCACTGATTTAGTAAAGGCATGATATTCATTAAGCAAGCGATTGACACTGTTAGTTGAGCGTAGGAGTTTTAATGGCCATTAGAGGTTCAATAAGGAAGTAGATGTCTAGGGGTCCATCAACGCAGGATTGTGCAGTGAGAGAATTCATCGTATGTGAATTAAAGTTGACGTATTTCTTCAAAGCCTAATCGAAGATAGCCACAAAAAGCATAGCATCTTTCCCCCTGATAAACGAAGTGAAATATCGTGAGAACTGTCACAAAGACTATTCAAGCACAGAACGAACATGGCAGTTTTTGAAGCCACGTTTCTACGCGCAACGTCCCAGTATTGATGGGATTCACGATAAGCGTTTAGGCGTGGAGCTTGGCGAGGCAGCACAGAAACGCTCCAAGGCGGCGCAGGGGCATTCTGGGGCCTTGTTAATTGAAGAGTAATAACCAATTTATATCTTTATTATGTGCAGAGTTGGACAATGAGCGTAGAGAGACGTATTTTTACGAGCCAAAGGGATAACTTATATTTCATTGACTTTCTATGACAGTCTTAATTACTCGTTATGAGCGCCGGAGAAACTTCAGAAATATGTTTTTTCGGTGCATCTATACCTTATAAATTTATTTAAGTATGTTGATAAAGGTAATCTGCCCAGTTCTAGAGTCTCCTCACATTTACTTAAAAACGCGCATCACTAGTTTTTATGATAGTCTTAATTATTTGTTGTGAGCGCAGCACAAACTTCAGAAGCAACATTTTTCTGCGTATATCAAGCTTAGACCATTTTTATGAATATATTCACAGAAGGCATCTTGCAGTAATTGACTGTTGTCACACAATTATTTTCATTGACGGTTTCCTACGCCAATTTTATCATCCCCGTTCGAACGCAGAGTAATTTAAAACATTTTTTTTTTTTTGCCACAGATTGAAGCTAGACCATTCTCGCCAACGCCGGCATGACAGCATCCTATAATGTCAAACAGCCTCACAATTAAAAGCTGAATCCTGAACTTGCTCGCTTTTCTTGTGCCTTCTTTCGATAAAACATTATCGAAGCAATAATAATTAGTATGTCTCAACATCGTTTGCAAAACTTCACGTAATATACCGACTTGTGAGTTAAAGCTCTCTTCAAACTTTCTTTAAATTCCCTTCGTTTATGAGCGAAGACTAAGATTTCAAAGATCTCATTTTGGTTGGAATATAGCACAGCCTCTTTCTGCAATACATGCAATAGCTGTGTAATAGTCCAGTAAATAAAAAACGCTTTACCTCACTCTAAATGTGCCTATGATTGAGCACCGCATACACATAAATTTGATCGAGGTGAGCGTTGTAGTTTTGTACATAAATATGTCTGCGTGAATTGCCCACTACCGATCAGACTCGCGTTCAAGACAGAACCCTTATCGCACTTCTGGCTGAGCCAAGTAGTCTGATTTTGGTTACACATATATAACTGTCAAAAAAAAAAAAAAAAAGCAATGGTTCGTTTTTTCCTCGATCGTTTAACGCACACACACCCAACCACCACTATCTTTTGCAATGCGATTGAAGGCGTTTTGAAAC